>NC_136065.1:1988507196-1989097196 GCF_964261635.1 Lissotriton helveticus
GATTTCTCCCCTACTTTTCTCTACTTTTCTTTCCTCCACCTTTTGCTCTTCTACTTCTACTTAGACATTATCTTGAAGACAGTCTATCTGCAGATCTTTTGCCTCAAACAAATCTGCCCCTCACGCAAGCTACAGATCATATCACTCTGCCTAGTACCCTCTGTAACAATAAAAAGACTGTAGAACAACACAACATAGACACAAAAATCTACGAAATCAAAAATATTTTTAAAAAAACAAATATCACCATCTCAGTTCCAAAGATAATTACCCAGTGTTTGCAGGGAGGAAGTAATCTACCTAATCTTTCTACAATCCATTTTACATGGTAAAATCTTCATTGCCCTGCTTATCCATGCCCAGATGTATTCCCATCTCTTCATTGTGTTTTGCTATATGGTCTCACTGCTCTTTTGCTCTGTACTGCTCTTACCCAAAGCGCACCTATTGAATGTTAATCATTGTTTCTGGTTGTATTGCTTAATTACCTTAACCTTATAAAACAAAGAACATCAAAAGTACGTTTTAGCATTTTTTATTTTGATATTTTCGAGTTGTTTGGTTTTTTAAATATTGTATACGATACCTTTGCTACTCTCAAGTATGATGTCCTTTGCTACCTTTTGTATTCCAGCCACGCTCAACCTCCCACTTGAAGCATGAACATTTTGGGGAACACGTAGGCTTGACGTTGAGCCTGGCAGGGCTCCATATCCTGGATGCTAGACAGCAATCCTCTTTGACATCAAAACCATTCTAGAGAAAACAACGTGTCACCTTGAAAGTCTTGTTCAGCTTCCAGTTGACTGTATATTTCTTTATTTGGTTTTTAAAGTACATAAAAAACCATAAAAGCAATGTCACAAATATAAAACATCCAATTACATAATTGCGAATAAAAGGTTATTACAATTCATATAAAACGTGTTATCCATGCAAGACAAACGGGGATCCCTAATCATGTTAGCTAATATGTCAGGATTCTAGATTTCTAAAATTCATATGTTTCCATAGAGATAGAACTTATCAAAAATGTACTCTATGTTTAAAAATACATTTCATAAATGTCACAATGTATTTACAGATTCTTTCAGTCTCTAGAAACTGTAGTCGCAACATGGCTGGGCGACATCTTCTAACACCCAATAATTTTAGCAGCGGTAACAACCAAAGCTTACGATGACTATCATAACATTTACAAAACAAAGCAGTATAAATAGTTGATTGCCCTGATATTCCATCACATGGACAAGACAAGAGAATTCGGTCCCAGCTATTTTGAACAGCTTCCAGTCTTAGACAAACCTGTTCCTGAGAAAACTCATCAGTCAGCCTTCCCCCAGATCTCTGCCCTTCTTGTAGAAAACAATGCCCTCTCAGACCACCAAGCAGCATTCCTAAAAGGCTGGAATACGCACATGATCACTACGGGGGATAGTTTCAAGACTACTATCAATACAGAGTTGCAGTGCTCCTGCTACAAGACCTTTCCTCTGCCTTTGAAATTAAATTACCCCACCATATTATGGAGACAGTGTTACATTGGATTTTCCCTATTCTTACATAAACATCCGCCTGCATCTCCTTTTGATCTTCCACCTCTGTATATACCTTGGTTGTCACTTGCGTTCTGCAAGGTTTCACCATTTCTCTGCTTCATTCCTCTTACCACAGCCTTCCATAAACATTATCCAATCCTTCAATGGGCCTTGCTAAACTATGCAAACAACACTCAAGTCATCATCATTTTGTAGACTTGGACCAATGTTTGAGAATAATGATGCAGCTCAACCTTCTCAAGTTCAACTAATCAAAAACTGAGATTCTCACCTGTGAGGCTGGGACACAGTATCCCATCAAACTATCTGGCCTCAATAACTCTGATGCCCACAAACTCCCACGGTGGAAGTGAAGAACCTGGAAGTAATAAGGCATGCAAATCAAGAAACTAAAAGTCTCTTCTACAGAAATGCAAAGTTCATGCCAATATTTCACACATTGAGGCGTCCCTCACAGAGTAAAGGTTACCATTGCTAGGTCTTATTATGCCTAGATTAGACCAATGGACTGTGCCTCGAATCTTCTTTCCGTCTGCTTTGCAGACTCAAGGAAATCCAGAATACCCCCGACAACTCTTGCATCTTGGCATGCAGGACTACATCTCTAAGGGCCTACAAACGTTCATGTGCTGCCCATCACAATACACATTCTGTTCAAGGCTCTCTGCATTACCCACTGGGCCCACTTTGGATAAACTCCCACACAAGGATGATCCCATGAAGACTGCCCCAACTCCTGTCAGTGCCTCCCTACAGAAAATCTTGTGGGTGGTATTTTATTCTCTCTGTGCAGAAGGACATGTTTTGGAACACACTCCTGACCAGAAAAAGACGAGCCATGACCACTAAGAATTCCAGGGGGCAGTGGTGGCCAGCCTGTTCCCAGACAGATGACCCCTCAGATTAGAGATCAAAGGTTTGCAGATACAAATCTAACTTTAAATCTGCCTTAGCATACATGCAAAATCACTTTGACAAGATGGGACTGTTCTTCCAAACTGTACTCATGAAACCTGACACATACAACATACCCTACCAACTTGAAAATACAGGTTAGTCTCTAACCCAACCAGCATAAAAACAAGTTAGTATCTACCCAACCACCCGTAAGGTGGAGAGAACTCCTATGTCTTACATCCCTCAGCTTCATGGTGAAGCAGCAACATGACTGAAGCGCCCCTCCAAAGCTCATTAATAGCACCTTTGGGGGTCCCACAACTGCCAGACTATAAATCTACACTCTATCAACCATGCACAATGATCGGGGTAGCTTCTTACTGGATCACCCAGAAGTGCCTCCGTCCATGTTAGGTTCATGAAGCACAGTATAAATACTGCAATACAATTCAATCATTTCAACAAGAAACATTGAGAAAATCACAATTCTTCTCTATCGCCTCTACCACAGACTACATTCTTTCATGTGTCACTACCCGCTTTACTGTAGACGTAGAAATTCAAACAGTGTTACTTTTTCCTGTGTGTCTTATTTCTGTTGTATGCCATTACAACAAGCATTTGCAATGCAATAGGTCTCGCATTATTTAAGTTTGAGCTATTATTATTGTAAATGGCAATGTTTTTTGCTTTATGCTATAGTTTTCTTATGTACATAAAAAGCTACATATAAAGTATTTGTTGTTAAAATTATTTATGCAGTATTTAAATTTGTTTGCATAAAAGATTACAAGAATATCTTAGCAAAAAAGTTAAACTTTTTAATGGTAATTGACTAAATGTCCATTTGTACATTTTAATTTCAAATAGGTAAGTGTAAACATCACAAATATATTGTGCAAACAGTGCAAAATATTTTAGCCATAAATATTTTTGTTTTACGAGGTAGTTTGTAAGAAAATGATTGTAAAAGGCAAACACTGTAATTAAAATGTAACATATAACAGTACAGTTATGGCTAGTAAACATACATTAGTAGTATAGTATAATTGTAAACAAGATGTAAATAAGACTACAGAAATTAGCATGAATTATCACTTTAATATCAACTTTACAAACATTTTGAAAACACGATCACAGCTGGTAATCATGCATTGGCTTGTTATTACAAGCATTTCATTTTAATAAATATTTCTGATTCCCAAAAACAAATATGACAGTCTCTCAAAATAATGGCTTTTCAGTTTTAGTTGTATCTTTGATCTCCATGTCATCAAGTACTCATGAATATTACTGCCCCATGGACAGAGTCTGGCTTTACATGTCTACATATCAACATCCAATTCCATGAACACCCATCGCATGCCAGGGATGACCATCACCGCTGGTGAAGAGAAGCACAATTGGGTCAAGAATGCCCACAATACGTTGTGGTCCCATTATACCAGGGATGGGCTCAATAATGCCAAAGATGCCAACATCATGCCAAGCATTGCTAGACTAAAAGTGGGAATAATTCTAACAGGGACACCACCAATAAATTAAGAAGGAACACCATTACGCTAAGGCAAGCATTACCGCCTTCGGGTAAAGTCCGCGCTATATAAAAATGCATAAATACATGAATAAAGAAATACCGCCTTCGGGTAAAGTCCGCGCTATATAAAAATGCATAAATACATAAATAAATAAATACCGCCTTCGGGTAAAGTCTGCGCTATATAAAAATGCATAATTAAATAAATAAATACATACCGCAAAACATCCTCGTTACTCTGCCGGCCTGCGACCAGGAAGTCAGGCAGGCCGGCGCGACACCCGGAAACAGGAAGTAGGAGGGCGGGAGCCTACCCCGCCTCCCACGGAAGAGCCGCGATTGGAGCCGTGTTGGGAGCAGGGAGCACCGGAGCAGGCAGGAGCCTACCCTGCGCCCCAGTGCCGAAGGAGGGAAGAAGAGTCCTGCTGCCGGGCCTTGCAGCTGAGGAGAGGAAGCCGGTGAGTGCGTTGCTGAGCGGCGGCCGGGCGGAGGGAGAGGAGCATGTAGGCGCGGGGGGGGCGGCCTGTGTATGTGTGTGTATGTGTGTGCGTGCGTGTGTGTATGTGTCTTGGAGTGCGTGTGTGTGACTGTGGGGGAGGGGGTGTGTGTGTGAGCGAGTGTCTGTCTGCGACGTGTGTGTGTGTGTGTGTGTGTCTGTGTCTGTGTGCATGCATGCATGCGCGGTAGGCTGGGAGGGCGGCGCATGCGCAGTAGGCTGGGAGGGCGGCGCAGGACGGAACGTGCGCGTTCGCGCAGCCAAATCCGAATGCTAAAAATCGTGCCAGTTTTGTGTCCCTCATTCCCCGGCATCAGCCGACTATAAGTCTCCGTCCCTGTTCCAGGGCGAGACCTAAAAAGGGTGCACAGAAGAAAACTACATCTGTTTGGTGTTTTTGAGTAGTGACTACTTAATAAGAATACCCACAATCTCCAGCTTTATTCTACCGGTCAGCTGGTATAACTCAAAAAAGGTTATCAGTAGGAACTTCAGGTTTTTTTTCTGTGATTTGACTGACATTTTTATTGTGTACTGTTTGTGGTGACTAGAAACCCTGCACTTGTTACACTTCCATCTGCCCCACACTGACTGCTCTTACACTATATGTAGGTTGGAGACATATAAGACTATACTTTTTGTTCCTTACCACGCACAAGATTTTCTCCAGAGTACTGTCAATCGGAGTCCCCATAGCGTTTAACAACGTAAGACACAAGAAGAACAATAGTTGGAAAATAATAATAAAACACACCATATCAAGTCTGTGTGCTTGTTATCTTAAAGATATTGACAGTTTCATAATTTCAGTAACAACAGATGGGGGCTTAGATGTTGTGCTGTTCCGGGGTGGACGGTGCTTCTTGTCCTTTCTTTAAAACGAGGATAGTTGGCTCCCTCTACTATTCCTCTTCTTGACCACGCTCCATTTGCTGTCATGCACTCTTTGGAAACTGAGTATTAGTCGGCACAACCTCCAACTCTTTCATATCGCTCAACGTCATCATTGCTTCTTTCACAGGACCGACCCTCAGGGAGGTAAAAACAGGCCCCAGCCACATTCTCCTTAGTCTGCTACAGATAGAGTAGAAAAGGAAAAGGTGCCTCACTGATTCCGCCACAGAGGTGGTATCAGGGGCGTAACACAGGCCCGCATTGCCGCGGTGCGGGCCCTCGAGCTGCAGGGGGCCCCCTCAGCATAGAACTCATGCCTAAATGCTCCGGATTAAATATGGAGTGGGGGGCCCTCTCTGTACATTGCAGGGGGGCCCCTTAAACTTTTGTTACGCCACTGGGGGGTATTATTTTTCCTGGCTCTCCCACTTGCCTGCCACAGCAGCCAGTCAAACTCACCCAACCCAAATTCTGTGGCCTATTGTGACAAATGGGGTTACTGGTTGAGGGGGTGCAACTCTTCTCACGCAGCAACCACAATCCTTGTCAGGTCGAGGCACAAGCAAATCTCAATTTAACCTGTGCTGGAACATGTGGTAGCTTGGCACAGGCAGTCAGGCTTACCTTAGAGGCAACGTGAAAAGTATTTATATAACACTTAAAACAGTAATAAAGTGAAAACACAACACAAGAGAAATCCCACACCAATTTAGACCAATTGAGTACATTTTAATAAATAAAACAAAACCAAAATGACAAAAATCCAATCAGCAGAACCGGAGATATGCAAGTTTAAAGATTTCAGGGAATAAAGAGCTAAAAAGCACAAATTGCCAACTTTGGATGGCGTTCCGTGCTGGACCGAAACAAAGTCACAACTTCAGGCCAACCGCTATGGAGCACGGATGGGCTACATGAATCCAGTTAGGCAAGCTGAATGAGAGCATCATAATCCTGCTTGCACAGCTTTGGTCCTGCACCAAGGGTGCATCGCTTAGCCGAGGCGATGCATCGGGCTCCGAGGAGCTGCGGTGGGAGGGCCTGCGTAGTTGTTGAGGATCCCGTCAATGAGGGCTAGCGATGCGAAGTCTGGGGTCGGAGATGCGCTGTGCAGTTGGGACAATGCGTCAGTTCTGAAGAGCTACGAGGCTGCGATGTGACAACCTGAGTTGTTTTCAAGGCTGCCATCAACGAGAGATGTGTGAAGTGTGGGCCAGCGTCAGTGGCAGTTCTGATGCGGGCTGCGAGGTGGATGAGGAGTCCTTTATCGGGAGAACACTGCATAGGTTCTGCTCGGGGTTTCGCCACACTGCCAAGGATAGATAATCAGCGGTTCTGCTGGTTCCACAGATGGGCTGGCAGAGCATCTTCAGGCCCACTTCCAAGGGTCCAGTACTGGGGTCGCACCACTTGTCAGGATAGCACTCACAGATCACAGAGTGTAGGTGCTGTGTTCAAGGTTGTTGGAACCTTAGGTTCCTGAGGCTCAAGTCAGGAAGCCAGCCACTACCCTTTGTGTCACTGTGGGGTTCTAGGATCAACAGATGCAGGGCCAGTCCTTCTCAACCAGACAAGAGGCAAGCAGGTCAGCAAAACACAGCACAGCAGGGCAGCAGTCCTTCAGAGAAGCAGTCCAGCAGAGTGGCAGTCCTTTCAGCATCACAGCAGTCCGTCTTCCTGGCACAGTATCCACAGGTCCAGAAGTGTACTGAAGTGTTGGTGTCTGAGGTCCAATATCTATACCAAGTTCTGCGTTTGAAGTGGGAGACGCTTCTAGAGGTTTCCCTTTGAAGTGCACAGGAGTCCTGTCTTCCTTGCCCTGGCTCCAGACTGGGGGTATGTAGTCCTTTGTATGGAGGCTGAACGCAGCCTATTCATGTGAAAGTAGGGCTATGTCTAGCTCCTCCCTCCCATCTGGCCTGTGATGGCCCATCCTCCCATGTGTGTGACTGTCTACACAAAGCTCAACTGTCAACTACACCCTGTCATGTGACCCAAAGACAGGCTGCAGGCACAAAATGGCTATTGCAGGAAAATGCCAACTTTTCTAAAAGTGGAATTGCAAAACTGTTACTTAAAATCCAACTTTAGAATAAGACAATGTATTAAATGCAATAAGGTAACTTCAATTTTATCTTTTGGGAGAGGTAGGATTGCAGTAATAAAAAAAAGAGTTTTTCACTAAAAGGAAATGTAAAACGTAAAAGTACACGGCCAATTTTTAAAATACATTGCATCCTTCACTTTGAGCTGTCCACTGCCAATCCCTAGGGTTGCCTTATATGTATTCAAAGGGAAGGTTTGGGCCTGGCAAAATGTTTATTTCGCCAGGTTGAGATGGCAGTTTAAAACTGCAAAGACAGGCAGGAGACAAATTCAAAGAGCTACTTAAGCAGGTTGCACAATCAGTGCTGCAGACCCACAAGTAGCATTTAATTTACTAGCCTTAAGCTCATGCAGAACCCCTTTACAAGGGACTTACAAGTAAATTAAGTAGGCCAATTGGGAATAAACTAGTTCTACAATGTTTTAAGGAGGCACTAGTTAGCAGTGGAGAAGGGAGCAAAGCCGTAAAGCCAACAAAAACAGTTTTAGAAAACAGGAGGGTGAAGGGAAAAGTGTGGGGCCGACCCTGCAGATAGAGCAAGTTCACATCCATTTTCTTGCAGTGGAAAAAAGATCCCAGCCAAGGTTCCCTGGAAATTTAGCACTCAAATGACTGAGAAGAAAACCAGTGTCACCCAACTGACTTCCACCTCTTCAAGGGTGATATATATATATTTTTTGCAGAGTTTTATATAGCGCGAACTAGACCCGAACTGAATCAGGTATCAGAGCGCTTTACATAGCACCAGTTACGTTACATGAGGACACGCATTCATTTTAGGCACGGGGAGATTAAGTGATTTGCCCAGAATCACAGGAGGTTTTTTTTTGGCGTCGTTACCGAGACTCGAACCCAGATCCCCAGGACCGAGGTCGAGCGCCCTAGCCGTTAGGCCAACTCCTCTCCCCAATATCAATATCAATATCAATTGTCAACTCCTTTAATCACTAATCAACTTCCTACATCAAGAAGGAAACCCTCTTGTGGAGTCCTCCTGGTGGTTCCCAGGAGTGGAAAGGATCCAACTCTGTAAACCAATTCCCTCTAGCGCCACAAAAACAACAGTCCAAATCTCAGCTTGATACTGGTGCTTGATATATTTTTTAGCTTTTCCACTCTAGCCAAAACGTGCTTTGTCTAATCATAGACTTCATCAGTGCTAGAAATCATATAATACATTGAGTAAATTACAAAAAACGAACAGTAGATATACATGAAATGTAAAAAACTATTCATACATAAAAGACCACAGCGTTAAGAGACTTAAAAGGTCTGGAATCTCAATGGGTCATAGTGGGCTGACAAGTTTAAATTTTGGACAGATTTATAGATTATATTTTGGATACCTGGATTGGAACAGAGACAGAACTTTTAGACTTTGTTACATACCTTAATGAAAATGAGAAGAACATTACATTTACAATGAATTACAGTAGGAGCTATATCACCTTCTAGCGCATTGAGCTACATGTCTCAGAGATTACGTTGGAAAGCAGAATGCTTAGAAAGGAAACTTCTTGCAACTCTATTTTACTATCTAAAAGCTTACATCCTCACTCTCAAATAAAAGCAATCCTGAAGGAGGAAATGGCGAGAGTGAAATGTAAATGTAGCACTAAGGGAAAGTTGGTCAAAAAAATTAAAAGCATTGAAGAGAGATTTATAAGAAGAGGTTATGATTATAACATAGTGAAACAAGTATAGCAGAAGGCTTTACAATTGATCAAGCAGCATTGCTTAAAAATGTTGACAAGAGAAATAGGAGAAATAAGGAAAGTCACATTAGGTTTATCAATAAATTTGGAAGTGATGTTGGGTTAATAAGCTGCCTTCTAAATAGACATTAGTTTATGCTTCTTCCGCACCCAATGATCAAGGAATTTGTTACACAACGTTTGAGTATACTTTATCATAGGGGTATCACTATAAAGAACATTGTTAGTCCCACCTACCCAAGATTAGTTAAACCACTACATTGTTTGAATGACTCATCTAATGGATTTTTTTAGATGTGGATTTTGTTCAGATTGCAGAATAGCAAATGCTAAGAAATTTTGTTTTAGTTACAAAGAAATGCCAGAATGCATGATTAAGATGCATTGACATTGTCAAACACAATATGTTCTATGTGTTCTATTGTGTGCCTGTGGAAAAATCTACTTTAGCAGTACAATTCGGAATTTAAAGGACTGAATACTAGAACATCTGAAGGCAAGCATAACAAACAATGAGAGGTATCCTATTGCTGTAAATGCATCAATATTTGATGCTATGAAACCACGCTGTAACTTTAAATTTCATGCTATAGCTAGTGCAAGTGCTGATCCTAGGGGTGGTAGTAGAGAACTATGCTTTCGACTCAGGGAAGCGGAATGGATAATGAAACTAAAATCTGCTGTTTATGGCATGAATATTGGCAATGAACTGAAATACTTCTTGGTAGATTAAAACTCTGTTCTATGGATAATTATGTTGAATTAAATGTAGTCTTTGTAATTGTCATGTTCACTAGGTATATCTTACTCTTTCACTTTCCTGAATAACACTATGTTTGTAAAATGTTCGCTCACTCTCTTGGGTATCTTACTCTTTCACTTTCCTGAATGACTCTATGTTGGTAAAATGTCTGACTGAGGATTTGTAAGGATTGCCATAGACTCTAAATGAGTATCAGACTTAGAAGCGTATAATATAAGACTTTCTTTAACCCCCCTGGCTGCGGCCGGAATTCTGTGCCTGTGCGCACATTCCGATCGCGGGCGTGGTCATGACGGCTCCCGGCCGTCATCAGCACACGCCCACCGTAACTCATGACAGCCGGGAGCCGTTATCAGCACCGAACGGGTTAAATTAGTGTGTTGTTTATTACTGAGATGGCGCAGATAGCGCACAAGATTCGAAATTGTTTTAGTGTAGAGTCTAGCATGTAGTCTTTCCTTTGTTTCTAATTTTTAGGTCTCAGCCTGCGAAAGACTGCGCACATGCGCAGTCGAGCTGGCGAGATTTAATGATGTAGGGAGAGTTACACTGGTGAGGTTAAGCCCCGCCCCTCTTCTCCATTGGCTGGCCTCCTAAACGGTGGCCAGCCATTGGAGAACAGGTCCTAGTGACGTTCTCCTTTCTCGCTAAACACCGTCCTTTTCAGACTAGGCTCCTTGACTTACGTTTGTGGTAAAAGTTTTCTTATCTTCTTTATGGGGCCATCTGTTTCGCCCCATAAAGAAGATAAGAAAGCTTTTACTACAAACGTAAGTCAGGCCAAGCCAGTCTCAAAGGGACGGGGTTAAAAGAGAGGAAACTGTCATAACGTTCCACAGTAGAATTCTCACAGTGCCCCAAATACCGCAAGAGTTGAGATCTCAGCCGATACTCGGCGATGTTGTTGTGCTATCAGTGTAAATCGAGGGGATCAAGTATCTTTCACCGTCTAACCTGAGGCGCCTCGTGACTGGGGCCGCGTTTCGTTAGGCGGGCCGCCCACTGATCCTTATGCCCCGCGCGCCGCTGGTCTCGCCTGAAGATGGCTCGGCGCTCTACCAGTGCCTGGTGGGATGGCTTCAAGTCGTCTCTGCTGAGGCAGAGGGACGTGCCGCTCTACCTCAGCGACAGCAACAACGTGTATGACTTCAGCGAGGATCCCGTGGGCGCAGACGATGAGGACCTGCCTAGGTTTAGCGATCTCCGAGTGGTGGTGGCGGCCCCGACCGGGCAGGGAGGCACTCTCTCCTCAGATGATGACTGTTTGCTGGACCGAGACCTACCGAACGCCTGCGTCCAGCCCTCACCCTGCGAGCGCTGGACCGAACACCGGGAACTGTCCAAGCAGCGGCGGGTCCGCAATAGGCTGGTGGCGGCGGCTGGGCTTTACCTGGTGTTCATGGTGGGGGAGCTAGTGGGTAAGGTGCGCTTTCACCGGCACTGCCAGTCTGCGGGGCAGGCTGCTGCTTTGTATCCCCTTTGAGGGGTGGAGGGGAGGGAGTTGTTAAATTCCATGCTAATCCATTACGAGGGGGGACTGGTGGGATGAGCTTGGTCCGGTGGAAAGAAACTGCTCCTGCCAGAGCACTATATTAACAAGGCACTAGAGTGCCACTTTTCAGCAGGAGGGCCATTCCATCACATGAGTTAGGGAGAGCTTGTACTCCGTATTTACCACTGGAATCTTTACAAAAAGGAGCTGGCGCTGTTCACTGTCCATGCAGACACCTTCTTCCTAGGTTGCAGGGCGTATTAGTGGTTGCGGAGCAATTTTGGGGGTGGATGTTGCAGCGATCGCGATTTCATTAAACAAATTTAAATGTGACATAACGACCCTTTTGAATGATGAGAACCGTGTTGTTGGCTTCCAGCTCAGCTTGTGCGTGCGGTAAGTGTGAACTGGAAATATTCAAGCAACTTCTTAGCATAGTGATTGGGGCTGTAATCTCGTTTTGTAATTTGGGGTGGGGGAAGCAATTCCCTAGTAATTGTCTGGTTTTTTTTTTTAAGCTTGATGGCATCGGCACATCTTCTCACTTATTGAGAGAACCTGTTGCACGCTTGAGATCACACAAACACACTTGCCTGAAAATGTTGAATTTTGGTCCCTTTTGCAGTGCCCTAGAACACTTTGAGTAGTGGTACCACTAGAGACTTGGCCATGGTCAGGTAGAGCTGATCTGCACTGGGTCTTCAATGGGAATCTTTGAGTGCGGTCAAAAAACCCTAATCCGCAATACGAGCAGTCGTGTATGATATTTCCAGACTTTTTAATTTCAGACACTGATATTTGTATTTGGTAAATCTTCCATTAATCATACCGCTTTTGTGATAGATTTGTATGATTTCAAGAAACCGTACTACTCTGTGTGTGTGTGTGGCTCTGTGTGTGTGAGTCTGTGTGTTTGTGTGTGGCATTTGCGAGAGATTAAGCTATTGGCATTGTAAATGACAATGTCATTTATTTATCTGTTTTCAAAACCAACACATAAATAAAAATTGTCATTTACAATGGCAATAGCTCTAACTTTTGCAAAGGCGAGACCGTTGCATTGTAAATGCTTGTTTAGTATATTGCTCATGTACTATATCAAGCTCCTTTTTTAAGTACTTCAGGATGCAATACCACCTCTTTTTATATTTGGCTTTTACTAATTTTATCAGAATTGATGGGCACTGCTTGTTCAGACAGGGATAGTCTATTCAACACTCAGATGGCAGCCGGACTCTACATGATTTTGTCTCTATCTATCTATACTCCAGGACTTTGTCCCATCTTTCTCTTTTTTTCTCTTTTTACTATGTATATTTTTTCATTTGGAGAAAATTACTGTACTCACGACATTGATGTAAATTATGACTGATATTTGAATCCGAAAGCAGATCCTTATGACACTGGTATCTTACTGCAGCTTACATTTGAATTTTCTTGCATATACATCGCATTGATTGCAAGTCAAACACATATCAATATGGCAACCATTAGTCTGTAGGTTTTGACTTGTGTTTTCTGACTAATCCTTCATTTACTATGACTATATATACAAGTTTGCAAGATGTTGTAAGCGTAGTACGCCAGTATTTGTGGTCCTAGATACTTCAGACACTTTTTTAACTTAGGGAAAGGTACGTAATATATGTTGTACAAGTGTTTGTAACAAGCTCTTGGATGTGTTATCAAGATGCCATTTAGCCTTTTTTCTATTTAAGTTGTGCACGATTTACAGCATGGTGTTTTTGTTTATTTTCCCTTGTGTCGAAATATAAAGTCATATGGATGACTAGATAACACCAGGATTTTACTATGATTCTATAGTGGTAAGCCTCTGGCCTTATTGTATGAAGCTGTGATTTCTTAGGAATATATATTTATGCGCTTGGATGTGGTGATTCTTTTCTCAATTTAGGGCTTGTTATTAATTTGTGAGAACTTGTAGTGCCGTCCAGGTGGCGCTTACTTGTCTATTCAATAAATACATGATTAGGTGAGTTTGTTCTTTTGAGATAGGTTTGCGCGTTAATGGAATTGGATTAGCTTATTTGGATATTTCTTTTTAAAAGCCTCCAGTTTCTTGTGATTCCATTTTAGACACTTTTTCGTTCTGTTGCACAATGCAGATCAAACTGAGATTTTGACTGTTGTTTTGTGGAGGTTGTAGACGTTTCCCTGTCATAGAGAGTTTGATGGCCTCCCTATTCCTCCTGGAGCATCTGACTATTCTATGAAGACTACATGAGTGACTATCAATTTATAAGTGGAGATCTGCACCTACAAGCTGTGATCATATGCCATCCAAGTTTTATAAAGATCCAACTCTGCCAAGTTAGCCCTTATTTAGACCAGTCACCGGTATGGTATCAGAATATCGTAACCTAAATATTGTCTGGCTGATATAGTATGCCCTAAATAATGTTTACAAACAATATTCCCCATTGGAAATATAGTAGGATTCCACCTGCATTAGGATGATATTTTTATAGACAATACTTAGGACACAATGTTGCTCCCAGACAATATTTTTGCAAGCAACATTCATACATAAAAGCAGCTGCTTTTTCCTTGTGCTACTTCATCACAACAGAGAGAGCCTGCCTCCGATCAACTTTTCCACCTAGTCAATACATCAGTGTTCCACATTGTATAGTGCTGCAAACATGACCATTGCCAGATAAACTGTTTTGGCTTATTGGTCTATGAACCACCAACACCAGCATTTGTTTGCAGCAAATCTCACTCCAAATAATCATAATATTAGACATCCTCTGGTCTATAACCTGGGTGTACATTTCAGAGGAGCATGCCTGCCCAACACCATGTATTTGGACTTTGATGTATTAATAACTAAGTACAAAATACTTCCAGACCTCCCACCTCTTACCCCAAATAAAATAACTATAGCGGAAATCCTTTAATGCAAGGATACCGTCACACCACCAGTGCAGTTCACCAGTACCTCTGCTCCCACTCACCAGATCCCTCGTGAGAAATACATATCGCCTTTTCTAACATATGGTTCCCATGACAGCTGCTACTGATTTAGCAGAGCACTGGGGTATTTTCATACAATCTCTGACAAGTGTCTTCTGTCACATCCTACAGAACTCTCTGCACTAGTAATACACAAGACACCAACATTCATCCATCCTTAAGCAAAGCCCTAAGCGATCAGGCTTTTTCCTAAAGACGACACAAAACAGCTCAGTACTTTATCTATCATACACTACATCACCCCACAGAAAGGTCACACAAATGAAGGGGGATATCAACATACCTTTGTTTTAATTATCCAGTCCCCAGAACTTCACTCCAATTAAAGTGTTGTTTAGCACGAACCAGCTCCCAATGAGTTTCCGAGCAAAGTACAGTGGCAAAACAACACAGTCAACTTCTATGAAACAAATTTGCGAGACACAGGATGTCCAGCATCAACGTTATCTGAGAGAAATATTCCATAAAAAGGTGCAAAACTACAACAGTGTTAAATTTAGAAAAGGACAGCATACAAGAACACGCAACACACGTAGAATCTGAAGAAACTGGCCTAGGTAGGAGAACACAGGAAAATGAGGGGGTTAGTATGATAAAATACAAAGAAGAGGAGGTAAGTGAGGCCTCGGGTCCATGTTAACATACTCTGCCCAGAGATGCAGTTTTTGGAGAGAGGTAACTAGGCAGATGAGCCTATATAGGCGTGTTGTAGATTTCCCCAGCTCTGATGTTGAGTCTTAAATCAACTGTACTGACTTAAGTGACCCATTCATCTTTTCTGCAGCTTCTAAGTTGTTATTCGAAGTTGTAGAGCAAGTTGACAATATCTTGATCATTTGCCATTAAAGAGTATTGGAAAATGTTAGTATCGTGCATTACTACTGAATGATCACTTAAAGCTATGAGATAAAGGTAGAAGGATGAGCAACATTATTTTGTGGTACTGTTTGAAAGCTTCTGGAGAGAGGAGTTAACGTTAGGAAATATTAATGTCTTGTTTGGGTACAATTCTCTATTTTTTTATCCCGCAGTGACAACGAGCCAGAGATATATATGTAACATAAGCTAATTTATGGAATTTGGAGAACTACTTTGATTTATATGCCAAGGAAAATAAAAAATATATAACTGGTTTGTTGAGTGTCAGGAGGAGTGAGGAGGAGACCGGAGTGCTGATTTACAAAATCAATTATGAGTACAGGAAGTGGTACTACAGGAGTACTCTTTTATGTGCTCCTACGTGCCTTTGTGAATGTGCCCGAAACGTCCTACTTCATACTGAGAAAAGTGTAAACATGGCACCCTCTTTATGTTTTTAGATATTATATATGAATATTGTACTGTATTCCAGTTTTAGATGTTTGGCTGCCAATTCACAAAGGCATGTAAGTGTATGTAAACAGCTAGGGGGGCATTATAAAGTTTACACTGCCCCTTATCACCAGGTTGTTCCTGGCGGTGACGGGCAGTGAAAACTGATCTCTAGGCCCACCCATCTAGTTTAGGTGGGTGAACATACAGTTCAACCTCCGACGGTCCTCACTCTTTTGGGTCGCTGGAGAAGAGACGTCTCAGCCATTGATGGACCAAAGGTCCGTCTGCATTCTAATCGGGCAGGCGAACCATTATGTTGGTGAAATGGGTGCTTTGTCACCATTGCGATGGAGTACCCTTTACACCAACATATAAATTAGGCTCATTGTTTGGTTTGCAAGGTCAAGGTAGTGCATTGATACCAACATATAAATAGGGCTCCTGGTTTTGTAATATTTTGTTTTTGAAATTTCTGGCTGTGCTTTCCTATATTTATTCTTTGCAAATTTTATCTGTGATTATCAATGTTTATTTGGGGGTTTGTGAAAATATTACAGATTTCTACTTTTATTTAACCAATAAATATACCCTCATACTTGAATGTCTGACAGGTTTCAACGATATGAATAAGAGTGCAGCTAATAAATCATATGAAAACAAGCACATTTTAGTATCAATATTGTGCAGACCTACAGATGTTTAAGCTTTCCTTTTTTTAACTCGCTTAGCTTTTAATCTGCACAGCTAATGTGCTTGGCAGTCATGACTGACAGCATTAACAATCTCTAATTTCCATTTTTATCCCATATTTAAAATAAAGACAGACACGAAAATAGAGGCTTTTCTGTCTGCAAAAAAGGAAAGCTGGGAGCCCTCCATATAAATGGAGTCCCGAGATTTACTTACACTTAACTCTGTTGTGTAAAATATCGCATAAGCTTCTTTCAATCTGTACAATTTGCTGGCATGCATTATATTCTCTTCTGGAGCTCTTGCCTGCCCTCCCTCTTTGAAAATGAATCATCCGAAGCAGTCGGTTTCCCCGAAAGGTTTCTTAGTCTCAGATTGATTGACTTAGAATTTGATGCATGTATTTTCCAAACCGCTTCACTGAGCAGTGCACTCATTTTTCTGTTTAAAGAGAACTAAACACAAAGTGCTGCTCTTGTCTGTGACGCTGGATAGAAAAGGGAATATTGTGCAGTAGCTAAAATGCTGAGTAATGGAGACACCTGGGCTTAAGCGCCCACTTGACCTGTTTGACCGAAAGGTGTGATCCTAAGCAAATACTTTTACTCCACTGTGATAACAACTAGAACTGATTAATAGGTTGAACAATACAAAAGAACTAAACTCTCACTCATATATTGTTTAAATGGCCATGGTTGTGTTACACATATAACAATAATATTTCTTGTTTATGCTTACACGTCACACACTCAATTATGTATTGGCTCCCTTATGGTAGTATAATGTCATCAAAGCATTGCTTGGGGGGGATTATAACTGGATTCTTTTCAAGTTATATTTCCATAAAGGTTGCTCATTGCAGTTATACAGTCTCCTGTGCTATGTGAAAACACTTCCACAGGTTTTAAAGAAAGGCTTTTAGGTGTTTGCATTACAAATATTTCAATGGTTTGGCTCTTAGTTTAGCTCTTATAGTCTAATGAGAACCAAGCTTGGCTCTGGTTTACCTCTGGCTCGGCTCTCCCTATGAACCTGTGTGGCTTATCCATATGTGGGCTGAGTGAAGAGTAGGAGAACAAGCATTTGAAATGCAATAGGTCTCGCAGTTACGCAAGTTGAAGCTATTGGCCTTGTAAATGGCAATGCCTTTTATTTATGTTTTTAAAACAAAAAGGCATAGGGCCATATGTTTGAAAGTTATTTTGCGATCGCAAATGCTGAAATTTGCGGAATTTCTGCGTTTGCAATCGCAAAGTAGCAGTATTCAATGTATGATACAAAACACCCCTCGCAAAATAAGGAATCGATCGCATTTAAGGAATCGCAAATTGAGATTTCTTAAATGCAATGTAAGAAGCACAATGAAAGTGTGATTTGGCTGTAAGGAATCTCAAATTCAGTTGGTGGTAATTTGCGATTTCTTTGAAAAATGCACTTGTTTGCATTTTTCAAAGTGCCATGTGACGCACATACATGCCCTTAGGGCATGTATGTGTGCCACATGTGCACACATGCACATTTCAGGGGTGCTACAGGGTGTCCTTTTGACAACCTTGAAATTGCATTCTCAATTTGTGATTCTCTAATTGCGAATCGCAAATTGAGAATGTCTTCACATTCATTCCTATGAGCCTCGGGCCCATAGGAATGAATGGGGAGGTATTCCTTAATTGTGAATCACAATTTGCGATTCCCAATTAAGGAATATGTAGGATTCGCAAAATTCTTTGCAAATCTTACATACATAGCGTTTTGCGATTCTTAAATAGCGATTCACAAAAAAATCGCTACTTGAGAATCGGAAATGGACATTTTCATACATATGGCCCATTGTTATTTGCAATGTCAATAGCTCAAACTTGCGTAACTGCGAGACCTATTGTATTGCAAATGCTTGTTGTGGTATTGATAGCTGTTCTATCTGCGCACTCTGTCTCTCATCTTTTACGAGCCAAAACCCAGTCTTTGCGAGTGCAATGAAATATTTCGCGAACGAGCGCTCCGCTATGTGGGCAAGATTTCCGATTGATCTAACGCTAGATTTTACTGCCTATGATTTTTGTGTGAGCAAGTCATACCCAGATTACTAATAAATCTGCGACCATTTTACCCCACAATGTGTCTCAACAGGTATTTGTTGGGTGAGAAGGGGACTCATGGCCCTACTGCTTGGGCTAATGTGCAGGGATGGATTGCCTGCAGTCTGAGCAGCCTCCAAACTCTGGAAAGGGTCCAATATGAGAGACTTAAGCAGCAGACTATAGCAAAGTGCCCCAAGCTGAAGTGCGCCAAAGAGACCAAAGAGAGCTCAGAGGCTCAGATAGGTTGGCTCGGCCTTTGCCCCTGGCACTGTGGGTAAAATGAGAACAACTCCAGATGTGCACTTACAGAATGCACAAAATCGGCTTCTTGAACCCTCGAGATTTTCGCTTCTGCATAGCTGCCTACAGCTTCCTTATTGCACCTGTGTGAATAAGCACTTGCACCCTACAGGTGCCTATATTCATTCATGTATCCGTTGTGTGCAACAAGCTCATTCCGTTTGTTGCATCTTCCTTCTGCGCCTATTTTAAATAGCACATGTCCAACGATCTCCCTAACGAGGGAGAAGACAGTGTTTCCCAAGCAGTAAGGATTTTACACTCCTCTCTTTCTTCTGGGAGCTTTTCTCTCTCGTCCTTGCTGTTTTCCCATCAAATATACCCACATGATTGAAACCCAGGTGAAGGGATAATATTAAAGGTGGAGGGAAAGTAAGCGGCGGGAGCGTGCCGGCAGCCCGAGGAGGGAGCGCTGCTGTGAGGGATCCATGGGGTGGAAAGCGCCTGGATGCTGATAAGGTGGCTGGCACTGGGCCACGATGCATTCGCTGCAAGTCTGGGCTCCCGCACTCCGAAAGCTGAGGAAATCGGAAAATATTCTGAGAAGCAGACAGCTGAGGGGAGCAAGAGGGCGAGAGAGGGAGGGAGGGAAGGAAGGAGGCTGCACAAGTACTGGCCACACTCGAGAAAAAAAAAAAAACTTCCGGGTCTGATCAAGAAAGGAGCTGGAAAATGCGCCTGGGCCCGTCCCCCTCCTCCCTCTCCGGTGACAGTTAGAGCAGGATGAGGGAAAACTTCAAGGGCACTGAGGAGAAGCTAATGATCGCGATCCCGGCGCTGCACTTTCGCTGATAGCATCAGCGCTGCCCGGGCTGTGCTGCCGCCGCCGGCTGGGGGCCGCGCGGCTGCGTGTGCGCGTGACGCCCGCAGGGGGAGCGCACACCGGTGATCGCTTTCCGAGATGGTCCAGGCTGCTGCTCCTCCGGCTCCCTGACGGGGACCTCTATAAAGGCGCGGGAGCGAGCAGGATCCGCAGCGGCTGCACAGCGGCGGGAAGGTGCCTTGGAGGTCACGGCGGAGGAGGTAGGGACACCCCGGGCGGCGCTGCGCTGCGCCTGCCGGCCGCCCCCTCCCTTTCCCCAGTCCGGTCACAGGGAGAGGGATCACCACCGGTCCCCTCAACAGCCCGAGGGAGGCTGATGCGATTATCGCATTACATAAAATAATGATCGCTCTGCTGCCGCACATGGGTGGTGGGAGTGTTTGAGCGACAACTCAGTGGAATGAGGACCCTGGGGCTGGGTGCTGCTGGGTGACAGGTCCCCCTTCCCATGTGTGGATCCACCATTCTTCCTCCATGTGTGACGCTCGCCGCGGAGTCTCCCACCCTCGCTGCTCTGACAGAGCCGCAGTCCCCGTGTGATGAATGACTCGGGACGAGCATTCGTATTTCCCTCGCTGAGGGGAGGGCAGCCCCGGCACGCCTTGATCTCCGTGCTCTCACCCCCTTCTCCCCAACCCCCGTCCATCATCAGCGGATGCCACTGGAGTTCCAACAGCATCCCTGTCACTCAGAGCCCGCTGCGCCCAAGGCTGCAGCAACGGCTCGCATCACTCAGGCGATTACTCTTGGCAACACAGGGGATGTGCACGGCGCCGGCCGGCGCCGGCTGGGCGTGCGCGCTCACGAGGTCAAATCTCGGCCTGAAAAAGCGCGTGGCACTTTGCTGTCCACATTCCCTCAAAAGTAACAACATTAGTTGTCTCGCCCTAGACAGCAAAGCTTCGCTTTGCTTTCGTCTAGGCGAGACCTAAAAAAGTACTTGGGTCGGTGAGAGACAGGAGATGGAGAATGAGGCATATCTGAGACACAAAGATGGGAATAAAGGTAGTCTCCAGGAGTATAAAGTCAGAGTGGTTACACATGGAGGGTGACCTAAGCCAAACCAGACTGTCATATCCTCAGACACTGGCTCCACCAGTGCATCAATAGCTACATACAAGCCCTCTACACTCCCAACTCAGAAATCTTTAAGTCCATCGCCACCTTCCCCTACCTCTCAAATACAGATTAAAGAGGGGTTCAATCTACATGATCGACCAAATGTTGCCTCTGCTTGGTGCCAGACCAAACCCACATAGGAATTAATCTCTCTTCCCATGCACTAACGAACCTCAAACCAAATCAAACTTCTTTAAAACTACTATCCATCACCGAAGCATGACTTTCATAAGACCGACGCATGCCATTATGCAGTGCCTATTTGGACTGGAGCTTCCAAGGAAGCTGTATGCCAAATCAAACAAAAAGCTGTTGTCACCCATTTCATAAAGGCTTTTCTTAACATGTAAAACTGCCAAGTAGTTGTTGATCACTGATCTTCTTGAGGTAGCGATACTCACAGAAAGATGGCGGTACAGAATTGTAGACACACACACAGATGCCTTCCATGCAATAGACCACCTACAAGTTTGAAAGGTTTTAAAACTTTAGTTTACCACTTTTGGACTGCTGGCCTTTTCATACACACAAGCCATTCTCACCACTCGGGACCCAGGGCCAGCCATCCTTTCAATCTGATGTGGTACCATTTCCTAGAGTTGAAAGATCTGGTGACTCGGCCACTCATATATTGTTAGATATCAATGTGGTCTTCACTTGGCTTCCCCAACCACATTGACTAAGTACTTCTAGTATATTCTAAAGTGCTTCAAGTTTGTTGAGGGAAGAAAACTAAATATCAAAATAAGTCTTATTCTCCATTCCCACCAATCATTTCGGCTGGGTAATAACAAAGTGTTCACGGCTGCCTGGGGTAATATTTAATATTTATATCAGAGTCTCTTTCAGTTATTCAACAGCGTTGGCCGTCACTGAATCTTTAAGTTCCTCTGCCGGGTGTTTGAACAAGGCCACTGGTTTAAGGATGGTTCTGAGATAGCCTCCAAATCTTAGTCAGACTATCACCTACCATCTTGGAGTTTAACCATCTACTCCACGACTCGCAATCAGGATTCCGTACTGGCTGCAGCACTGAGATCGCCCTACTCGAAGTCTCTGAATACATCAAAATTATCTTAGTTTTAAAAACCCCAGTCACGGTAATGCTCTTGGATCTTTCCTCTACATTTGATAAGCTCTCTCACGCTATTCCGCTTGCGAGACTTGAAACGATCGGTATCAGAGACCAAGCCCTACTCAGGCTTAAATCTTTCATCAGCAAGAATACTTAGGTCGTTTTTCTTCCTCCTTTCAACTCTGCCACGAAACCCCTGGATTGTGGAGTCCCAAAGGGATCAGCTCTAAGCCCAACTCTTTTTAATATATACTTGGAACCCCTTGCTAAAACTGCAGAGACCTGGGGAGTGATAGTTGTATCCTATGCGGATGACTCTCATCTCCTTTTGGCTTTCCAGGAAAATGTGCGATCATCCATGAACTCTTTCAAGCCCTATCTCAAATCAGTGGTGGACTGGTTGAATTCTAGCTGCTTTAAGCGCAACTCAAATGAGACTGAGATTATTTTTTTGGGTGCCAAGTCCTCCCTCTTTCTGTCTCCAGGGGTAAGAAACCTCTGGGTGAAATTCGACTCGGACCTTACCTTCCAGCCCCAGATTAAGGCATTATCTGCTTCCTGCTTTTTCACTCTGAGGTCCTTGAGATGAATGTTTCACCTCATTCGCGGAGTATCGTAAGACAATTGTTCATGTCTTGATTACCTCTAGGTTGAATTAATCCAATAGTTTGTATTTAGGGCTCCCAGCCTTTCGTATTCAGTGTCTCCAAATTTTTCAAAATGCTGCTGCCTGGCTGATTCTTAAAATTCCTTCCCGGGTCTCAGTGTCAAGACATTTATGCCATCTTCACAGGCTACCAGTGAATGTAAAGATCCAGTGCAAGGCACTCCCCTTTGCCTTTAGGGCATATAACCACAAGTGCCCTCTCTACCTTAGGCGTCGTTTCACGCAGTATACCCAGGTGAGATCCTTGAGATCCAATAATCTCAAACTTTTTTAACTCGTCCCATACACAATGCCAAAAGAGGCGATACATCCTTCATCTTCTTGGCAACTAGGTTGTGGAATGCGCTTCCTCTTGTTCTGAGAAGCGGCCCAGCTGAAACCATTTTTAGAAAGGGTTTAAAAACCCTACTCTTTGATCCGTGTATCAATATCACTCAATACTGTTTTGTCTTATGGTTCTTGTGGGTGATCCTTTCCACTAGTGCTGGGACAACTCCTCGGAGGTAGCTGTGTGCCGTAATAATGTTTTGTATTGTATTGTACCATAAAATTGACTGTCTCGGGACATGGTAATACAAGATTATTTCCCTGTGGTAAGGACCTGCGACAACTGCAGTCAAAAGAAATATAGGGAAGTGTCCAGGGGTATAGTCAAACCAGTAATGAATCACTGAGGCAAATGTACACCCTCTATTCCAATCAGTTATTCAAGTGAAATCGTAATTTCCCAGGCATCCTTCCAACACTGAATTTCTGCATGATAGTGCCCTCCTTCCCAAAGCTGCAAGATACCACTTTCTGGTGCTTGGTCTGGTCAATAAATATATACAAAATTAAGAATGCGGGTGCCTAATGGATTGTTCGGTCATTAAATACCCAAATTTAAGGAGATGAGAGAAGTGAGTGCGAATCCCCCAGACGCCAACTCCTCGCTCGAGTTTTACAAAAAAAGAATGGTCACCCTCACCCACTTCCAGTGCGTGCTTCATCATTGAGTACCACCTTAACACCACCATTTGCTTAGATGTGTACTGAGTTCCATTGGGAGCTTCTATCAAGGCAGAGGATTCTGGTGAAAATCCAAGTTGTACAACCTTACAGAGCGCATTCATTCACTCAGTTGATATGCAACACTGAAAAAACATGATTTGTATGGACTCCTTTTAAAGGGACCTTAGAGGATACAAATGCATATAATGGGGTCTCCAAACTGATTATTTACAGCAGGACCCTTCTTTGCATGAGTAAAAGCAAATGTCTTGAAATGTTTGTGCAAAGCAAGCCTTTAGTGCAGTCAACATGTTTCTGCGCTAGTTTAAGTCACTACATAATATGGGGCATTTATTTCTCAGGACTTGTCCCTGTCCCGCCTTCTGTCTGTGTCAGTCCTACCCAAAGTAGTCATGGGATGAGAATACCTAAGGAGTGAAGGGGGAATGAGGTAGGTGCTAAAAAACATTAGGAAGGAAGCAACAGCGCCTGGAATTACCAGTGTGAGTGCCAGTCTATTGACTAGACATAAAGGGATATTTTGTCATCTAAAGGACATTAACTCTGGACGCACGTGTCATCAAGTGCAGCTAATTCCCCTGCCTGAGTCAGTCTCTTGAAGGAGGAAGTATCACTATTTGTGTTTTTACTAATCTTGAATGATTTTGTAGCTCTAGATGCTTTGACGTTCTCTGCTAAACAGCCAGGGATATCTTAGTTTGCAGCGTTTTATGGAAGGGCAGCTACCTTGAAAAGGAGCCGGGGAATCAGAGGAGGCGGTAGATCCCTCTTGGGATCCATGTAATATAAATGAAGCTCCTTGCTCCAGTTATCAACTGCACTGCAGAATCTGATACCGACTTCAAGGACATTTCCCATATCCGCCTCCCATAAAGCCAAGACATGAACATTACACTCATTTCTGCCCAGGGGAAAAGTGAAGGAATTGAGCTGCTAATTATTAGACATTGCAATGACCCTGGGATATTTAGACAGAGTGAGACTGGAGTACTGGCTGCCTTTCTCCAGCCCTATATAAGCACTTGTGTATTGCTGTATTGGTAGCCAACATCACATTGCATTTTGGGACTTGTAGTTTCACTTTCCCATTACAAGTATAGGCTTTCAAGTCTCAACAGTCAAAGTTGGAAACCAGATGATCTGTGACTTCCAACAGACGTGCATCGCTCACCAAGAGTGTCACCGAGATTGGATATTTTTGCTCAGCTCATTAGTTACAAAATAATCCTATCTCAGTCATGACTATTTAAGAGGCGTAGCTCAGTGGTCAATTCAGATAAAGAATGTCATAACGTGATTAAGTCAATAAATATCGCTGTCCATAACTAGTGTCAATACCTACACAATTAAATATAGCGGACGGATAATAAAAGATACGTCAAAAAGGCAGAAAGTTGTATGAACATTTTTTTTGAGTCTCAGATCCAACCCAAATCATTCTATAGTGGTGAGGAACTTAGCACTTAACATAATATGACCTCTTGTAGGATTTATTATCCTATGTACAAAGGATTCTCAGCTCTTGAAGACCGTTTGGCTTCAGTCTTGTTACTATGGGTTTGGGTACCATTCCCAAGAAGAATATTATTATGCTATATCAAAGAAGCTATGACCTCTATGAAGATTGTCCTAGTTTCTCAATGGTCCTGTCTGCATGGGGTCAGAGGCTTGGAGCGTCGAGGTGTGGGGGGGAGGGGCACAGAGCTACTCAAGTTTGAACATAGACAGAACTGAATCTGCCAAAAATGTAATTAAGTGCAACTATGTGTTAAACACCAAAATCTGAAAAGTAAACTGGAATTCGGTACCACAAAAAGTGCTGGAATGTCTGAATGTTCAAATGCCTTTATGTTCAGCTACATGCTGAAAGGGGCACGTGTTGAGCAGCTGGGCCTTGCGGTCTGTCCACCTGGCTAGGGTTGCTCAGCATCCTGCTGCTCATCTTCCAGAAAATTACAAAACATTCAAATACAAAAATGATATACAAAGTGTACCACTCAAGACTTGTTCCATACATTATTGACCACAATCACTCTCTAAATATTCCTCTTTCAATCCACATTCACTACTTACAAGCCATTATCCTGGAATTATCCTGGTATTATACTGTCCTTTACAATCTTTGAACCAAGGGGCACAGCCAAACATCTAACTTATTAAACAATTCCTTAGTGCACCATTATCCACCAAGTATTTCGGAAAAAACATTCAATGATTGTTTGGCAGAACAACGCAAGGTGACCTTGCGTTGTTCTGCCAAACAATCATTGAATGTTTTTTCCGAAATGTGCACTATTGATGAATATATAATTCTGAAGACATTTGTACTTGGTGGATAATGGTTGTGCCCCTTGGTTCAAAGATTGTAAAGGACAGTATAATACCAGGAAGGGCCTCTTGTGTGTGGTGAAGTATGGCTTGTAAGTAGTGACTGTGGATTGAAAGAGGAATGGTTAGAGAGTGATTGTGGTCATTAATGTATGGAACGAGTCTTGAGTGGTACACTTTGTATATAATTTTTGTATTTTTTTGCGCCGCATTTGATTGTTCATAAAAAAAGTATCAGTACTGGCAATTGTTTTATTTTGTTGTTCAAGGGCTCTGCCTTACTGACTGGAGCCAGGAACCATTGGTGTTCTTTGCTCATCTTCCAGGGCACAAAACATCAGTAGGGGTGTGGATCTACCCATGGTCCAGCCTTTTCTGGCACTTCAGCTCAAGGAACAGAAAAAACTTTTTTTTCTTGCTCTGATGATCCACAGATGTGGCTTGTGACACACAATAACAATTGTAAAAATAAGCAAGATGTCCACCAGGTGAGACCATAAATCAAAAGCTCATAGCAAAATGGAGTTGGAAGTCAAGGTTAATACAAATCTGTTGCATTTTCCTTCCTTCATCCACATTAGGGAAGAGAACAAGCCCAAACCACCTTCAAGCAACATGACTTGTCATATCTATATAACTCTTAGGTTGCAAGTCGCATTGGAACAATGCCCCCCAAAACCCAAGGCCTCAGCCCTAATTCATCAGCACACTAAAAACAGTTGTAGCCTTCTCACTTCATATTAGTGTGTAACTATTCAAAAGTGATAGCTGAGTTAAGTAGAGTTGTTTTAAGCTATTTTGCAGAAAGGCACAGGGGTCATTAGTTCACCCAGGACCATAGGATGACAGGAGAAATGATTCGCTTTCAAGAACTGTGACTTGGCCTGTAGGCCATGCTGCTCGTAGAGTACCCTGCTGAAGGCATCTTGACAATATCCATATATTCAAATGAGGAGATACAGTTGATCACTAGTATTGAATTTATTTTCCGGGTCAGTCATATTCTGTCGCAATAACTCAGGTAGTTGAATCTTCGCTTCAGTGTGAGCCGTACACTTGCCCTGCTGGTTACCACAAAGCACCATTAACATCTGTTGTAATGTCTATTGATAAACATGCACATAGCTCTTAGAGGCCTGCATCTGGTTTCAAATAGTACAGCTGGTTAGAGAAGCAAAAACTATTGGTAGGAAAGAATCCTATGGGTGGACAGCCAGCAACCCTGAGCTGCTTCACCTCGACTCCAAGTTAAATTAAGAGAACTAATGAGGCAAGACTGAAAATGCCCAAAATGAAGTCCCAACCCAGAGTCATCCATGCAACCCTCACTGCTCTGCCCTGCTCCTCCAGGCTGAGAAGAGCATGGCTTAAAAACACTCACTTGTACAGTTTAGAATTAGACATGAGATCTGTTCTGCAGTTCTTTAACTCAGCGCAACAGGTGGTGAAATAGCTGCATCAAAATAGATCTTTCATGCATGGAGGCGGTGACATGTATTATAAAGCTGTAAAAACCCACAAGTGATGGCGGTGAGTAAGCATCGACAGCAAAACACTGGTAGTGGGGTTGGGGGCTACCTGCACAGCAATCATCTTGAGACAAAATGCACAGCTTTCTTCAGACACCCATGATATGCATAATTATAGATGGTTAACTGTGAATAACAGGGGTGTTATTCACTGAAGGGTTCTGGGTCACATTACATAAGAAAATCACAGTTACCCCAAAATGTATTCTATGTTGCTATATGGCGCCCCAAATAATCTGTTGCTGCTTACAAAATATAAGCATGGGCATAGGTGTACAGGGGTAGCCATAAACAGTCTATATTGAAAGAAAAGGTATATCAAAACATGGTCACCTACAAAACAACCCCCTATCGCCCAATGTATATTCCTTTTAACTCCTCCCCTCCTCCACATAAACCTAAATAAATACCTGGCCTCCTGCCATCAGCATATGCCGACCCCATCTTTCCTACCGCTCTTTATGAAAATAGACCACAACAAAACCTACTTTACTGCCCCCATCTCGACCACCCTCTGCCCTGTTCCCCCCTTTCAATGCTGCGGATAGTGGCTCAACTTAGTGCATGCCTCTGCAGACCTGCGCTGACATTGGAGAAGGCAGTCAGAGCAGGAACAACACCATCTGCGTTCTCCAGCCTCCCTTGGGCCATGGAACCCCGAAAAAGGGAGAAGGATAAGGGTGAGCCCTCCAGCCGCCCTGTCACTGCTGCCCTTGTGGCCTTGGAGCCCTGGGTGATGAAAATAAGGGAAAAGGTTGCTTCCCCTGTGTGGTGTCACACAGTGGTTAACCACTTTTGTGCCATCACAGCAGTGAATTAATAGATTATGCTAAAGGCTTCTAATGGAATCCATATACAACATATAGAATGTCAGATGGGTAATAGTCAATGAAGGGGATGATTTTCACCAATGGGTTCCGAGTGACATCAAATAGACAAGTAGAACAAAGCTCGAGTTGTCAATGATGTCACTCGGAACCCAGAATCACTAGTTGATCACTTTTAATCCATCTATAAATGCATGTTCTCCTTGTCCCCATAGCCGTTTGCCCCTGCTTTCAAGTGCTACATAGAGGCAGTGAAGTAATAGTAGTCATTCGTAAAATAGCCTCTCCTGCCTTTCCCAAATGTTACAAAACAACAAGAACGAAAACCTGGCCTCCTGCCACTCTTTCGCCTTCCCTCTCCCCCACCACCCCAAAGGAAGATTCGCAGGATGCTTTCCAGAGTTTCTCTGATAGGCTGTGTAAGAGGCCTACTCTGGAATTTCTTTATGATGTAGCAGCAGAGGGTAACAAGGAGTTTTACCAACTGATGTCACGCGATAGCAGAGAATTACTGAATTTATAACCCGGTTATTCATATTTTACTTACTAATTACACATGATGCAAAGTCAGATGATTTTATATGTTTGGAAAATGTTTAGGTGCAGCAAAGAGAGGGCTCGAGCAGTTTTGCTAGCCTAATATCATCGATAACATTGCTATGTAGGACAAATATACATATTCACATACATGGTGGGGCTTTAGGTCAGCCCTCTTCATACACTGGACTATTAGGCTGTCATTTTGTTTCCGCCTCCACAGTATACAGCATGGGTTACTGGGTCAGCCCATTTCAGCTACTGGCTCTCTTGGAATGTTAGTGATGATGGTATTTTGCCTGATAATTAGCACGCATCAACAAAATAAATAACTTTGCTAATGCTTTTTCTTTTCTTTCCATCTTTAATCCTTTTTTTATTGTTGTCATCCTCGTGTGTTGTCCGACGTCTCGGTGGGCGTGTGCGGAGGACGGCCGGGGGCCGTCCGAACCACGCCCACGCCATAAATCACCCGCACCGCGGTGAAATTTTTCGCCAAGGGGTTAAACTATCTCTTCGTGTACAGTATTTCTAACACAACAGTAACGTTTCTTTGCAACTAATAAAATCGGAGTTTCCTGCTATGTGCACTAAAACTAAAAAGGCTTTGTATGTCTATTCTAAGTTCACCCACCTCTAGAGAGCACTGTTTTGATTAATTATACGTTATGGGTTTTTTTTTTTTCAATTACAAAAAAATTTAATGTAGGCATATGGCTGTCACAATCAGGCATCAGTATGTTTTCTTTTATAATTTTTTTTTATTTTAGTGGAATAAAATTGAAATACAAAAAAAATAACCAATGCACCAGTCTCCAGATGCCAGACCTATTGGCTTTGCTAATGCTTGCTTTTAAACCGTTTTAGCTGTTTTAAATATGGCGTATTCTGATTTTTTTTGTCCATTCAAAATAAGTGAGTTGGTTTGATCGTGCCATTACTGAACAGAGAGGCGTGCCGTAGATGGCACATAAGACAATTGAAAGTCATACAAGTGATAGATGGAATGCAGAACAAATCAAAACATTCACCCCCAGTCAGGAGATCTGGGTTAAATCCATTGTTCTTTTGCTCATCATGCCACCCCAGTTTAGAGCCAATCATATGCAAATCAGTCTATCTCAAGTTCCTCATGGGAACAGTCAAGTCTGAACTGCCAAGCTGTATTCTCCATGCCACTGGAATCAAGCTAGCCTGGCTGATGAGAGTTGTTACCACGAAACTGGTCCCAGGAAGCTTGTTTCCGGTCCAGGGAGGACCTGGCCTGGCAGTTTGGGTAGGACTGTTCCTATGGGGAACAGAGTCAAGACTGATTTGCATATGACTGGGTTCAAACTGGAATGGCATGGGGCGCAAAAAAATGATTAATTAAGGCCCAGATCTCTGTACTCGGGTGAATGTTTGCCATTGTTCAACATTCTGTCCATCAATTGTTCTTTTTGCATTTGTCACCCCGAGTGGGACGGGTATGCCCAGACATGGGTCCTGTGCTCTCCATGCCACTGGAATCAAGCTAGCCTGGTTGATGAGGGGTGTTACCCCGAAACCGGTCCCAGGATGCTTGTTTCCGGTCCAGAGAGGACCAGGCCTGGCCGTTCGGGCTGGACTGTTCCCATGGGGAACAGGGTTAAGACTGATTTGCATATGGCTGGGTTCAAACTGGAATGGCAGGGGGAGCAAAAAAAACAATTAATTTAGGCCCAGACCTCTTTACTCGGGCGAATGTTTGTCATTGATCAACATTCTGTCCATCAATTGTTCTTTTTGCATTTGTCACCCTGAGTGGGACGGGCATGCCCAGATATGGGTCCTGTGCTCTCCGTGCCACTGGAATCAAGCTAGCCTGGTTGATGAGGGGTGTTACCCCGAAACTGGTCCCTGAATGCTTGTTTCCAGTCCAGGGAGGACCTGGCCTGGTAGTTCGGGCTGGACTGTTCCCATGGGTAACAGCGTCAAGACTTATTTGCATATGGCTTGGTTCAAACTGGAATGGCATGGGGAGCAGAACAATTATGGATTTAGGCCCAGATCACTGTACTGGGGTGAATGTTTGACTTTGTTCAACATTCAGTCCATCAATTGTTCTATTTGGCGCTGCGGCCAGGGCGACTGACGCTGGAATCTGGGGATCAGGGTTCGATCCCCGGCTCCGGCGGCAGGTTAGCCCAGCACCATGCGACTCTGGGCAATAGCTTGCTTAATCTTCCCGACGGCCCCCAGCGCCTAGAGACCCTAACGGGTGATTGTGCGCTATACAAATGTGGATTATTATTATTATTTACATTCATCATGCCGGGTTGGACTGGTATGCCCAGATGTGGGTCCCGTGCTCTCCATGCCACTGGAATCAAACTAGCCTGGTTGATGAGGGAGGTTACCCCAAAGCCGGTCCCAGGATGCTTGTTTCCGGTCTAGGGAGGACCTGGTCTGGCAGTACGGGCAGGAATGTTCCCATGGGGAACATGGTCAAGACTGATTTGCAGATGGCTGGGGGCAAACTGGAATGGCATGGGGAGCAAAGAAATGATGGATTTAGGCCCAGATCTCTGTACTGTGGTGAATGTTTGACATTGTTCAACATTCTTTCCATCAATTATTCTTTTTCCATAAAACAATTGGCCACCTGGTTCCCGAAGGGACAGTGTCGCAATCCTGCAGTAGATTTATAGGTTGGCAGCAGAGCACACATGAAAGACTAATGCCAGAAATGCCAGTCTTGACAAATGTCAAGCTGGCTAGGAAGGAAGAACCAGACACACACGGTTCCTCTTCAAGGGTACACATGATGGGTACATGTGGGCCAACATCGTAGTTCAATGGCCAAGCACTGGACTTCATGGGTTATTCTACCAGGAAGAAGAGGCAGTTAACAGTCGCCAAAAAAGCTAATAGGATGCTTTCCGGACAACTCTTTCTATAGCCATGAGTAGCGGTGAAATGTCAACTCAACAGGCTAACTCTTCTATCATCAAACATCAATTTACCAAACCAGCAGGGGGGCCATCAATTACATTTTACAGAAGTCTGAGATGTGCTTTTCTTCTCACTGTAACATCTAAGACCTGCTCGCTCAGGAGTAAGAGCCTTCTCTTACCTTCCTGCTCAGTTGCGGAACACTCCTCCTCTCCACTAGCATATTATGGCAACGCACCTACTCATTAGAAAGCCTTGAAAGACTTGGATTCTCTTTGCACTAGGATTTCTCTAGCCCCTGTGTGCTCAATTATTTTGTTAATAGTACCTGAATTCCTTATAAGGACATGGCACAATTTATAAATGTGGTTCAAATTTAGGAATAAAAATATCAAAACAAAAAAAGCACCCATTGAACGATTTTTAGAGCATATTATTGGCTTTATTCACAAAACGACGCAGGATATTTATGCAATAGGAAAAGCAATTGCATTAATAAAAAATCTACTAGGAGACAGAATCAATCTTCTCCTGTCACTCTTCCATAAACACGGATGTAGAACTGCATGTCTAGGATAAATTGGAAGGTGTCATATCTTTTAGACAGAAACCATTCCACCTCATCTATCTATGTCACATCCCCGCTGGGCGGCGCACCTGAAAAGGCTCATTTATTTCATCCCACACGCTTCAATTTGTACTTGTCATCACTGCCCAACCTGATTTGCTTCAATGGATTTTCTCTTGTCACTTACGCAAGTGATGCACATTGCCTTATTGCATGAAATTGGGTTGTTGGTTGACTGGGGTTCAAGCAGCAATCACAATCCTTGACAGGGTGAGTCACAAGCCAACACTAAATTAACCTAGGGTCAACCCTCTGATAGTTTGGCACACAGCAGTTAGGTTTAACTTAAAGGCAATATGTAAAGTATTTGGGCAATACTTCAAACAGTAATAAAGTGAATAAAACACATAAAAAGGACCACCAAGTTAGAAAAATTTAATAATTTTTAATAAATAAATCAAGACCAAAATGGTAAACATCGAATCAGACGAACCGGAGATATACATTTTTAAAGCTTTTAGTCAGAATAGCACCAAAATCACCAACTGTGGATGCCTGGTTGCGCCGGACAGGGACAAAGTCACAAGTTCCAGCTGACCAGGATAAAGTGCAGGGCATCTACAAAGACCCAGTTCGGCCAGCTAAACAAAGGTACTGGTTTGCAAAGCGTTGCGAGGGTCCGTGTCAAAGATGCATTGCGCAGTCGAAGACATATGTCAGTCACAAGATGCAGTCAGGGTGCGAATCGAATTTAAGCGTCATCATCGAGTATTCCGTCGACGTGGCTTGAGATGTGACTCTCTCTGGACCGGACATCGCCATCGCCATCACCGATGGGTACAAAATTACCGGCAAGGATCACCCTGATTGCCCAGGAGGCGGCATCGCCATCATCAATAAGAGCACACTCTGACTGACCACACACTCTAATGACCCAACAACAACCATGGAACACCTCCACTTCCAGATCTTGAACAACCCCACCCAACACCACCCTCCGCGGCACCCTCGCCTACAGGCCCCCGGGTGCTCTTTTTTATTTTATTTTCGTAAAGAAAATCCTACTTTGGTATTTCTGTTTTTAATAAACAAAACACATTGAAAGTTTGCCGCACGGCTCCATCATGTTGACAGATCCATCCGTCTAACTTTCAATGCATTTACAGAAACCACAGTGAAGGGGGTTCCTGTAAATGCAAATGATGTGCGCTGGGCCAGCAGACATCTCGAAATCTGGCGGACACATACTCCCTCAGGACAATGAATTAGTTTACTATGTCACCCTGAGAACGTAAATGCCCATCCACCAAACTAAATGAGGCCCTTAGTCAGATATAACCCCTTCCGTGTGGCCGTGTGCTCATGACGAACTGAGCTCGTCATGACACGCGCGGCACTCACACGCGGGGCTAATTCCCCCCCTGTGCTGAGCGTTCTTAAAAATGGTCGTGGTCATGACGAGCTCAGCTCACCATGAGCACAACGCCACCTTGCAGCTTGACGAGCTGAGCTCGTCACAAGCATGGTGACGCTGTGCGCGCCCCCCAGCACCGCGGGGGAATTAGCCCCGCGTCGAAGGTGTTAAAGGACTAAAGTCAGAAGGTACGATCTTTGACCGGGACGAACCTGGTTGGTGTATCCAACCAATGCTCCATCGCGGTCAACTTCAAATTGCGTCTAGCTCCCTGTCTACTGCAACCATAGATTATTATTGGCGACTAGTGCTATTTAGTGGCATTTTTACTTAAAACTCAAAAAATTCCTATCTCTAGTTGTCTTATTAAAGTATTGTCATTTCGGTGTCATTTTGTTTACTAAACTTTACTCTAATTTTCTAATTTAGTTTGGAATTTTTATTGTTTTTGGGTTCTGACTTTATTACTGTTTTCGTATTGCATAGATATTTTACAAATGTCCCTACATTAAGCCTATCTCCTCTGTGCCATAGTTACAAAGGGGTTGATCTCAGCTTAAGTTAGTGACTTTAAGGGCTCCTGACAAGTGTTGTGGTAATTCCATGAAATGGTCCGTAACCTACCCAAATAATAATCCAATTTCTTACAATGAGATAAACATAAGTGATGTGGTACATATCATTACAATGGTCAGATGATCAAGAATATCCGACATAATGAAGAGAAAGCCAAGGATCTCGGGATCGAACTGACATAAATATGAGGTATAATTATTTTTTATGATAACCTGGATCTAGCAACATGTTACTAGGTAGTAGGTAGGTCTTTACGGGCCCCATATGTCTTTGGGCCTGAAAGTGATTGACATGAGCCTCTCATATAACTCAAATTGTCTGCTACAGTATATTAGTGAATCTAGCCCAGAGGTCTCCAACGGGTAGCTCAGGAGCTACTAGTAACTCGACAGTACTCTGGAAGCAGACGCCTGAGGTGCAGCCCAGCTCATTATGTAATTCAGAGGGTTTAGCCACATTGAAGAAGGCAGAAGTATACATCTCCAGACTGAAAACTGCAGGACTTGAAATATATAATCACCTGTCCCCCTCTAGTTACAAAGTCACATGGAGATTTGTGATTTTGCAAATCCAACTCTATCAGTCATACAGTGTGTGTGAAAAACACAAGATGTTAGGGGAGTGTTTTACTTAAAATGAAAAGGGTATATTTTATAGAATACTGTGTGATTTGAGAGAGTAGTAAACTGATGTTCGAAAAAAAAGGAATGAAAATCCAAAACATATTTACATGGAAAGCTGCTCTTGAAGGCTACTTCGTGTGTGTTTGGGAGATTGATAGCTGTTCGTATTTCATTTGTGCCAGTGGGTACTTGTTGCTGTGGCTGTCGTTTCATTAGTCATGTGGAGGCTTTTTATATTGATAATGTCCTATGATTTGGGGTGGTCGGTGTTCTATCAAAATATATCCAAGTATTCAGAATATTGACAACCACAACAATTGTGAAAGAAAGTAGATATAGGTATGTATAGTTTAATTTGTGACATACACCTGGGTGGTCGCTAATTTGTTCCTGAAAGGTGTGGCACTATAGTGGTCATATTTGATGTGGTCACAACTGATGATCAAAGTTATTAGTGGCTCTGGATTAGTTTCATTGATTAGAAGTAGCAGCTCTAACTATAGAAAAGGTTGGAGAGCCCTGATCTAGCCATTGCCTGTGCTTTGGTACCCTTCCTCTACCCCAGTTACACAATACTAGTCTCTTGGCCAAAACAACACCAGTGAGGTACATTTGTTGGGGGGTAGTGGACGCAATAGTATAGAAAATCATTCAGAGGAGTGTAGGTCAGTCCACCAACAACATCAGTAAGTGCAATGAAGTTGCCATTTACGTATAGCTCTCCCCACTTCAGAAAGCTGAGGGAGTGCAGTTCTGCAACTGTTTTTTCTTATGTCAACAGCAACCTTGGGTGGAAAGGAAGTAGTGGGGAGTATATGATATCCTGAGCGACTCTCCTGTACCAGGTGAAGGCAGTGCAGGCAATGGATGCCATATGATGGGATAGCTGTAATACCACCAGTAAGTGAAAGGGCAGAAGAGAAGCACCATCATATTCAACGGCAATGGGTGGCAGGCAGACTGATTGGTGAAACATGTAGTAGCTCACGGTCCAGTGTCTCAAACCCACTTCACTCAAATGGTAGCAACATTATTTCCTACTTGACGCTCGGTTGCTTTCCAGTCCTAGTTAACCTGATTATCTGGGATCTAAGTGCCTGAAAGAAACACATGTTGTGGTGGATAGGAATGCTCACAATGAGGAAGAAGTGCCATTTTCTTTAGTGATATTTGCCCAGTCAATGAAAACAGAGAAGACCAGTGAGTGATCCGATCCACTATTTTATCAAAAGTGATGCTATACTTTCACTAAGGTTAAGCCTAATGTCACTATTAACCCATATACCCAGATATTTCATTAACCTCACACACAATTCCAAAGGAAAGTCTGCTTTGAAGTTATCAGTGTTATGGGTTAGGGGAAAAATGTGCAATTTATTACAGTTTATGGCGACTCCTGAAAGGGTGCCAAATGTTATCAATTCCTTCATTATCAGGTTGTGACACACCCTCAGCTCATTCGATAAGGTCATGTGACCTGCGTACAGGAAGAGCAGGAGATGACAACTAGTGCACCTGAGGCACAGCTTGAGTAATGCTGCCTAGGTTTCGCAGCAAGTGTCTCTAGGCCGGGTTATTGCCAATAGACCAAGTGATTGAAGTCAGCCCTGCCAAATGCCACAAGAGATAACAATAGTAGGTTAAGTTATATTCTTAACCCAAACTCAGGCTACTGGGAAGTACAATTTGACCCATTCTATAAAACCTCTAGACATACAGAGTCTGCCCAAGATAGCAAATAACCATTAAAGTAATGGGGTACCCCTGTGTCCCTCGGAACATGGGTATAAGTATTAAAGTATACAATGTGTTCTGTTGGGTCTTACAATTGATTAGCATAAATGACAATCAATCAAAAACAAAATTAGCGCAACCATAGTTGGTCATTATTTTTTTTAAACATAAATGTAAGTCAAAACACACCACAAAAACGACATATTCGATATGTGATACGACTATATTTCAATTAAATGTCTCTTACTGTATATGGCTGTTACACAGATAAATCACAAGACAAGCAACAAAAAAAAATTAAGTGACTAATGTGACTTAAAGTGCAACAATGTTCTGTACAAATTTACCATCAAACATAAAATTGCAATACAACATGGTTAGTGGAAGTAACTTGAAATCTGTCCTTTTTTAAGTGTGTAGAGTTCCGCAATCACACTTTTGGACATTTGACATTGATAAAAGGTGAAGTGACTCAGGACGTGGATTTAATAAAGCATTGACGTTTCGACCTCAGGTCTGTGTGTGTTAATGAATGGACATCACGTTGGGTCTTCCTCAGGACAGGTCTAAACCATGTAGACAGAGTCTGTAAAAGAGTTTAACCGAGGAAAAGTACTGTGTGCCAAGAACAACAATTTCAAAAAAAAATGTTAATGCAAAAAATACAGGGGCCACATAGGTAACTCACCAAAAGAGTAATTGATGGGAACAACTCCTTGCCTGGATGGGGTCCACATATAAGCAAGAGTCACAGCCAGAAGAAACTATAGACTATAGACTGAAGCGAGTCCTTGATCCTTCATGGATCTCTGTCATGTCACTTCTGGAAATGATTCCTACCATACACTTTGTTACAAAATGTATTTGAACTTGTAGGTCAAGTGGGCGGAGAGCATGGACGTGTAGTGCTGAGCTCTGCTCTGGGCCCGCCAAATAATCCTTCATAAGTCCTGATTCAGCCACACAAACGTGGTAGGCCACACAGTGGTGACATTCTGGTGGCGGAGCTGTCATCTGTAGCCAAGAAAATAGACACGATTAATGTTATAGGCGACACCGGCACCCGGGCCACCTGAAGCCACGGACTTCGAGTGCTGTGGAACCGCCCGCTGCTGGGTGAGCCGACATGCGCTGGCTGCGCTGCTTCCCCGCAATGATGAGCGCGGAAGTCGATAAACGGGACAAGAGAACCCGGTTAAGATAACCTAGGCATATGACACCGACAACAGCCCCGGATCCAACCGCGGCTCCTGTGACCTATGCCCAGTACGCTCCCCGGCAACATGATTAGACGAGGACTGAAATATTCCTGCGGCACCCCGCTCCCGTAGTGGTGGGGGATCGCATGGCCTGCTGAGAGTTACGCGTACATAGTGTGCAGTCGCCGTACCGCCCTGAGTCACATGGCTTCCCGCTGCAGAGAACACATCTTGGGATACACACAACTAGCCTCGAGGACGCCCCAAACTGTGTGGTGATTGGGCCTACTAAAGTGGCCGATCGATTGGGAACACATCACCCTGGTGACTACGAGGATCGTGTAGTCTTGATGCTGGTGGCCCACTCTACTTGCAGGCCCGCCCACGGAACTCCCCATCTTAAACAGTTGTTTTCTGCATGTTGCCCGCTCGACTGGTGCCCCCTAAAGTCGGTCCTTCGACATGGGCGCTTATGATCTGTAGCCCTAACGCTGAACCATTAGTGAGTGGAACGCCACAGCGACTGCATTCAATTAATCTCCCCTTGGCTAGTGGCCCCCACCGGTGCGACATTAGTGCCACATGAGAAGCTGAGCCCTTGCTGCCTAAATTCTTAATGCCTTAAACATCAGACCACATGCCCAAAGTGTGCAGTCCCTTGGAGCTGCAAGTGCTAAAGTACCTGTTGGGGTGCCATCGGGGCTGACTAACGATTCAGTGGACAGATGCTGGTAACGCCCCGGGCTCCTATCTCTACGCCTCGCGTATGGCCTGGTTGAATTGCACCCTCTGATCCATGTTTTGGTGGGTGGCTGCTGATCGCTGGTGGAGGATCTATCACTCGTCCCCCCCCCAGGGAACCATAAAAGGTGGGCGACCTACCTGCGGACTACCACACACCCACATTGCCGAAATGGGAAAACCCAGGGCGAATAAGACACAAACCCAGCCGCCAAACACGGTGAGCCTGACCACTAGTGAGATGAACTTGGAGCACACCAGGCCAACAAATTCTGCGGATCAAAATTATCAATCAAACCGGTACTATTATCTGATGGCTGAGACATTAAAACTACTCTGGGTCCCACAAATACTCGCTCAGTGTTGACATAGGGTTCCTAAGGGAAGATCATAAGAAGCTGAAAGACAGGGTGAGGAGTGGGAATCCACTCTAGCATCCCTACGCCCCACAGTGAGGGCAACAATGGGTTCCTAAGGGAAGATCACAAGAAGCTGAAAGACAGGGTGGAGGAGTGGGAATCCACTCTAGCATCCCTACGCCCCATAGTGAGGGCAACAATGGACGAGATTCAATCCATCCAGCAAGAGGTGGAGTACCTGAGGGCCAGCGTGGAGAATCAGGAGGGGCATTCGCGCAAAAATAACGTTCGGATAGTAGGCCTTCCGGAACGGACAGAGGGGCAAAGCATGGACCTGTATTTGGAGTCCTGGTTTTCTACGGAAATCCTCCAGGGCAAGCACTCAAACATTTTCTCAGTTAAATGGGCGGATAGGGTCCCGGGGGGCCCACGCCCGGGCAACACTCCTAGACCTGTGGTGGCGAGATTATTCAATTACAGAGACAGGGAGCACATATTACAAGTGACTAGGACCTGTGGCCCAGTTGAAAATGCAAGGATACACATCCACCCAGATTATACCCTGTCCGTACAGCAACGGAGATCAGATCCTCCTACTCGGAGGTCAAGAACTGCTTTCGAGACCATGACATACAATACTCATTACATTACCCAGCCAAACTACGTATCCGCCATAAAGACAGCACCATCTTCTGTGCCACTCAGGAAGAGGCCTAGTCTTGTATTGATCATCAAGGACACACCGGCTACAATGGTGGCTGACCCTGGCCAGACCTGGAGGCTGGTGGGCCCGCGCATGGGCCACGGCAGGGGAAAACTCCAACGACCATCGAAATCCCAGCTGGCTCAGGAGCGCGCTCAAGCAATAAAAACAGAGGAACATATTAGCAACTCTACGTCTCCCCAAAGATCTGATTCAGACACAGACACAGCAATGAACCAATCGATACTCCCCACTGCTTCGCAGCATGCGGCGCTATCGGAGGGCAGGTCGGCCCTCACCCCGCAGACTGTGGATGACGTTGTTTGATCTCCATGGGGTCTACCAGTGTATCTGGAAAAGAGCTGCATGTTGCAAACAAGAACATTGCTGGACTAAACTATATACGCCGTCCAATTGGCCTCGGCATACGGGTCTGCTGTGCTCCTCAAGAGAGATAAGTAGCTGATACAGCACCTTCAAAACCTCTTGTTCCTTCTCCTTTTTTGCTCTCTCTTTTACTACTCTCAGATTGTCTCTAACCTTTATCTGTTTGTTCATTTACAGTTTATATTCAGGTGAAGAACCTTGAGACGCTCTACTGCATTTTTTTCTTTTCTTTTCTCTTTTCATATTATCATATCTTGTTTGGACTGATTGCATTTCAGTGCAGATGGCCAATTGCCCATTGGCAAGCATTCCTTGGGTGGGATGTTGGGAGAATTTACCATTTGTTTTCGATCTGTCTGTTTTTCCACAATGTGCAGAGGGTATGGGGAGACTAGCAATTTTGTGATTGATGGGGATGGGGAACGCGGGTGGCATATTGACATGGTGGGTGGTGCTTGCAATACAATCCTGTGTTTACCTCTCTCTTTATTATCGCTTATATGGCTACTGGTGACTATGTATTGCTGACTTGGAATGTGCGGGCCTGGCGGGTTGCACCAAACGCCACAGGGTGTTTCAATATCTACATAGCCATAAGGTATTGTTTGCCCTACTACAGGAAACACACCTGACACCGCAAACTCTCGCATCTCTCCATAAGCGCTGGAGAGGCACAGTCTTTGGCACTGCATACTCTGGCAATGCTAGAGGCGCTCATATACGGGTGGCACCTGGCACCCCATTACAGATATTACACTCTCGAGTTGATACGCAAGGCCGGTACGTAACCCTAGAAGGCCTCTTAAATGGGCTCCCATTGGCGCTGATATCACTTTATGCTCCGAATTCAGATCGATCTGCATTCCTGCAATCCATCATGCCGTCTTTGCTCACAGTACCCCAGACTGGGGAGGGGACTACAACGGAGTACGTTATCTCACCCTAGACCGATCGTGTCCTCCACTCCTGGGAGCACAAGCCATCAAAATAGCACAACACATGAGGGAATGGACCGACAATATGCAGGTGCACGATGTATGGCGAAGTAGGCACCCCACACTGCGAACTTACTCACATTACTCTGCGATCCATGACCTCTAAACGAGGATAGACACCATATATTGGTCCGACAATTACCTACATAACATACTACACGCAGAGTATTGGGCGCGCACGATCTCCGACCACAGCCCATTTCAGCTACGTCTTGAGTGGGGAATGCAGAAGCCTAAAGTGTTGATCTGGTGCCTTCCCATTGCAAGGCTCTCTGACGCATCGTTTTATGACACCTTGTCACACTCCATTGACTCATATTTCCACACCAACACAAGCACAGCTTCGAGCGCGGAGATGGAATGTGATGCGTTTAAGTCGGTCCTGAGAGGACATGCCATGAAAGTTACCTATGGCTCCCGTAAGACACTCACAGATGCACTTCAAAAACATGAACTGGAGATACATGGTGTGAATTGCTCTCCTCCATAGACCCTAACATTGGCCCTTTAATAGCCCAGGCCCGCCTAGTATACAAAGAAACATTAGATAATCTCTGCAAGCTAGACTATAAAACACATCTTGCCTGTCGGCACACCGAGGGGGACAAACCAGGCAAGTTGTTTGGGTGGTTGCTAAAATCCGACACTGCACAACCTCCCACTACAGTGATACTCAAGCCTGCATGGACCATAGCGAAAACCCAGGAAGCGATTCATTATTCCTTTTATGAATACTACACCTCCTTATATACAGCCCCTGACACCAGAGACCCCGCTCTTATCCAGCGGTCCTTGTCAGATGTTTCACTTCCACAGATAACACAGCCACATTATGCTTCCCTCGAAGACCCTATCATCGCAGACGACATTTCTGTAGCTATTACGCAATTGGCCATCAGAATTTGACACAGCTTATTCTACAAAATGTATTCCCTGTCTGACTAATATGAATGAAGAAGCGTTCGAGGAGGGCAAACTTCCACCTGCGTGAGGCAACACTGGTGGTGTCGGGCAGAGACCCACTCCAGATGGCCTCATATCGCCCTTTATCGATATTGAACGTAGACCACAAAATCCTAGGTAATGTATTAGCCAACAAATTGATCGAAGCTGTACCCATACTGGTGCATGAAGACCAGAACGGTTTCATCCCAGTGCAGAACACTGGGCTGAACTTACGTCGCCTCTGTACATTATTAGAGTGGGCTAGCACAGAGTCTGAAATATCCTGGATAACATCTCTGGACATCGAAAAGGCATTCGATACCTTGAGCTGCCGCTATCTGTTGGCAGTATTATCTACCTTGGCATATGCCCTAATTTTTCGAAGTGGATACGAATACTATATACGAAACCGCACGCCAGAGTAAAAACAGCCACGCCTTCTCCCCACTGTTTGCGATAGAACACGGACAGGGCTGCCCCCTGTTGCCTATCATTTTCACATTGGCCAAGGAGCCAATGGTGTGTAAACTGCGCCAACTCGTGCTGGACTGGGGCATACATGCGGAGCAGCGTTGGCACATAGTGTCTTTATATGCAAATGACGTGTAAATCTACTTACGTGGGCAGATAGAAGTCCTGCAAGGACTGATAGCCCAGTTGAATGAACACGCACTGGTCTCTAGCCTAAGGTTTAACTGGTCTAAGTCAGCAGTATTTCCAATTAAACCTCTTACAGCAGATCAGGGACACGCCATGCCTCATATGCTATTAGATTGTGCGTTTGATACGTTCAAATACTTGGGGGTCCAAGTATATCACTCGGGCGCAGATACGATAGACAGAAATCTAAGATGAGCGGTCACCAGGGCTTGGGTAACCCTTTCATTATGGTTATGTTTACCCCTATCCCCCATGGGGGGAGTGGCCATCTCCATGATGCTTATACTCCCTCGACTTTTATATTTTTTCTCCACACTCCCCTATCGATTATCGCAAAAGTTATTTAAAGATCTGGAGTCACTCCTTGTCTGTCTGATTTGGGGAAACTCTAGATCAAGGGTGGCTCTCCAAAAACTATATTTACCATTGTCGGACAGAGGTCTGGGTGCGGCAAACTATAAGCATTACTATGCCACAGCGCAACTGCAATGGCCAATGAGGTGGCTTGCACAGAGCAACCTAACTGAATTGGTCACCGAGGCGTTGCCGTGGGGGCAGCCAGCTATACTGGAGTGGTTCTCGGGCTCCACCACTATACTGCAGAAACAACAGGGCAACATCTTAATGGCTGTGGCGAGACACAATTGGTCTAAATACGTGTCACCAAAACATCTGACTAAACCATAGGCTCCCAACCTGCCGTTGGAAGCTTTGTTGGGCACATTTGTTTGCCATAGCCGCCTGGAGCTCGTGTCCTGGAAAGAGGAGTTGGGTTTAGACACCTGGGATACGTTTGTGGACTCGCAATTACAATCTTTTGACGCCTTGGTGACTGACTTTGGGATACCACAGGGGACATTCTTGCTCCATGCATTGTTAAAGCGCCAAATCCTCCAGACATAGGACAACGACCGCACTGAGCCTGTTACATCACAGCACCTACACATTTTACTGATGTATTGACGTACTAGACACATAATAACAGCAATCTATAACTCCCTTAGAACTGAGAGTGCACTTTTTCTGCCATCACTACGTGCATACTGGGACTCGGAATTGTCCACCACTCTCACCGACAAACAGTGGACGCAATGTATCAGCTACCCCAAAACGATATTCACAAACGCCAGACTGAAATATACCCAATTCAACTATTTGCACCACACATACTTAACACTACACGGGCTGGCACGGATGTACCCGGCCTCTAGTGACGTATGCCCCAGGTGTCCAAACTCGGAAGCGACATTTATGCACATGGTATGGACATGGACTAGTATTCAACTATATTGGAATGAAATTGCGGCAGTACTCGCAGATGCGACAAATACCCCAGTGACAACCCAGGCCACTCACTTCCTGTTGGGAGTTACGAGGCACAATACCTCACGCAAAAACCTTAATACATTTTAGGATCTGGCCTTGGGCCTTGCAAAACGTAAAATACCAATGTATTTGAAGTCGCAACTAGGCCCCAACACACATTCATGGCTGCTAGACCTACATAGGGCACTAGTCGCACAACACACAGTGCAGTTGTCCAATGCAGTACGCGTGCCTGCTCGGCCCACTACCATGCAATGGCAAGATTACTTGTCATTCATAGAGACCAAATTAGCGGCAACACGCTCACCCCCTACTTAGCACACGTCCCGTCACCCAGGTTGAGTTGCGGGAGTGACTCAGTTTCCCCCACCCTACCCTCCCCCCTTACCCTGGGCACACGTACACACCTACTCAACGCACACGTGGCTTCTTACCATGACCCACTTCGGAATAAGGCTATACTCGGACCAACTAGATGAGATCGACTTTCTTTCATTTGTTTTTTTTCATATAGTTAACAGATTTTGTAATGCAACAAAAATAGTATTTGAAACTCTCTATATTAACCTGCAAAACTATAGGTGTATGTTGTCACTAAAGTGTTAATATTGCTGTACTATCTACACCCTAGCAACCTACCACAGTTGCTCCAGCAACGGTCATTTTAATGCTATGTATAAGTTTCTGTTTTACATTGACGCACGTGTACTATTGGTACAACCAATTGAAAATCATAAAGACTATTAAAACAAGCATTTACAATGCAATGGTTTCGCCTTTGGAAAAGTTAGAGCTATTGGCATTGCTCATGACATTTTTTTTTTTTTTTACTTATAAATAAATGGCATTGTTATTTACATTGCCAACAGCCCACACAGCCCTCACAGCCCACACAGCTCTCACAGCCCACACAGCTCTCACAGCCCACACAGCTCTCACAGCCCACACAGCTCTCACAGCCCACACTATGCTGCTGTCTCTAAGAGAAGCACTTCCCAAATTCAAAACAGATCTCAGTTTCAGAGATTCATTCCCCAAATGCAACTACAGACATGTGCTTTCCCAAAAACGATCGATATAGGCCCAGATCTCTGTACTGGGGTGAACGTAACATTGTTCTGCATTCTGTCCACCAACTGTTTTTGCATTTGTCAACCCAATTCCAGAGGCTGTGATTTACTTCTTGCTACTTGTTCCAGCGCTCCTTTCTTGGTCAGCACTAGGGCTGGTCCTCTCTCTGTAGCTCACTACTTCCCCGGTCCAGCTCCAGCACTCCTTCCTTGTCCTCTCAGTGCCCTTTACACCCAGCTTCATTTGCCATCATCCCTTTGCTTCTCAGAACCGCACATTCCCATCCCCGTACCAATTTCTTACTACTCATGACTAACACTACTCCCAATTAGTTTCGGTGCAATTTCATTGACCCACCTTCAACCATTCCTCAATCTGTGTCCCAGTATGTGAACTTCTGTCCTCCCTATTCGGACTTCCAGTACTCTTTACTGTATACCTCTCTAACACCCCTTGTCCTATTTTAAAACCTCAACCTAATATCCAGTAGTAACGTTCTCACTCTACTTTTAGCTAGATGGCCCGAGTACCACCTTCGATTTCTACACGTTCCTTCTCATCAATATATTATTCTCGGCTTTCTAATGAAACTCGTCTTGGTTTCTATACAGCTCTTTCCCCTTCGTAGCGTTCTCCTCGCCTTTATTAGCACGGGTCTCCTGCATAAATTATCTCCCATTTCAGTTTCCTACTTTGTTTGCCCTCAGTACCACGACACACCCCTAACCTGCCACCAACAGTGGTCTCTCCTTTGCCTCACTCAGACTCTCTCCGGCCACAAGCTCCAAAGTCAGCCATAACAGCACCTTTATAAAGTCAACAACCTGACCAAGATCAGGCAGACGAACAACACATCCAGAGAATTTATAAATGACAAAAGTGTGGTAGAAGCCCGACTCAGCGCAACCCCCATGTCCTCTCCAAATACACTCTCCAATCCAAAGTACCTCTCCCTTTTCGCTCTGGCCTCCTGCACCTCCCGGACCCGGATGCGCTCCTGCATCTCCTGCAAGGGAGGAAACCACTCACGCTCCTCTTCTTGCAGTTCCTGGAGCTGAAGCGGGCTCGGCCATAGTACTTCAGGCCGCACCCCTGATACATCCCCATGATGCCCATACAACCGCGCTTTGAAGCGCGGACCCGTTCTCCATGGGCACTCCGGATCCTCAGGGGGTACTCCACCGAGACCATGGCGCCGTGGCCGAGCGTGGTACCCGGCAGCACCTGACGGTAAGAGTGCTGGAAAATTGCGAAGGCACCGGCTGAAGGACGCGAGCGCAGCCATTTTGAAAAGGGCGGAAGTAGCAACACCGCCATGCTACTGTGGGAAAAGGACGCCTGTTCCCATCTCGGTCCCATCAATGCTAAAGCGGCCATCTGAAAGTGGGCGGAAGTAAGAGTGAGGGGTGTTGCAGAGGTGACGTCACATTTTTCACGTGTGGCAGAGAGAGCCGCCATTTTAAAAGGCTACAGAAATGCTGCGCATATGTCGCTACTTAAATGGCTTCAAAAGGACGGGAAATATCACGCTCCTTCGATGCAGGACCGATGTAGTTTTACGGGTTAGATATTTTAAGTTGTAAAACCCCATCTCCAATGTTAGCTTCTTTTTTTCCTGCTTTTGGGTAGAGCGCAGCACCGATAGTCAGCGACACAGACAGCGGGAGGGGGGCGGGGAGGCACACGGAGGGGGGCGGGAATGGACAGCGCATCTGAAATCACTTTCAGTGAAAGGGGAGGGAACGGGAAAAAACGAAACTCCGCCCAGGGAAAAAATCGCGGGAACGCCCCCGAATCTGGTCCGGCCTTGACGGACAGATCCGGCACCCAATGGCTAGCCTCCATTTATGGAGCTAACCAATGGGAGCCGGGGGAGGGTCCCGAAGTCCTTATTGTAAACAAAGGATTTCGCCTGCGCCGAAAAGCTGCGCAGAGCGCAGCCTTCGGCAGGCGAAACCCAAAAATATATAGATCAAGTGGGGTGGAAATGTTGCTACACTCCCGGCTTAGTCTGTGCATAAACTTACCTGGATTGTTTGCATTTCTACATCACGAATCTTGTTGGCAACTATTTTCTTGCTCTTAAGTATCTGTATTTTTTCATGTGTATGACTGTTGAGGGTGTGTGTGTGTTTGTGCATGTGTGTGTGAACTGCAGACAATGATTTAGTTTCGGGCCAATAATAGCTGTTATGGTTCTTTCTGCTTTCACCACTCCAAGATTTGTCTTTTCATTTCTACGTGGTTATTTTAGAGCTTTCTACACTCCGTGGGTGGAATGTTATCATACTAACGGAGCATGTATTCCCAACTTTCTTCATCGTTTTAAGCTCTTAACTGTGGCTCAGGTCTATTACTTGGGGAAGAGACATATAACAACAGTTACAACTTTCAACAGCAGTCTACAATGCTCTATGTCAGTCTGCTGCTTTTGTGGCTGCATATCTACAGCTAGATTTATCATTGTAAAATCGGCTGGCAAAGGGCCAGATTCTGAGAATCCGGCCTTTTGCGAGCGCTATTTTTGCATTTGGGATTCATCATCCCAAATGCAAAAATCGCTAATACAGAAAGCGCAAAATTGCGAAGAATCGCATGTAAGGAATCTCAATTAGAGATTCCTTAAATGCTATTCATGAACCTTTTAAAAATTGCGAATTCGCAATATGGGGCCGCTATTTACCGCGAAGTGTAACTTCGTGGTAAATAGCGAAAAGTTAGAAAAATGCACTTTAGTTGCACTAAGTTGCATGTTACACACACACATGTCCTTTGGACGTGTGTGTGCGCAACACCTGTGTAAATTTGCATTTCAGGGGTGCTACAGGGTGTCCTTTGGACACCCCTGGCACCCTTGAAATCAGCTGTAGAAATTGCATTTGATTGTGAGATTTCTACATGAATCCCGTTTTGGGAGTCCTTAATAGCGATTCCTTAATAATCGCTATTAAGGACTCGCAAATCGGGACATTGATGAATCTGGGGGCTAGTGTTTTATCTGTGTGTAGCAGTGTGTCATGTATGTGTGTGTGAGTGCGTGGGTGTGTGAATGCACGCTTGTGTTAAGAGTGTTTGCCTGCGTGTCTTTTGTTGTGCCATGTTGCTCTTTTATGCATGCATGTGATCCTATTTCCGGCATGGTTTTATACCAAGACTCTAATCTATGAAATGTAATGCAAACATGGTACAAAAAGACATTTGGTGTTTGTTGAATACAAAGGTTATCGCTTGTTGAGAGCAAGCCGTGAGTGACATCGTCACTCAAACAGAGGGATATTTGTTAGATTCATATACATTAAACGCCGTTTTGAGACTGGAGGGGACTGAGTGTAGTGGTTGGTTCCAGGAGAGCCCCTTTGAAGGAGGTGAGCTTCTACAGCATTTTTGAGGAATGTGAGCCTTCAACGACTCAAGCGGTGCACAGATATTTGGGTGAAGGCAATCAATCAATCATGGCATTTGTAAAGCTCACTACTCACCTGTGAGGGTCTCAAGGCGCTGGGGGGTGGGGAATGCTGCTACTGCTCGAAGAGCCAGGTCTTGAGGCGTTTTCTGAAGGTCAGTAGGTCTTGGGTCTGCCATAGGTGGGTGGGGAGGGTGTTCCATGTCTTGGCGGCGAGGTGGGAGAACGATCTGCCGCGGAGGTCGCTCTTTTTGTGCGGGGGACTGTGCCGAGGGCGCGGTTGGCGGAACGCCGCTGACATGTGGGGGTGCAGAAGCTAAGTCGTTTGTTGAGGTATGCTGGTCCGGTGTTGTGGAGAGCCTTGTGTGCGTGGGTGAGGAGCTTAAAGGTGATCCTCCTGTTGATGGGGAGCCAGTGCAGGTCTCTCAGAAGGGATGTGATGTGGCTGTGGTGAGGGGTGTCGAGGATCAGGCGTGCAGAGGCGTTCTGGATGCGTTGAAGCCTTTTTAGGAGTTTGGCCGAGGCTCCTGCATAGAGTGCGTTTCCGTAGTCCAGTCTGCTGCTGACCGTTCTTCTCGTCTCGGTGGGATCCATTTGCAGATCCTGCGGAGCATGCGGAGGGTGTTGAAGAAGGAAGAACAGACGGCGTTGACCTGCTTTGTCATGGAGTGGGTGAAGTCGAGGATGACCCCTAGGTTGCGTGCGTGGTCGATGGGTGTGGGAGCTGGTCCCAGTGCGGTCGGTCACCAGGAGTCGTCCCAGGCCAACGGGGTGGATCCGAGGATGAGGACCTCCGTCTTGTCCGAGTTCAGCTTCAGTCGGTTGTTCCTCATCCATTCGGTGACGGCCTTCATTACTTCTTGGAGGTTGGTTTTGGCAGTGTGGGGGTCCTTGGTGAGGGAGAGGAACAGCTGGGTGTCATCAGCGTAAGAGATGATGTTGAGGTCGTACAGTCGGCGACGCGGGCGAGTGGTGCCATGTAGATGTTGAATAGAGTTGGGCTGAGGGATGAGCCCTGTGGTACGCCGCAGACGATCTCATGGACTTCGGAGCGGAAGGGGGGCAGGCGGACGCTCTGTGTTCTGCCGGAGAGGAAGGAGCTGGTCCAGTCCAGAGCCTTCCCTTGGATCGTGGCCTCATGGAGGCATGCACGTAGTGTGCAGTGGCAGACCGTGTTGAAGGCGGCTGATAAGTCCAGGAGGATCAGGGCCGCGGTTTCCCCGTGTCTAGTATGGTCCTGATGTCATTGGTGGCGGCGATGAGGGCAGTCTCGGTGATGTGGTTGCTGCGGAACCGGGACTGGGACGGGTCCAGGATTCTGTTCTCCTCGAGGTAGCTGGTTAGTTGTTTGTTGACGGCCTTCTCGATGACCTTTGCTGGGAACGAGAGCAGGGAGATGGGCCGGAAGTTCTTGAGGTCCTTGGGGTCCGCCTTGGGTTTCTTGAGTAAGGCATTGATCTCGGCGTGCTTCCAGCTCTCCGGAAAGGTTGCTGTCTCGAAGGAGATGTTGATGGCTTTCCAGAGATGTGGTGCGATGGAGGTGCTGGCTTTGTTGATGATGTGGTGGGGGCATGGGTCTGACAGGGATCCGGAGTGGATAGTGTTCATGATCTTGATGGTGTCGTCATCGTTAACCTTGGTCCAGGAGAGTAGGCGGTTGGTGCGGATGGTGGTCGTGGGGGCAGAGGTCTCAGTGGTTGTTGGGCGGTCGTGGTGTTGAAGCGGTTGTGGATGTCTGTGATCTTGCGGTGGAAGAAGGTGGACAGCGAGTCTCACAGGTCCTGTGATGGTGGGATGTCGTTGGTGTTGGAGCTAGGGTTGGAGAGTTCCTCCACGATGTTGAAGAGCTCTTTGCTGTCGCGTGCGTTGTTTTCTAGGCGGTCTTTGAAGGAGGCCCTTTTGACGGATCTGATGAGGTGATGGTGTCTGCAGGTGGCATTCTTGTGGGCTGTGTAGCTGTCTGGTGTTCGTTCATGGAGCCAGTTCTTCTCTAGCTTTCGGCAGGTTTGCTTGGAGGCCAGGAGGTCTTCAGTGAACCAGCTGGCTTTCTTGCTGGTGTGGCTGTTGGAGGGTTTCTTGAACGGGGCGAGGGTGTTAGCACAGTCGTCGATCCACTGTCTGAGGTTGCGGGCGCCGGTGTTGGGGTCGGTGGGGTCGACTGGTGGGCTCTGGGCGAGGGTGGTGGTTAGCTGGTCTTCAGTGACTTTGCTCCAGCATTGGCGAGGCATCAGTTGGGTGAGGTAGTGCGTGGTGGGTTTCCGGAAGGTGAAGTGGATGCAGCGATGGTCGGTCCAGTGGAGTTTGGTTGTGTGGTTGAAGGAGACGTGGGGGCTTGCGGAGAAGAAGTGGTCAAGCGTGTGGCCGGTGGAGTGGGTGGGCATTGTGACGAGTTGTCTGAGTCCGAGGTTGGCTAGGTTGTCGATCAGGGTGGTGGAGTTGGCGTTGTTGTTGTTCTCGAGGTGGAAGTTCAGGTCCCTGAGGAGGATGTAGTCTGTGGAGGCGAGGGCGTGGGTGCTGATGAAGTCAGTGATGGAGTCGCTGAACTGTGGTCGGGGTCCGGGCGGTCTGTAGACGAGGGTTCCTCTGAGGGTGGTGTTGGGGTCGGTGTGGATCTGGAAGTGCAGGTGTTCAAAGGTGCTGAGGGTGTCGACAGTGTTGGTCGAGACTCTGAGAGTGTTCTTGTGGACGATGGCGATTCCTCCTACTCCGTTCATGCGGTCCCTGCGGGTGATCTTGTAGCCTTCCGGGACGGCTATGGCGATGTTGGGGGTCAAGGAGGGGTTCAGCAGGTCTCCGTCAGGAAGGCTACGTCTGGGGTGGTTGAGTCGAGTAGGTCCCAGAGTTCAACAGCGTGTTTGCGAGCAGAGCAGGTGTTGAGAAGAATGCATCTGAGGTGGTTGGTTTCTTTCCTGGTTGGTGGGTTGACGGGCAGGATGCTGGTGAAGCTGCAGTTCCGGCAGGAGAAGGGGCGTTGGGTTAGCTTCGGGGCGGCCACAAAGCAGGTGTGTGATCGTTTGGTGTTGAGTGCATGGAGGGTGCTGGATTCGTAGCGGTGTAAGGCATTCATGGCGGTCGCGGGGGCCAGGGGTCCTGGCGACGGACGCGGTCCAGGCGCGGACGGGCGCAGACAGGCTTGGCTTAGGCGCGTCTTTGGCGCGCCAGCGGCGTGGCCGCGCAGCAACCACCATTTAAGGGAAGGTGGGAGGGAGGAGCGGCGAATGGGCGAGCGGGGGGGCAGGGCCGCAGGGGGCGCAGCGGAGGGAAAAAACGGGCAAAGCAGAAGGCAAAAGATGGGCAGGGGGCACAGTAAAAGGCAAAACCAAAAAAAAAAAGGTAACACCAGGCAAATAATACAGGCAATAACAACAGGCAGAAGCTGAAAAAGACAGCAGTACCGGCCTACCAGACCACCGAAGCAGAGGGGTCTGAAACCTGCGGTAGTGGTGGAGACAGGCAGCGGGGGTCCACAGAGGCACTGGTGGAGCTTTGCGGCCTGGGGGAACGACCTGCCTTAAACAGGGTCTAGGGTCGCTCTCCACACCACGCAGCGACCGCCATTTAAGGGTAGTGGGAGGGAGGAGCGGCGAATGGGCGAGCGAGGTGGGCGGGGCCGCAGGGAACGCAGCGGCGGGAAAAAACGGGGAAGTAGAAGGCAAAAGATGGGCAGGGGGGCACAGTAAAAGGCAAAACCAAAGAAAAATTAGATTACACCAGGCAAATAATACAGGCAATAACAACAGGCAGAAGCTGAACCAGACCACCGAGGCAGAGGGGCCTCGAACCTGCGGGTAGTGGTGGAGACAGGCAGCGGGGGTCCACAGAGGCACTGGTGGAGCTGTGCGGCATAGGGGGAGCGACCTGCCTTAAACAGGGTCAAGGGTGAAGTAAGTAGATTTTGCAGGCAGGTCTTCCGTTCTTCAAGGTATGCAGTGTGGTATGATCACAGAGGAGTATGAGAGGAAAGACCCAAAGATGGCTTCCAATATAATGGTGAGAAGTTTTAGCTTTGTATTTTGAGAGAAGATAGTCAAATTGCTGCCCTTACTATGAAGTGGGTCTCTGTCTGGGAAAATTGAAAGAGTACGATTAGCAAAATTGATTACAGTGTCAAGGGAGAGCGTGTGGTGAGGTAAAATAATCCGGAGGTTGTTGGAGTACCTCATTTTACTAATGACTAATGTGTTCATTAAGGCTTTGATCATTAAGAAAGGGAGGAGCTGAAGCGTTTTGCAGATGTTCGTTTATTGCAATCTGGCAGAATTGACGATGGATGAAATTAATTCTTGAAGACTGGGGTCACCTCAAGGGTGGTGTTAGAGTGGAAGGTGAGAACAGAACCGAGGTGGTGAGGGAGAGGGGGGGTCTTTGTGCTGTTGAGGCTATAAAGTAAGGTATGTGAATTTTCACAACTGGGAGCAAGAAACTATCTAGAAACTGTCTAGAAACTGTTCCGTGTTGGTCCACGCACTGGCATCCCAGGCTGAAGATGGAACATTATGATTGGAACCAAGAATAACCACAAAGGGTAGAGATATATAGTGACAATAGGGGGGACATAAGACTGAGCTCTGGGTAGTGAAGGGGCCGGTGGGAACTGTGCTAGGAATCCGGAGAGTGATTATGAATGATCAGGAAGATAGGAGATGCAGTTTGGTGCAGTCCTATTGAGTGAGAAAGCCAATGGTATCAAAAGCAGCAAAGAGGTCAAGTAGAATAGGAATGCAGAATAGACAGTCATGATAGACGGTGGTGTGAGATTGACCACATGAGTGTGGTCCTTTTCTATTGAGTGAAACAACTAGAAGCGAGATTGGAAAGGGTTTAATAGATTGTTAAGAGGTGATCTGTGAGCCTGTTGAATAGGGGCTGTTCCTGTAGTGTCAGAAAAAAGCTAGTTCCGTAGTGGAGTGGTAAAGTTTAAGTAAAGTCGGCACAACAAGTGAAGCAGTGAGGATAGGTGCTAGAGAATTGTGAATGGATGGAGTGGTCAGGCAGGAGTGCCCTATACACCAGCACAACCTGGGATTTATGAATAAGCACTGAGTAGGTAGATTGTGTGAATGGACTGAGTGGGGAACGTATGCTATAAGAAGAGGGCAATCATTCAGGGAGGCCACTTTCTACCTGGCCCAAGCATTAGGGCCTATTTTGCAGCAAAAGTAACTGTGAAGAGACTTGGAGTCAAATTTGACTCAAAACGCAAGATAGAAGTTCAAATGTCAGCTGTGGCATCATATTGTTCATTACACTTGCGTAAATTGAGACCTACTCTACCTTTTCTATCTGAAGAAGGTAGTCAGACTGCAATATCGACTATTATAAGCAGAGGAATAGATTATTGTAACTCCCTTTGTCATGAAGTCTCCAAAAAGCAAATTCATAGGCTTCAAGCCATAGAAAAAAAGCCTACAACAATGGTTGTTTTTGTACCTCGATTCACCACTGCAAAACCGTATTACATAGACTACCTTACCAGCCCCTCTAACTCCTCATGGTTGGGAGTGATAGTGGTGAAAAGTGCAGCTGAATGCATGCACTCATCCAATTATTGGTGGGTCTTGGTAATGAGGAGCTTATCAAGGCCAAATGTACTGCCCATTTGATACTCTGATCCATGAGTCCAATGGCAAATGTAAACAACCATTGGGAGAACCAAAATGTCTCACCTTCTTGATCTTTTGGCTTTGTCAATGCCTTTGCCAATGCAAGAAAGAGTAAAAGGAGCTATAACACAGCCCCTGCTGCCGGTTACATCATTGGGAGGCATGCGAATGCATGACTATGTATATGCATGCACACATCACCACGCATGCATGTGCCTATGGATTGACACAGGTGGCACAGGTGGGTTTTCATTTTTTTCATTTACTGATCTAAGATGGCTGATACCAGATAGATCAATAAATAAACACTGTAGTTGCTCAAAGCAGTTTTTGGTAGAGCAGTCCAGCAGCAAACTGCAGCTGTTGGTTGCTCCAAAAATCTAAATTTTCAAGTTGTGTTTCAATGACAGCGAGGGGTATGTGTGCAATGGGTGGATGAGGTAGTGAGTGTTCGAGGGAGGGAAGGGGCATATAAGTGTGAGCCTGGAAGCACATGCATTCTCATGGAGTTCATAATGAAAAAGAAAAAGTATTTCTTTGAATCGGAGAAGTGGAAGGTTACAAATCAACCAATCAAAATGATGGTAAATAGACTATGCTCCAGAGGTGGGACAAACACAAGAAGAGGAAGGCAAGCCATTGAATAAGAAAGCACATGAGAATGATAACAAATCCAATAAATGGCAAGCAGGGGCTGGCATGAAGCCAACTTTAAGTTTTTGAAATGCTCAACAAGAGGCCTTCACCTGCAGACAGCTTCAAGAGTGGCATTAGTGAATGCTCTCAGATACCAAGGTGTCATAAGCCACTCATTTAGTAAGTCAGGTCAAACAAGCTTTATTCGGTTTAAAACAAAACACAAAAGTACACATATAAAAACACATATCAATGATATATTAGAAACAATAATCACATCAAGAAACTGTGCAAATGATATGTGAAAAGTTAAAAAGATAAAAACAACACGATCAATTAATTACCTACATACATTACCACAATATTAGAAATCCACAGTATAAAACAGACCTAACAGGTGCTTTTATATAATGTTAGGATAAAAACGAAAATAAATAAGCTTTCCACAAACTGCTATACAAATATAGAAAAAGATTACTTTGCCAGCAACCCATTTATTTGACCAATTGTCACTTTGGAGATATTCCCGAGTCATTTGCCGACAATTTTCAAACTATGCTCATCTGAGGCTGTAAACCTATAAACAGTAATGGAGATCGCCTCAGTCTGAAGCAATTGTAAATAAAATAGGACATCTCTGCATTTCCTAATATTTAGGTTCAGCATTAAAGGCTTTAAGATGTGCAGCCTCTGCGCCGTATAAAGATCGCAGAAGAAAAATAGAGATGTAATTGCGATTGAAAAGACACTGAGGACCACATGCATCAAAGTCAGGATTTGAGAATCCTAAATAGCGAATTTTAAGAATTCGCTATTTAGGATTCACAAATCCCTATGCATGTAGGAGTCGCAAAACAATGCGATTCCTACAAATTCCTTAATTGCGACTCACAAATTGTGACTCGCAATTAAGGAATTCCTATAATCCATTCATTCCTATAGGTGCTCGCAAATTGCACATGTAATTTCAAGGGTGCAAGGGTGCCAAAAGGACAACCTGTTGCACCCCTGAAATTGAGATGTTACCACATGGTGCGCACATACATGCCCCAAGGACATGTGAGTGTGTGTAACATGAAACTTTGAAAAATGCACTTTAGTGCATTTTTCAAACTTTTTGCAAACTACCATCAAGTTCAAATTAATGGTAATATGCAATCCCTAATTGCAAATTCGCAATTTGGAATTGCATCATGCATTGCATTTAGGGAATCACAATTTGCGATTCCCTGAATGCATTCGCATTTATGTAATTGCAAATTTCGCAATTACTTAAATTGCAAATTTGCATTTGGGTTGATGCATCCCAAATGCAAAAATACCGGTCGCAAAGGGGCAGATTCTGCAAATCTGCCCGTGTGCGATCTGTATTGTCGTTGATGCATGTGCCCCTGAATCACAAGGCAAGGTAGCAGATCTTTGTCTCTGTAAACTTTGGAGGATAATACACCAAAAAAATAAGCAATACCAAGTCTGAATCTCACCGGATAGAACCTCTGATATTGCGGGATTTTGGTCAAATAAAGTCCCATACAGGTTGTAATGCACAGACGAAAATGTACCCCAACTAACATTTTCTTTATTTCAAAAGACGACCTACTATTTTGTAAATAAATTAACAAATCCTGCTTAACAGTAGTCTTAAGGGACTGATTAACAGTTTGCGGGGTGTTGTAGAGATCAATTCTGCCTACCGGCTGTAGGTTGTTCTTAACGTTTGCAAAGCAGCCTATTTTGCTCACCCATCTCAATTTAAGGCAACCAGTGATCACAGCCTGAGTCAGTGTCGCCTCTGGCCTTGCACAGATGGACAACCATAAAAGGATTGGAATTATTTTTATCCTATCCTCAAGATATTGGAGCCCTAGCTCTTCATGTGCTATAATAGAAGAGCAAGGGCTAGAGTTCGAGATGGCGAGCAGTCTTCTTAAAAAACTGTTCTCTATGGTCTGAAGTGAATAACAGTCAGTGAATTCCCATACTCCTACACCGTAAGGAACAACTGCGGCAGATCTAGCTTTATAGACAGCAATGGGAGCGTTTAATGGCAAAGATCTCAGCTTCGCAGCAAATTGAATAGAACAGCAAGTGATTTGTCTAATTGCGCTACTCTAACATCTGTTAGATGTTTCCACGAACTAGTTTTGTCAAACAGAACCAACCAAGATATGTAAAAGTTGAGACGACCATGAGGGGAACCCTAGTGACATGAAAAAAAGGTGTCTTACTCTGGGGTTGACACACACCATAACAAAAGATTTAGATTTGTTTGTAGAAAGCCTGATCTGGCCATTAAGACGCAATCTTCGGTGTACATTAACACTGTCAGTGACCTCTCTACCACCCACGGATAATCTACGTCTACCTCTGCCAGACTCCCAGTGAGCCCATATATGTAGAAGCTAAAGAGAAAGGGTGCCAGCACACATCCCTGCATAGCTCCTTTCCTAATTTTAAATGAATGTGAGCACTTTCCCCCAGCCCCAAACCTTACTCATGCATCAACATCCCAATGGACCTGGGCAAGCAGCTGTACTATACATGGGTCAGCACCCTTTTTAATTAGCATGTCCCACAGCCTTCCCCTTATGCCGTTATCAAAAGCTGCAGTAAGATCCATAAATGCCAAAAAGTGCCATCATTGCTTCACTTTCACATATTTATTTATTAAAAGGTGTAAATTCAGACACAGGTCATTTGTCCCAAGGCCTTGCCTAAAGCCAAACTGAGCAGGCATTAAAATATTGTTTTTGCCTGCCCAAACCTCCAGATGATTATTCGCCCAAATACCTTAGCACCAGAATCATTTAGGGATATAGGGCATTAGCATTTAGGGTCAGCCCTATCCCCTTTTTTAAAAATGGGGTCATTCTGAGCTTTGGACCAGGACTTTGGAGGACCAGTGCCAATGGCACACTGTAAAATGCTGACCAGGCTAGCGGCCCAAAGTGTACGATTACTCTTAAAAAGTTCAATGGGGATCCTCTCCGGTCCAGGTGGTATATTGGATGGACACCGTTCTACAGCAGACAAACCGTCCTTCATGAAAATAGTTAACTGCCTTTCGCCACACAGTCTAGGAGCCTCCGGGAAGATAGCATGAGAGGCTATTAGTAATTGTCACATCTATCTTAGTTGCGTGAGTGTTTAGAAGAAAGGGGCATTCCCTCTTCCAAAACCTTGGTTGTTTCTTTGGAGGCACAGGCAGCACTTAGGTTTTCCCTGGCCTCCCTTCTGACCTCTTCTTTCCTTCTATCCACTGTTTCTTTGTAAAGCTTTCTAAGCCTCCTGATCTTCAATATATATCTCGGCCAGGATTTTAGGACTAGTAACAAATTTATATGTGCGCAGGAACCAGCGACATTGTACCATTCCCTGCTCCTAGGGCTCATTGTTTTTGATCTACTGTGAGAAATTCAACTGCCTTTTTACATATTCCCAAAACGCCTCCATTACAACAGCAGGGTCAGGGCCACAACTTAGGCATAGCTCCAAGAGCTCCCTTTCACTCCTCAGAAGTGATACTAGAAATGCATCCGAATCAACATCACTTCATTTGAGACAAAGCTCTTTGTTTGTAGAGTATTTGACCAGGGATACCCTCTGATTGGAAGTCGCTGCAGGAAACTTTACATTAAGACAGAGTTCCAACGGGTTATGATCACTATAGACTAGTCAAGTCAAGTCAAGTCAAAGTGTGCTTTATTCGAGGTTTCACTTATAAAAGCAAGTACAATCAACAATTTAAAAATACAATTAGATTTACAGTTAATTATATTACGAACTAAAACAATTATTGACTTGGATTACATTTCCAATTAGAAATTGGAAACAGTGCAAATTGAGCAATTTGTTAAAAATATCCAAGAATTAAAATTTGCATGGTTAAAACAATGTTATGGATAAAAACATAAGCACAGAATGCAGACAAATTAGTTGGACAGAGAATAGTCAAATGACTAGCAGTCTCTGTCTGATCGACCATGCCCATCCAAGATACTCCTTAATAGTGAACTTACACACCCTCCCTGCCCAAAATGTACAAAGTACAATAAAATCTACTGAAATAAGGAAGTCATACATTGTTAGCAAAAATGTTCATGAGATTGCCACAAGGGTTATGCTATAAGTAGGAGTTTTCACAAGAGTTTTTAATCCCCACTCCATATACCTCATCATTGAAAGCAGTACATAGCCTGTGAATAAAATCTCCCCTTCTATTATAACATAATCTACTATCAGCCCTGCCAAAGTTGCACCAATAGCGTTTTTAAGAGAGACAATAACAGTGACATTATTTTTGTCAAAATTGTTATTATAAAAATGTATCAGGACTATAAAAGGCAACCCTACAGGGGGGCGTGGGTAAGCCAGCTATGATGGCCGACTTGCTCGAATAGAGCTCCGACCACCAGCCTTTGAAAACACCAATTTATCCTGGCGAGGTATCGAGAAAGGAGTCACGGGTAGTTGGCATCCCGTGAAGCAGCCACAAAAGGAGACATGGTGCCAGGAGGTGGTGAGCGGGACAACAAAGAGCTGAGGCGGACGCGCGCCAAAATGGCGGCCCCCTAGGCGAACGGCGAGCAGCTGAAGAGTCAGGGAGCTAAGCTGTACTGTGAGCCGCTCTACACACTGACCCGGCAGAAAAGCAATCATCTACCCAATGTTGAGCCAGGGATGCACCCGCAACTGCAACATGGGTGAGCAGCGCACCAGAGGCGCAAATCCCTGCAGTGGCACTCGACTCAAAATGGCAGCCCCTTAGGGGAATGGAGGGCAGCCGGGGGGCCAGGGAGTGAAACTGTGAGCCGCCCAACGCCCCGTCCTGGTAGGAGGCAAGTACCCACCCAACTTAGAGACCAGGACATGCCTGCAACGACAACACAGGTGAGCATCGAGCCCAAGGCACAAACCCAGTGGCGGTTACGTCCTGGAGCGCCACTGGAAGATCAGGCCTGCGCGGACCTGCGGGGAGCTGGGGGCTACCTTAGAAGAAATCTACCACCACAAAAGCCTGAGAAGAAGACAAACCCTGCGCAGAAGGGGGGGAGGGATGTAGACCCCAGAGACACCCATTCCTCCGGATACAAGAAACAAGAAGGCGAACTCAGGCACTGCCGAGGCCCAGGGCTCAGCAACCCAGGCAAATCCATAAGCGCAGCAAGGTGGCCCCCCTACCAAGAAAGCCCCCTATTGGAGTACTGGAAGCCCTCCAAGGAGGCAGAAGCAGGAGAAGGCAAAAGGTCAGAAGCCTCCACAGAACTGTTTGATGTTTGACAGTTGGCCCTGGATAAAGCGAGGAGGGGAGGAAGCCAGTGAACACCTCGCTAGGATAAACTGAGGAAAAGAGACCTTCCCTCCGGACACCAGAACTCAGCCAAGGGCCCGGAGCATAGACCAGTCCCCCAGGGGCAAGAGAGTGGCCCTATCTGTAGCCCTCCCCACGTCGGACACCTGTGGGACAATCCAGGAAGTGAACATGCAGAAAGGACCCCCGGAGGGCGATTGAGACCGGGTTGGGTGAAGACGCTCATCGTTGAGCGTCCGATGGCACAGAAGGAGGGGCCACTGCATAAGGCCGAGTGGGGGGGGGGAGAGAATAAGAAGGCCCCCCTGGCCCACGAGCATGAACCTGAAATACTGAGGACGAACTGAGAGTGGGCGCCAGCCATCTAGCACCACACGATAGAGCCCAGGGTGCGACACAGGACAAAGGAAGCTGACAAACTCGGGGTGGAGGGTGAGGGACCTGCTCTTGAGGAGTCGCCACTGACCCTGGTGCCCTGCGAGCAGACTGAGTCCAGTGGAGCAAATAAGAGAGGTGAGAGCCCCCACCCGCCGCTGCAGCAGAGGGACTAGCTTGCCAGCAGAGACCATGCAGGCCTCACTCGCTGTGCTGGGACATACACAAGACCTGCAAGGCCCCAACACTTTTGCCACGAGGAGGCGGTGGCAGCAGGCTGACGGATACAAAGGCCTGGGGGCGCTGATCTGCCTCGGAACAGAGGCAAGTAGATGATCATGTTGCGTGAAAGAGCAGACCATGGGACGCCAGCGCCAGGCAACTGGACCACACACTACAGCCCGGAACGTCACCCGCCTTCACCGATCCAGACATATCTCAAGCAACTGACAAGGTCACTTCGCAGGCGATGTCCAATAAACTAGATGAAGTACTGGCAGCAATTAAACACTCCGGAATCACAATGGAGGACAGGTTTGGGGACCTGTCCTCGGAACTCGGGCTGCTCGGGGACAATCATCAGAAGCTGACTGACAGGGTGTCAGACAGAGAAAAGAGAGCGGATGTCCTAGAAGCTAGATCCTGCTACAGAAACATTCGAGGGATCAAACTACCGGAGGGGGTAGAAGAATCCCACCCGGAGAAATACATTGAAACTTGGTTCAAATCATTTACCCCAGACAACGAGCTTACAGCCTTTTTCTCAGTAGAGGGGACTCACAGAGACCCAGTCCGACGGCTCCCTCCAGGGAACCCCCCACGACCACTTCTTCTGAAACTACCCCACTTTCGACACCAAGATGTGGTGCTGAGGGCAGCCAGACAACGTGGCCCACTTCAAGTAGAAGACAAGAGGATGATGCTCTTCCCGACTACTCCAGGGCAGTGCAGCAACAAAGGACCACTTTCCTGAAGGCAAAGAGAATGCTCTGCCCAAAGGGGATCCAATACTCGCTACTGTTCCAGGCTCGTTTCAGGGTCATACATGACAGAGGAATGCAGTTTGTTACAGACCCAAAAGCAGTGTTAGAGTGGGCAGAAGCCAACACCAGGGGCAGCTGAGCCTGGAAGCAGCAGGTAGCCTGAGAGAACCGCAAAGACGACTCCCACAAGGGAAAAGAGGCCCTAGAAGACAAGGACCGAGCAGCCATAGCCCGATCACAGGCCCCCCCAAACCCGAGGAAAAGATAGCGGAGCGTAGGAGAGCCCATCAGGCGGCAGTGAATCTGGACATGGCAGTGGCGACCTCAGACAGGGAGGATGGCCCACACATCTTCTCATCCGGGGACAACTTCAGAGACACAAGTATATCCAGGGTAGATTCAATTACCCTGCCCCTGGTGACCACCCAGACAACAGACACGCACACCTGAAAGGAACCACCGGCCTGGACTAAGTCAACCTTGGTGACACTCTCACTTAAGTTTATGTTCCGGAGCACAAGCGGAAACCCACCTGGCACTCAAAAGGTCCATAACAACAAGCAAAGATGGTAACTCCAGCTGCTGAAGCACAGAGATGGGCAGAGGATCCCTAGGTGATCCAGATTTAATACTATCTAAAAGTTTTTCAAAGGTAGCTGCATTTAACAAAGGCCATGTGTCCAGCTGGTTTGGAGGTATGTTAGGCGCCCTATCCTGATCAAAAAGCATAGTATCCACTGTAAGCACAGTTTGGGTGTATCGCCAGTTGTGATAGGCCCTAAATGTTGGAACTAGGTTCCAAGAAAGCAGCTAGTTCATACCCCTCAATTTCTAAAAGAGGCTGAGTCCACTATGTACCTAACCCCTTTCTCCCTCCCTTGTTCTTTGTTACGCTTTTAAAGTAGTCATGCAGGTGTCTTGCATCAGAAAGATAGCGGGAGCCCGCAAAACTCTTTAGCATAGCCTGGAAAAAGCAGAGTTTAGGCTGGCGGATGTAACGAACGACTCAGAGTTTGCGACTTCTGCCCAGATCGCGGAGGCCAAGATGACGTTCGAGGAGTGCTTAGCACACATGTGCGATATAACTTTAAGGTATATGCAACCAAAAAACATAGAAAGGGCGACAGATTGGGAGCAATTCTTGTCTGAGTGGCCCGTCAGACCCTGGACATGGGGCCAGTCACGGAAATCTATCACCCCGCTGGAGGAGTTGCGACCTCCTAAGCAGATATTGTGCAACTCTTTCATAATTACTAAGCACTGATATATCGAAATCCTATGCAAAACAGTCAGAGAGTAGCCGATCAACTCCTCGACACTCTACCAATACCCCAGATCCCAACCTACAACAGAGGCATTCTTGAGGCGGAGATCACGTCTTCGGATGTGAAACAAGCAATTCTAGTCCGGAACAAAGCCCCCGGGATGGTTCGCTTACCCCTAGAATACTAAAGTGTCTTTGCCACGCAGTTGGCGCCGTAGTTAGCCACAATGTACACAGTGGCCTTGGAACGGGAGGAGCTACCCAGCTTGATGAGGGAATCCCTCACAATTTCAATCCCGAAGACCGACCGAGACCCGGTGCAGCTGGCATCGTACAGGCTGATTACATTACTCTAGGCTTCCTAGTCAAGATATTGGCGGACCGGCTGGACCCGATACTCCCACCGCTTATACAACCAGACCAGAATGGGTTTGTGCCAAGCAGAAACACGTCCCAAAATATCCGCAGACTGTTCCAGGTTCACAATCAGGCCCAGGGATGCTACCCTAGAGCGACCTGCCTGGTCCTGGACCTGGAAAAGGCATTTGATACCCTGACCTGGCCTTACCTCTTTGAAGTGTAGCAGCGGGTGGGAATGAGACCGGGAATGAGACCGGTCTTCAGGGCGCACATAGAACTATTATACACAAAACTCAACTCCAGAGAGAGATTGGGCAAACAAATCTCCTCGCCCTTTCGGATAGAGAGGGTCACAGGCCAGGGCTGTCCCCTCTCTCCCCTCTTGTTCGCTCTGGCAATGACGACTCTGGTGATCCGGTTGTGTCGGGAGGGAGAGGCCTGAAGCACCCCAATGGAGGGCACCACACAGATAGTGTCCCGATATGCAGACGATTTGCTGCTTTACGTAAGGGACATCACAGCCGATCTCCGTCCCTTATGGGACATACTGTCGGACTTCGCGTCCACAATTGGATTCAAAGTTAATTGGGCGAAATCCACTATATATCCTTAAAGTCCAAACCTCCCCTCACGAGAGATTAGCATAGGGAACTCGCGTATAACTTGGAGCAACAGTGCCCGCGATACCTCGGCTTGAGACTATATCACTCCCCAGCGGATCTGTTCAAGGGAAATCATCGCAGGGCTCTGACGGGGGCCAAAACACGAGTGAACCTTTTGAAGACCTTGCCTCTAGCCCCCATAGGTAGAGTGGCCCTAGCCAAAATGATCCTAGTGCCACAATTCCTCTACTATTTTGCCACACCCCTGTTACTCCCCCTCACTCCTTCTTCCGGGAGCTTGACACCCTATTGATCTCACTTATATGGGGCGGCAGGCGCCGGAGTGTGGCCGTCGCAAAATTGAAACTCCCAATAGATCAAGGGGGATTGGGAGCGCCCTCCTTCAAGGCTTACTTTCTAGTGGCACAGCTCCAGTGGTTATCCCGCTGGACGGCGGGACATTATTTAGCGGAGACCGCATCAGAGAGGGCGATCCATGATGGTGCCTGTCCTATGTCGCCTACTCCATCACGGGGCCATGTACAGCAAAGTGCAGAGGTGCATACCAACCAAGATGACCTACGCGTTTCGGCTTAAGCCTTCTAGTGGGTCCATATATATATAAAGACTCCCTAGAGTTCCTCGATTTGAAGCTTAAAGTGGAGAATATGAAACTGGAAAGTGCACTTTATAGGAAGTTCACTGCAGGGAATAGCATCCTGCATGCGCGAAGCTGTCACCCAAGCTCACTCATTAACAGCATCCCTGTAGGCAAATTGCTGCGAGCAAACACAATTGCAGTACAGAACAAAGCTATAAATGTGAAGAAACCATCATGACTGAGAGATTTTTAGCTAGAGGGTTCTCATCTAAAGTCATCAATAATGCAAAGAGAGTGGTTGCTGGAAGATCAAGGGAATCACTGCTAACAGAAAAAGAGAGTAAAGATCCATCTAATGAATGTTCTGAAAAAACTCGTTTCATTACGACATATAGTAATCAGGCATTTAAGGTCCGGAAGGGACTTGGAAAATTCTGGCCAATTCTACACACAGACCCAGATCTAGCGAAATGTGTAGAAGTATCTCCACAAGTAACCTTACGGAGAGACAGATTGCTTAAGGACTTTCTCTGTAGGGCAGTTGAACTGCAAAAAGTAAGGATTCTGGGGATTCATGGCTTTTTCACATGCAGGAAATGCAAGGCGTGCAAGAAAAGTAGGAGTCTGAAAGAAGTAAAATTATCACCTGTTTGCTAATTATATCGCATCAAAGAAGACACCTCCTGCAATACTGAATTTGCAGTTTATGCATTATTCTGTCCATATAAAAAACGTACATTGGCAGCACAATTCATAAGGCCAAGATTAGAATCCTAGAACACTTACGAGCAATCAAGAATGGCGACAAATAGTATCCTATCGCCCGGCATTTCCAGAGTTATCACAAACAGAACACAAATCTTTTGAGTTTCTGTGTATTAGACACCATTAAACTCAATGAAAGGGGAGGTAACAGAGTACAGTGCTTACGTCGCCTTGAATCTAGACTTATTATTCAGTACAAAACACTCGCACCAATAGGACACAATTGTGATGAGGAGATTGCAGTACATTTAGGGTGAAGATATTCAGATTGCTATATGTCGGATCCACAAAATGAGAAGAGTTTTATCAATTAGAATGATGAGAAATGTTAAGTTCGAAGAAAGAGGTTTCAAGTTCTCCGGAGTTCATTCCCCAATAAAATTTGTTTTAGAAAATGTTTAAAAAATGTTTAAATGTTTAAATGCAGCTGCAGAATAATGTGCTTATATTTGTAGGCTTGTTTAATATGTTGTAGTCTGTTTTAGTTAGTGGTTTAGTTATTCACATTTTGTATTTTTTATGTTTCAACAGATGTTCCAGAATACATGGATTTACAGGAATGTGAAAGAGCGAAAGTATCAATACACACCATACTGTTTAGTGGATGCACGTAACTCTTGCCATTTGTGTTTTGTTCCACTTGGGCTGTGATGGTATATTATTCTAATATTGATTATAGCTCAGGTTCCGGCATGGTGATCCATTGACATTTTACTAGGCGTTGGAACATGAAGGCAGCGCTGTTGCCGTGTTCGGCGGAGCACGACTAATAAAGTTGAATGTATTCAGATACAATTGCCCACTTGGGCTGTAGCACGACTAATACAGTTGAATGTATTCAGGTACAATTGCCCACTTGGGCTGTATCCCTTACAGCGCATGTCTCCCCATATAAGCGATTATTTCGCCTTTATTCTTTAAACATACCAGTTAACGGAGTTTTTTTTTCACCCAGTGCACGTGTGCAGTAAAGTAGTGTAAAATGGCAAAAGATGACAAAAATGTACTTTTTCAATTTGTTTAATATAGATGGCTCGGTGATATCTTTGCACCATTACGTGATTATGTTACTCCGATTATTTCACCTGTCACATCTACAATTGTTTATGTAACTAGGGAAGTCTGTTTATAGTGTTGATTGTTTTGAGCACGTCACATTTGTATTTATACCAATGACAAACCACCAACAGCACTTGTGACCAAGAGACCTGCAGCCACATGTATCAAGCTAAAAACCGGTTGCAACCTTGCGACCGGTATTTTTGCATTTGGGATGCATCATCCCAAATGCAAAAATCGCAATTTAAGGAAGCTCTAAATTGAGATTCCTTAAATTGCGATTGCATTTAAGGAATCCCAAATTGAGATTCATTAAATGCAATGCATCAAAGTAAAAAAAATTGCGATTTCGCCAATAGGAGTAGCAAATTACCATGAAGTTCAACTTCATGGTAATGTGCAAAAACTTTGAAAAATGCATTTTTGTGCATTTTTCAAAGTTTCATGTTGCGCACACACATGCCCTAAGGGCATGTGTGTGCGCAACATATGTGCACAGATCAATTTCAGGGGTGCAACAGGGTGTCCTTTGGACACCCCTGCACCCTTGAAATTGCATTCTCAATTTGCGATTCGCTAATTGCGATTCGCAAATTGAGAATGTCATCCCATTCATTTTTATGGGCCATTCATTCCTATGGGCCTCTTGGGCCATAGGAATTAATGGGGAGGTATTCCTTAATTGCGACTCGCAATATATATATATATAGAGAGAGAGAGACACCAGGCCAGGTCAGTTCCTTCTATGTGTTTATTTTTCAAAGCAGCAAAAAAACGGCCACCCGCTCCTTGCTCACGGGTCTGTTGCATTTGCTTCGTCATTGCGTACATACTTGTGATTTCACCACCATAAAAGTAGGAGTACATGGACTTCATTTTTAGGAATACTAGCAGCAGCCACCTTATAACATTAAACGTCATGTTAGAAATGGCATGAAATTATTCCACATCTCTTTTTAAAGCTTATTTTAACAAGAATGTTACGATAAATTAAAATTTACAGTGCATGGTCATATTTATAATCATAGCAAACTGGGTATATATTATGGTTGCACGTCATAATTACTTTTTGGGGGGTTCTCATATTATCCTGTTCAAACAGCCAGTTGTTTGTACTGCTTGATATACATTATCATATTTCTAACGTGATCTAAGCTCACTTAAAAGGCATTTCATAACATGAAATGTTTTTAAGTTAAATTAGAACAACATACAACATGAAATGTTTCAGGTGATTTTGGAAGTAACTTACACCCCGTGCCAAATTATCTGCCAGTGTGTATCTCATGAAGTATCGGAAGTCTCCTCGAGGCATGAAAAGGGTGGCACGAACTCAAGGATTAAGGACGTTTCTGAATCACCCCCTACAAAAGAATAAATAAAAGCGTGAGCCCATCTAGAGCCGCAAACTCAATGGGCAATAAAATCTCTGCGCGTGCTCAAGTGGACCATGAAAAGAGAGGTTCAGTTTGTGAGAAAAATGAACCAAGCAGGGCCAGACATCGAACATAGGGGTGTCTGGTTTAACAACTGCTGTTACTCTCCATTGCAGTTGTATCCAATTGGAAGCAGTCCTTGACAAATTTGTTGATCCTGTGGTGACTGCTTTCCAGAAAATCAGTGACACTTTGGCTGACCTATCGCTGGCAATAAGATCAACTCCCTCTAGTTCAGTTGTAGCCAATGTTACCCAGTCTCGCCACCCCCCAAAAAAAACTATAGTTCAGCCGGCCAGTCATTGTTTAGATACTATGATAAGAAGCTGCAACGGACAAGCTACACCATCTATCGAGGTGCACCCTGCAAGCGATCAGGGTGCTGTGGATGTAAGAAATCAGCTTCCTTCATCTTCTCAGTCTGCCCAACATTTTCTAGTTAATGGCGACCCAAGTTTTCAAACTTTGCAGCTGCCTCCTGAATGTGCTCCTTATGTCATTTATACTAAAGAACGTTCCACCCTTGCGTGCACCTCAAACTGAAAAACAAAGTGGTGCATTGGATGTCTTCAGCCGTTGGGACCATTAGTAGTGATGCTTTTGCTAAAACTTTTATAGGTGTTCGCAGAGTTCAGTGGATTGGGAAACGACCAAAAAACGAATTTGACAAGTAAGTGTATTGTAACAATTTTCATGATCCTGAGTTGATGCAGTTGGTTTTTAAAAGGTATTGGAGCTCTCATGTGTCTTATTTAGGGATCTTTATAGTTCCATTGGCCCCTTTCAAAAATCCCAGTATGCTTCCTAGGTCAAACCCCTTGCATGACACCACGAGGTCACAAGTATTTACAGTGCTAACACATACATAATCGCTATGCTGTCCGCCATGCGGTTGACTTGACTGACTACCAGGTAGAAATTTACCACCCGTTAACCACAGCCTAAATGCTGAGGCGCCAAGTCCAATTGCAACACCTGACCCCTCTGCTTTACATTCTAGCTCAACGAACTTTCCAATTAATAGCATTTTTAAGGGTAACTCATATGATCACCCATCCCCCCAGCTAACGTATATATGAGGGCTACTACTCCCATGGATCAGTCAAATGAGGGGCATGAGCGCCTGCAGGGCAATTACCCGCTACCGCTATTGCATGGTCATTTCAGCTGATCTGTAACTGAGTGTTGCAATCCCAGCAACAGTGGGCGTGTACTCTGTTGGGATAATGCAGGGATTAGTAACATATTGGCTGATGATAATTGGGTCAGGTATGTGTCAAATTATCAGGTGGTCTGTGCTCAGGAGACTTGGTCCCGCACGAAGGTTCACATAAACGGTTTTTACTTAATATACATCCCAGCGACCCCATCATTCTCAGGGCGAGATAGTGGTGGCCTCCTAACCCTGGTGAGCAGCCCATTTTAGACTCAGCTTTTTTTCCCAAATTAAATCCCTTCGATTTGTAGGCTTGCCTTTTTAAAAAAAAAACAGTTATTAGCTTTTCCATATTGCATTATATGAATGTAGGCATAGCAGTTGATTTAAGCAATACAGTTAGACAACATATTCCCCTGGGCCCAGAAGGGGTGAGAGGAAGTTCTAAGGCCTCGGAGCTGGTTCTGCGGTTCTCTGTAGCTATTATGTGGTATGAAAGTGGGTCTCATTGTCTTTCTGTTGAGGAACTATTCGTCTGAAAAAGCACCCAGCCTTTGAAACTACCAGTATGTGTGGTAACTGGGGGTTGGAACTTGGGGCAATCCTAACTGGGCGGACTTGGGGTGCCTCTGCTGACGCCTAAAAGTAAGGACCATTCTGACTTGGCATGTATTTATGAGGGGAGGGGGGTTGGGGAGATGGGGGGACTCTCCAGGCATGCGATTCGGTTGAGGCTGAGCTTTATATAGCCGACCCTATGCGCTCAGGAGCGTTACCGGGTCTCACTTCCAGAAAGGTAGCGGGAGTGACTGCGTCTGTATCAGTGTGGGGGGGGCACGGGTTATGTAGCCTGAATCCGGATTTCTGGTGTAGTCGATAGCAACGATGGTTGCTGAGCATCGGCAAGGTGATGGCGGAATTGGTGCAGTGTCATCGCCCATTCTATTGAGATGTGTGTTCTGCGCACTCCCTGTGCCTCCTACCCCCTGATTGTGTCTTCCTCTGCGGAGCCCGATTTTCGGACCGCTCCCTCCCAGGCCGCCAATGGGGGTCCCTCTCCATTGCATCGTTATCCCTCTCTTCCCTAGCAAGAGGGCCAGTGAAACAAACCTTGTTTGTACCTTAAGATTCTTACGCCTGCGGAAGGTCCCTATCTCGCTGGCTTCCCAGGTATTAATGTCAGTGAGCCCTGTTAACTCCCGCAATGTCTCATGTATCGTTTTCAAGTAGGGCTATACTGTGTGGCATAGCCAGAACATATGTTTAAATGTCGCGTCTGAGGATTGAAATCTTGGGCATACAAATTGAGTGTTTGGGTAAAAGCATTGGAGCCGCGTGTGGTGAGGTAGGCACAATGTAGTATGGAGAATTGTATGTTTTTAAAACGGGCGTTCCGAGACACTTCCTTTGGATATTCCAGGGCACGCTCCCATTCCTTGTCATGCAGTGGGCGTCCTATCTCCTCCTCCCATTTTTGCCTCAGCGAGGTGAGTGTGGTGGCGGTTAAGTCTCATATTGCCTTGTAGAGCCAGGTTATTAAGTGCCACCCTGGTCCCATCTGAAGCATTGTATGCAGTGCTGATTGTGTCATACGTTCTCTCCCGGATAGATCCCAAATGCGTCAGCTGCTGCAGACTATTTGTCTATGTAGTAAAAACTGCCCTGGCGGGAGGCCCGTCTCGTCCGAGAGCCAGTCGAAATGTAGCAGCTGACCCTCTACAAATAAGGACTGCATGTTCTGTCCAAACCTGCATTGCTCTAGCACTGTAGAATCCGTCACCTTTAGGTAGACCGGCTAACGGGTACAAAAGGGTATATAGGGGAGTGTCACCCAAGATACAGTAAAGCGGCAACATACATGCCCGTGCCATCCTCACCTGCACGCCGTCGTGGCGACTAGTTCCTGGGAGGAGTAGGCGACATAGGGCTGGCACCGTCATGGATACCCTCTCTGAGGCGGTCTCCACTAAATGACATCCCGACACAAAATCAATGGTCAATAAAATCTCTGCGCGTGCTCAAGTGTAACTTAAATAGAGAGGTTCAGTTTGTGAGAAAGAAATAACTAAGCAGGGCCAGACATCGAACATAGGGGTGGCTGGTTTAACAATTGCGGTTACTCTCCATTGCAGTTGTATCCAATTGGAAGCAGTCCTTGCCAAATTTGTTGATCCTGTGGAGACTGCTTTACAGAAAATCAGTGACACTTTGGCTGACCTATCGCTGGCAATAAGATCAACTCCCCCTAGTTCATTTCTAGGCAATGTTACCCAGTGTTGCCGCCCCCTCTCCAAAAAAAAAACTATAACTCAGCCGCCAGTCATTGTTTGGATACTATGATAGGAAGCTGCAACGGACAAGCTACACCATCTATCAAGGTCCACCCTGCAAGTGACCAGGGTGCTGTGAATGTAAGAAATCAAATGGTGAGGAGGGAATAGTGCGTGGGCAGGGGGGGTTATAGCACTACCCGGTGATTGTGTAGTTTGTCCTTCAAAACATCCAGTTTGTTAGATACTATCTTGCAAAGAAGCAGATCTCAAGTTATTTAACCCCGTCAAGTTACCTTCATCCTCTCGGTCTGCCCAACATTTTCTAGTAATGCAACGAATGACAAACATTGCTTAAGAACGATGCACTCATACTAAAAGCCTGTACGTTTGCACCTTAGGGTACTATCAGTATGGTGTACCAGATCACTTCTCACTTATTAGCTTTTAAGTTGTGTTGTGTTCCGCCATCCCTTTGCCATCTTCTTTCGCTTTATGGTCTTTATCCCTCAACCATGGTGATCGCAAACATTTTAACCAGTGCGATGGGAGAAATTGATAAATAAATCAATACTGTTGAAGAGAGACTAATAGTTTGCCATTGAGTCTTGAAAAAATTGTAAAGTAGTTTACCAACAATCACTTCACCCCGAAGTGGTGTTGGGGCCACTAGGACTGCTCCGGACATGGTGGTGAACAGGGGCGTGCAAATAGACTCTCACTGTATCATCTCAATTTAAACTGTCAAACTCCTCCCAGCCAACTCGGAGTATTTAAATTCTTTACTTGCTTGATTGCAAGTTTTAGAAGCTACAGTTACGTTTTGTTTAGATTCACTATTTGTGAGGCTAACACAAGTGGAAAAACAGTTGCTTAGAAATACTGAAGTCTAATGTTAGCTCTAGTTCTAATTGTATTTCAAATGTGACCAGTTCCTTGACCTCCCCCCTCGCAACACACGACAATTCATACCAGCGATCTACTAATAAGCAGATTAGACCATGGAGCCCCAGGAGTGCTATTGCTCCACCTTCTGCCATCCCTAAACATAAATTGACTTTGCCACCAGTCACACAACTTAAAAAAGGCCTGGGAACTGCCACAGACAGTGGGGTGGCAAAATGTTTGGATCCTTTGGCGGAAGTCACCCCTTATGTTGTGGTACTGGCGAATATGCCCTCACTGACCCATCTGGATCTTGAGACCTGGGAACATCTGGGTAATAAATCAATGGATGTTAGACAAAAAAAACAGGACTGGCTGAGGCCTTCTTAGATTATATTAAAATGGTGAGGAGGGTATAGTGGGTGGGCAGGGGGGGTTAAAGCACTACCCGGTGATTGTGTAGTTTGTCCTTCAAAACATCCAGTTTGGTAGATACTATCTTGCAAAGAAGCAGATCTCAAGTTATTTAGCCCCGTCAAGTTCTTCCACGCAGCTATTTCTATTGCCCAGTGGCTTCTAATAGTTAGTCAAGACCCCCGCCCAATACCTCCGACACTGTTATATGAAATCTACCCTGAGATCTCCACTCATAATCGATTTGCGCCACAGACCACACTGGAAGGGGTAGACTGACTCACTGAGAGGTTAGAGAAGGGTGGTTCAACTGATGACCTTATCGTCGGTGGAGGTGGGTCAACTTCAACCTATCTCTGAGGCTCTTTTGTTGAGCCATGTTCTCCCTATCCCCCTCATTTGACCGTCTAAGCCAATCACTCCTCTATAACGTCAGGAGTAGAAGCTCCTTTGTGCCAACCCCATTGTAGTATTTTATTTTTGAATGTGGCTGGGCTACGTTCCAAGATCTGTCTTTTCCAACTGGCATGAATTTATTTCTAATTTCTCCATTCTATGTTTTCAAGAGACTTGGACAACTGAGTGTATTCATATTAATGGTTTTATGACATTCCATCTGCCAGCCTACCCTCTCCGGCAGGCAAAGTGAAGGGGGGCTTGTCCATTTATATTTCTAATCTACGGTCTGCTTCAGTTATGAAATCAGTGATTAGCTCTCCATATTACTAAATCATTGTTATTGAAATTTCTATTAAGCTCAGTTCTGCACTTGTTAATTTCTGCAATAATGCCATGACCTTGAAGTCTTATGCCGCTGTGAGGGGAAGAAGCTTTTTATCCTTTCGGGAAGAGATTTTAATGTTCATCTATGTCAACTTACTCCAAAAAGGTGTGCGGTATGGTGGACATACATTACACCGATCAATCCCATTTTATTGTATTGTAATTGCATTTGTATGGCGCTTACTACCTCTGACAAGGCGACAAAGAGCTCTTTTTGGAGAGTAGCATGCTACTACGGGACTTATGGAGGATTACTGTTGAATTAGTATAGTGAAACATGCCAGTACATTTTAAGTGGTGGATAGGTTAGTCAGTTATTTGGATTCAGAAGGATAGAAGAGGAAAAAAGTTTTGTATTTATATAGCGCTTGTTACCCCTGATGAGGTGTTGAAGCACGTGACTCCGGAAACCCATAAAGGATTAGTGGTGAATTAGTATGGTGAAATATGAAAGTAATTTGAGTGGTGGATATTAGTCAGTTATTTGGAGTGAGAAGGATAGGGGAGGGATAGAAGGGGAAGAAAGGTTTGCATTCATATAGCACCTGTTACCCTGATGGGTGTTGAAGCGCTTTTCTTGTGAGTAGCATGCTACCCTGGAACCCATAAAGAATTAGTGTTGAAAATTAGAATAGTGAAACATGAAGTAAATTGAGTGGTGGATATGTTATTCAGTTATTTGGATAGAGAAGGGTAGGTGGCGGAATCGAAGAGGGAAAGAGGTTTGTATTTATATAGCGCTTGCTACCCCTGATGGGGTTTTGAAGTGCTGTTTTGGTGAGTAGCACGCTACTCTGGAACCCATAAGGGTTAGTGTTGAATCAGTATGGTGAAACATGAAATTAATTTGAGTGGTGGATATGTTAGTCAGTTATTTGGATTAAGAAGGGTCGGGGAGGGGTAGAAAAGGGAAAAAAGGTTTGCATTTACATAGCTCTTGTAACCCTGATGGGGTGTTGAAACGCTTTATTGGCGAGTAGCACGCTACTCTGGAACCCATAAAGGATTAGTGGGGAGTTAGTATAGTGGAATATGGAATTTCAGAAGTGAACATGTTAGTCTGTTATTTTGATTGAGAAGGATAGTGGGGGGATAGAAGAGTGAAGGAATTTTCTCTTTTTTTTATTTTCTTTTTTTTCAGGTGATAACGGTAGGAGAAGGCTTTTGGATGAGTAAAAAGGGTTTTTGGAGGGGAAGTGTTTAGAGAGGTTTGTTTTGGGGGATCGGTATAGTAAAAGAGGTGTCAGATGATGCAAGGAGGGGTAGAGTAGAAGAGAGTCTAGAAAGGGTTACTTTGGGGATCATAGTAGTGGTATGGGGTTTGGGATAAATGAGAGAGTGGAAGTAGAGGATAGTAGAGGAAGTAGAGGATATATTGATAGATACATAGGGTGAGAGATAGGGTAGTGCATTGGAAAGAGTAGTAGAAAGTAGTTTGGGATGAGTCAGAAAGTTGGGTTAGAAGATATATTGAGAGAAGTATATGCTGAGAAATAGGGTAGTGCATTGGAAATGCCAAATTAGAATAAAGTGATAAATATATAGATCCATAAGTACATTGAAAATATATAGATGCATGAAGGAGGTAAGTATATGTAGATTAAAGATATTGATAGAGGTACAGGATGAGAAACAACATATTTATTCTACATGTTTTTACAAAGCAATACAGAAAGATAGGTACATATCTATAGCGAAAATAAATTGTGGGTGGGTATTACTTAACGGGAAAATGGGCAGCATTTCTGGCCCTAGTCCAGACCAGTATTGAACAGGCTCAAACAGGCAACTGCCCTTGTCCTCACTGCCCTTAACCTCGACACCCGGGCTGAGACACCCTAACGCTGGCCTTTTACAGCCCTAGTAATCAGGTGACCCCTTCAGCCCTTCAGCCTAGCCCTAACACGATCCAAACACAACACTACCCCTAAAATCTGTAACCAGTCGGAGACCAGGACCTTACAGCCAATCTTAGCCATAGTCCAAGCAACCCATCAGTTTTAAAAACCCTGATCTCTATGTGCTATAGTGGCCCTAGCCCTAACAGTAGTCCCAACCCAAGTCCAAGCAACCAATGGGACAGGAAGCCCTAGTCCCTACTTCCAATAGAAACCCTAACCCTACTCTTAATCCCACACCTAGTGTACCAACCAATCACTACAGAAGCCCTAATTGCTACTTCCAATTAAAGGCCTAACCTTAGCCCTAGTCCCAACAACCAATAACACAGGAAGCCCTAGTCCCTACTTCCAATTGAAATGCTAACCCTAGCCCTAGTCCCAACCCTACATTAATTAAAACACAGGCCCAGAAACAAATCAGAACCCTCAAATACCCAACCAATGAGGGCATTGACCCTAATCCAATAGAAGCACCAGATACAACCACCAATCAGGTAAGTACTCACATAGAAGGTACTGTTGACAATTTTGTAATAGCTACACATAATAGAATTACTTTACGCTGGATCAACTTTTTTGAAGAACTGCTCTTTGACTTAAGAGAGACTTTTTATATTTGTCTAGATAATTCTTCTAACAACGCTGATATTAGGGCTACTTTCCTTAGCATTTCAAGTGAGATAAAAGAATGCCTAATTAGATTCGTGCCCCAGACTATCCAGAAAAACTTGGGTTGGTTCAGTCATAAATGTTCTAAAGCCCACAGGCGACTTAAAATAGCTCTCCATAAATCTCTCAAGTGGAAGTGAAGGTATGCAGGCATGACTATAGTTTATCTCTCAAAAAGAGGAAAAATGACCTAAACAATGCCGCTTCGGAGTCCCTACTTGAAGCAAGACAGATCAAAGATTGCTCAGACGTCTGGCGAGTGATCAATTGGCCCACATTAAGGGATGATCGTGCGCCTAGATTGGAGGCAGTGATGAATGAAACCGACTCGGTGGCCACTTTTCTAACATTTATTCTATCCCTAACTCGGAACATCTGTGGCCAGACCATGTTGTTGTTGAGGAATTACCTCATGATCATGGCAGCCTGTCTTTTCTTTTGGACGAGATCAATGGGGCCCTCATGGATAGCAAGGGCAGAAAAGCACTGGGATCGGACCGTTTCCCCATTGATCTCTTTATGACTAATATACCATCTTGCAGACCAATTCTGACCAAGTTAATAGGGGCTTGCTGCTGAACAGATATTCTTAATACATGGTCACATTCTTTGATAGTCCTGATTTATAAAAAGGGGGACTGTTCTAATCCAGCTTGCTACCGCCCCATTTTTTTGCTTGATTCTATGGTGAAAGTTACAGGCAGAGTACTACTGAGAATAATGGAAAGATGGGCGGAAGATAACAATATTCTGTCGGATGTACAGTATGGCTCAAACAGGGTCCTGCAGACGATTGAGCAGGGACTAAACTTAAACCTGCTAATCAGGACTTTACCAAAATAAAAAAGTGGCAACTTTATGTGGCATTTGTTGATCTATCAAGTGCATTTGACTGTGTCTTGCACGAAAAATTGGGGAAAATGCTGTCAGAGCTAGGGGTACACCCGCCAAAAATATCTTTCCTTGAAAGTTGGACATTCGGAGCAGGAACAGGGTTTGTTATGGACTTATGGGCGAATGCACTCATGCATTCGGCATTGACACAGGGGTTAGGCAGGGATGTATCTTTGCGCCATTCTCATTTACTCTGTACATTAACGGCTTAGGCACAGTTTTGACAGAGCTTTGCATGGACCACCGCACATCGGGTATCACCCGATCCCAGCCCTGCTCTATGCCGATGATGCTGTGTTCATGTCTTGTACCTCCATGGGCTTACAGCAGTTGCTCACCTGTTTTGTTAACTATATACACGTTTTGGGTTTAAAAGTGAATCTGGGAAAACATTTATAATGAAATGATGGGGGAAAGTTGCAAAGTGCTATGATTTTATGGTCAGTGATGTTAAGTTTTACTTCCACTTTTTCTTACTTGGGGATTCTATTTGAGGCACATTGTACTTGGAAACAGGCTGTTGGTGCTAGCTCTAGAAAGTTACAATTCATTAAACGCTTCATCAGCGCAGCTAAAGTTTACCACTAAACTTGGCAAAAGACCTTTAAATGAAATGGTTACTATCTACAAGGCCAAGTTGTGTCTGTGGCATTGTATGGGGCGGAAGAATTGGGATATAGTACCATTAACCCCCTCCAACTACCAGAGAACACCTTTTTCAGGAACCTTCTTTCTGTTCCTAAGAGCTGCTTGGGGCCCATTTTTAGCTGATATGATTAGAAGTCAGCCATTTTTATTATGGCATAAGATCTGGACTTGCAAAGAGACAGCTTTAAATCAAAAGATTATTAACGACTGTCTTAAGCTGTCTTTCTCTCCGCAAATCCCCAGTGTGAAACATGAGACATGTCTAGAATTAGGTTGCACTGAAAACTTTAAGAGCCCAGATACGCTGCGCTACATTAGTAGGAGGGAGTTACAAAAGCAATGTTTATCCCTGTTTGAAGAACATAGGCTATCTGTGGAACTAGCTAAAACTGTGTTATCAAAAACCAATTGCTGCTTCCCACTGATGGTTGCACCCTTATCTTCGTTCTGACACAATTTAGACTTGATATTTTCCATCGCTTAGTATAATTTTCTAAAAGCAATGATTGGTCTGCCGTTTTAACTAAATGTCCATGTGAATACTTATCCGGCCAAAGCACTTTGCATGTCATGTTTTTTTTTTACATTTCCAAGATATGTCGGAAACGTTTTATTCTGCCCATTTTGCGATTTCCCAATTTTAAACAATTTCGCCCTGCTTTATTGTTTTTGCAACAACTATCATCCTTACCTATTTGTCACATGGTATGTAGGGCCACATTTAAGTAGCATACAGATAGATTCATCAAGCCGAAAACGGCTCGCAAAGGGCCAGATTCTGAGAATCTGGCCCTTTGCGAGTGCAATTTTTGCATTTGGGATTCATCATCCCAAATGCAAAAATCGCTAATTGCGAAATCGCATATTTGCGAGGAATTGCATTTAAGGAATCTCTATTTGAGATTCCTTAAATGCAATTCATTAACCATTTTCTATTAGCGAATTCGCTATTCCTGGCCGCTATTTACCACGAAGTCAGACTTCGTGGTAAATAGCGAAAACTCAGAAAAATGCACTTTAGTGCATTTTTCTGAGTGGTATGTTACACACACACATGTCCTTTGGACATGTGTGTGCGCAACATCTGGCTACATTTGCTTTTCGGGGTGCTACAGGGTGTCCTTTGGACACCCCTGGCACCCTTGAAATCGCATCCTTATTTGCAATTAGCAAATTGCTATTCGCAAATAAGGAATAACTCCCCATTCATTCCTATGGGCCCATAGGAATGAATGGGGAGTTATTCCTTATTCCTTATTTGCGAATAGCAATTTGCTAATCGCAAATAAGGAAGATGTAGGAATCGCAATATGTTTTGCAATTCCTACATGAATCCAGTTTTGCAAGTCCTTAATAGCGATTCCTTATGAATCGCTATTACAGACTCACAAAACGGGACTTTGATGAATCTAGTTGATAGTCATGTAGCAAACGGCATGATTTACAGAATAGGGCCGTGTGCAACTGGCAAAAAAGCATGTTTCTATGTAAAAAGGGCCATTTTACGATTCGGTAACCCATTATCAGAATCGCAAAATGGGTTAGCGATTCGGTATAAGGGAGGAGCGTGTTAAGGGCGCCCCTTCTTAATAGCAATTCGCACTTGTATGCAAGAATGTTTTGCAAACGAAATGCAGTCGCAAAACATTAGCTTTTTATCACCAACTTTGAAGTTGGTGGTAATCCATTTGCAAACAGGAAGTGGTCCCCAGAGAACCCTTTCTCCTTTGTTAATGTATGCAAAAACGTTTTTTAAGAGCATGCAGTTGTCCCCAGGATCACTGCCTACTATTAAAAATTGAAAAGAAAACGTTTCCTTTTTGTTTTTGAAACGCATTCTGTTTTATTTCTAGGACGTGCTGCATTTTTTTTTTAAACGTTGCTTTATTTAAAAGCAAACACAGACATGGTGGTCTGCTGTCCCCAGCAGGCCACCATCCCTGTGTTTTTAGAGATTCGGAATGGGTCGCAAATTGTGACCTACCTCGTGAATATCAATGAGGTAGGTCAACTGCGACCCCATTAGGAATCACTAACAGGCACATGCATCAATATTGCATTTTGCGATTCCTTAATTGCGAAAAATAAGGAATCGCAATTAAGGAATTGCAAAATGCAATGCATCAAGAAATCGCTAAATAAATTGCGATTTCTTAATATTCCTTAATTGCGACTCGCAAATTGTCCAGCAGTGGGGGCCCTGGGACACCGCAAGTCTCTTGTTCGCCCGAACAATGGCTATGTTCAAAAAGGTCTTTTTTTCTATTACCTCCGTAAATAAACACTGAAAATCGTGTTCTTAACGGAGCTTCCTTATGGATGTAATGTATGACATCTTCTATCAGGGTTAAAGTCTAGCTATTTGTTTTACCTCCAATGTAAAGGTGAAACTGCAAGACCCAGAAGGTAGTGCGGTGCTGCCTAAAAAGCCAGAAGTGGCTCTTCCCAACATGACGTGGGTGTCGCTTTAGCGGCTATGCACTCAACAAAAAACATAACAAAGTTGGCAACACTTCGGGTTGCCTCTGAATCAAAATGCCATGAGGTTTTGAACTCACCATTAGTAATGGAATGGGATCGGCAACCCCTCCTACAGATAATTTTACACCGATTATGCAACTTCTGAACAAAGCATTAAACTAAACTTATTTGAACTCTCGTATTGGCAGCTGCAGATGTTTGTTCGGAATCTGTTTGGCTGCAATCCATCCACTGGTGGCCCACCGCCTCTCAGCCCTCTTCTAGAGCTGTGGCCAGACGCTGCTTCTTCCAACACATGATTTGAACCCCTACAGTAAAGTTATTCATATCGTTTTTATCTTGGTTCTTCGCCTCGAGCGGGCCACTGGTATAATCCAAAGGGTTCTCTTGTTGGAGATTAAAGTCATTTGTCTTAACTGCTTATATTAAATTGTAATTTGTACTCATCGTATGAAAATGTACGCTATAAAGATAGACAAACAAACCCCGACTGAAAAAGCATGCCCAAATATTTGCAGCAGCGCACTATCTCAACCTTGCTCAGACTCCCGTCTGCAGGGGCGTACCTTTTGGGGTATTACACCCCCTAATGTATTTCTGATAATCGCTGGGTAGAGGTGCTTTTAGTCGAGTATGATGAGGTGTATGTGGATTTCACCAGGATTTTTTACATACACACAGACCGAAAAGCACACCCACACTCTCCCTCTGTTTTGAAAGTCCTCAAAAATATTGGTTATTTTACAAAATATTATTTTCTCGTGCTTAGTAGTACTTATACCAATCCGCATTCCTCACAGTTTTCACTGTCCGTTCAGTCCTCTCATGCATTCTGCTTGTTTCTTTTGTATTGGGAATGGTTGTGATAGATGGGGGCGGCCTGCAGTTCTGTGTAAGAACCTTTTGTCGTGGCCTCCCAGTTTAATGATGCTCTCTCCCAGGGTGTAAAAAGGTGCTAGGCCCCTCTTAGCATTGAGGTGTGATCTGGCAATACAGGCATTGCTCTGCAGACCAAGGGGATGGGTCTCGGGCCTTGGATTTTAGCCCCTTTCCCTGATCGTGTGTGCATCTGAACCTATCTTGCAGAGAAGAAGGACAGTGTGTAGATTGGACAGTAATGGCCTATGGTGACTACGCCTGGCTGAGGGGATATTTATTATTTAAAGTCGAGGCTGTATATTGGGGAATATGGAGTATAAGACCCCAAGGAGGATGGGGATCACAGGCTAGAGGGCCACCAACCAGTTATGCACTAGTTAGTCTCGAATTGTGCGTGGGTGAGTGGGAACGTTGCACTTGTTTGTCTGCTTTTACTTTGCAGGCAGGCACTCGTCTGTTCCTTGTGCCTTGCAGGGAGTGCTGTCTGCCATGTTTGCACAGTTCTGGAACTGGGACAGAAAGGCCCTGCTCTGGTCTGTTTCTCAGCATCCCTCACTAGAAGGACTCTAGGAAAGCTTGTAAAGTCTGTCTGCATTTACCTTGCCAAGAGGACAGTCAGCTTCTTGTTATACTTTACTTAAAGAGGTAGGCTGGGGACATAAAACAAGCACCAGCAGGGCTGAAGGCACACAACTTCAGGGGCCCCACACCTCTGGGGAACCTTTTCAGGACAAATGAATATCTGAGGGATATGGGAACTCAGGATTTAAAATACAATGTAGATTGTTTAATTTAAGAGAGTTCCCACATGTGATAGACTGATTGTAATTCTAACAAGCATTGGCATAGCCAATAGGTCTCGCCTTTGGGCCTTACAAGAAAAAAACAAAAAAAACCTGAAGTATAAGACTTCACGTTTACATTTACTTCGTATTTCGGATGCAGTAAATGTAAACGTGAAGTCTTACACTTCAGGTTTTTTTTTCCTTCTTACAAGGTCCCGAAGGCGAGACCTATTGGCTATGCCAATGCCTGGTATTATAATGCATGGGAGCCTGCAACCTCTGTTTTTATTACATTCTAGCCCTTGCATCACTAGTCACCTGTAATACTAAACTGATATCGCTGCTCATTTGTTCTATTGCAGTTCAATTATGGCGTCACACTCCAACTGCTAGAGCCATGGGACAGTGTGAAAGGCAGGCCTTGAGGCATAATTACAGCTGAAAATTAAAACTAGCTTTTCATCCCTTATGAACTGTTCTCCTGAAATGAAGTCATTGACTGGAAGAACCACTCAATAATACCATGTTTATTTTTTGCACATCTACTGTTAATTATATGAAAGCACGACTCTCTCTGTATGTTCTGACACATTAAGAAATAGAGCTGTTTTAAAATAACTTACATTAAACGGCAGACAATATTTTTTACAGCAAAGTAGTAATAAATAGACGTGTTTAATGCCTAACTACATTTATTCTTTGTATTTGTAACTATACATAATTACATGAAGGAGCAAGGATTTTGGGAGTAAGGCAGTGGCGTGATAATATATTATAAGAAATAAAATACCCTCTGCCACACAATAAAAAGATACAGCAAGTCAACTAGAAGATCCTCGACTTTATAAAGCAACTCCTCAGTGAAGATTTATAGAGATAGAATAGTGAAGTGATTTACAGTGAGAGTTCTTTAACACATAGATAATTATTAATAATAAACACAATAGTAACAATAAAATTGAAAGGGGCTATGATAATAATATCAATGACCATAATAATAATAAACATTACCTTTTACAGTAGAGGAAGCTGAGCGGACTGTGTGTCTGTATAAGGAAATGAATGGAACCCCCCCATCAAGAGCACAGGCTATTGTCCTAGTCAGTAGAGTTTAACCTCTAGTCGAAATCATCAAGCTAACCCCTGACAGAGAAAGTTAATTAGATTTCTTCTCACCTCCTTAATGAAAAAATGCCTTTGAACTGATTCAGGAGCAGGGTTTTTGCTGAGAAATAAAATAGCTACTTCAAGAAAACGGCGGGCTATCTCCCCTCTGAGATACACTTTGAATGTATTGTTTATAACATGAATATGATCAAGGAGGACGTAGAGCACTTTCCGTAATGTTCACAACATGTTATACCTACAACGTAAAATTTACAGAGGTCATACCAAGGAAAGGTACATACACAGGTTAATTATGTAAGGGCTGAGGGGTACTCTATGTGTAACTTGCTTACTTGTTCAACACCCTACAGGGTGTAAGGCAAGTGAGCATGCTATACATAGAGTAATGAGCTGCAGTGGTCCTGTTTGGTAGCCATTTTAAAGGTTGTCAAGGTATTACAAATGTAGTCAACTGTGGCGGTTTCAGTACTAAACAGTAACCACTCTAGTGTCAGAGTGCTCCTGTTTCCTACTTGGAGTTCCTCTAAACCTTCGGCAACTCCTTCTGCCAGGATAGAACACGAACATGGCTGATTTCAAGTCGCAGCCACATCTTGTCCCCACTCCGACTGTCCCTATATAATTTTCCTTTTTTATTACATTTTTAGAAAAATGGAGAGTTGTATGAATATATATTTCTGCAGAAAAATAGAGAGAGGAGGTTCAACTGTCCTAGGGGACCGAGCACTATGTAACAGTGAAAACACAATATTCCCCTAGTGCCTTGTTTGCCGCTGCATATTACTTGCATACACCCAACAATGATCATACACTCCCTCATGCACACAGTCTGTGGGATATAATACTACTTCAAAAGACACCCCCTCTGAGTCTTCAAGAATAGTCCAACCAAATAAGCCTACTGAGATTAAGGTATAGCACATATAAACAATTAGTTTATTAAAAATGACAATTTATAACATTAAAAACACGAGGATCAATCCTCCAGATACTGAAGTTCTAGTAAACACAGTTCCATAATCATCTAATTTAAAAAGGCAACTTACATGTATACAATATATAATGACACAATACAGTAAAAAGATGCCGCTCATTTACATGTTAAAATGCTGCTCATTTACATATATAATGATGCAGGTGTTTAAATACGATTCTAAGCTTGGTATTTAAATGTTATCGAAGTAGGTGGGTGCTTCATGACAAGGATTTCTTCCCAAATAAATGTTTATGTATCAAACTACGGTTTCCATACCGTCACCATCAATATCACACTCACCAAAAATCACGCCCTTCAGTAGAACTGATGAAGGGTGATATTCTAGTCTTTCTAATTGACATAGTCATGTAGTTACTAATAGTTTAATAAGAAAAGCCTGCTTTTAGTGGTTAGCGATCTCACAATTTCCTAGTAGTGGTCCTTCTGAGACTGGAAGTGTGCACCAGTAACATGGACCAAGTGACCTATCTAATTCCAGAATCCCATTTCTTGACCTCTCCTGTGACAGCCGACTCTACTTGGCATTATGCTTCACAGTCTCTTTAAGGGTTCATGTCATTTTGACTAAGGATCACTCGTCTTCTGATCTGCTCAACAGGGACAACATTCCTCTTTAGCAGCCTCCTTGTAATCAGAAACACTGCACCATTTAGGTAAATTCTCAACTTGTTTGGCAAAACAAATAACTCCATGCCCAATGTTATGATGAAGGAAACCTCCAGACATATCAAACAACCCATGTGGTATCAGTATACGGTTGTCAGAATTTTGCCCAACATAAAATCTTTGTCCTAAATGTCGTCAACAAAAATGTCTACCTATTGGAGTTAATAATAGAAAATGTACACCTAACTGATCAATAATTCGTAAACGATACCCAGGACATGAAATTATTATTTTCTTTTTTTGCAGAGTTTTATATAGAGTGAACTTGACCCGAAGGTATCGGGTATCAGAGCGCTTTACACGAGCACCAGTTGCATTACATAAGGACACATTCATTTTTAGGTCTCGCCTACGCAGTCCGGATGCGCTGCTTAGGAGGGCCTTTAGCTGACCTCTGGTCATTTTCAAGCACTGCATTCGTGCTTGTGGTGGCATCCACCTTGCTGGAGCGAGCAGGGGCTCGCCACAAGCGCAGTGCTTGAAAATGAGCAAACTGCTTGCGCTTTCACTTTTGTCCACTCTATCAACTCCCCCCTTCCGCCACCAACCGCCACTCACCTCAGGGCTTCATGCGCCACAAAGCGTACTCTGGTCTCCGTTACACAGGGCTAGGAAGGAGTCACACAGCATTCAAAGGTACAGGAATCCCTTTCAGTTACTGTTTGAAGTGATAGATACTCTTAAAGAAGCATTAGCATGGTTAGGGGCAAACACTGCTCTGCAAATGACATAAGCAGAAAATGTGGTCATAGATAGCGGGGTATTGATAAAATTAGATGTGTGGTCACAAAGATAAGTTCATTGCTTGTAACACTAGCGTGATCTCGTTTACACAATGACGTGTTGCATACTCCTGTAATCTTGCAGATTCTTTTGAAAAGAGCTCACTGAGTATTCAATAGCAACTATGGGGTGTTGACTTAGACAGTACATGTTGACTGCTTGATTAGCATGAATGTATCATAGAATCACATCCTTTGCGCTAAGTAGTTACTTGTTGAACAGTAAGTGTGGGGGCTGCAGTACTGCATGGTGACAGATTGCTTAATGCTGCTGACGCACAGGTATCTGAGTCCACACAGTACTGATTGTTAGTTCTTTCTTGCTGGGAGCTGGCCAGTGATTGGCGCTGTAACTGCACCACTTGGAGAAGGTGCTCTTAAAATACTTATCAGTTGCAGAGGAGATAAGTGACGGACTCCTCGTGTAATGAAACACCTCGATAAGCTGACCGATGAGAGGGCTTTTTAATCTTACACTATTAATCTTGGACAAAGGGACCATGAAGTGACGGCATGTAAGTTTTTCAAGAGGACTATGAACACTTCAGGTGACTTGCACTGCTCTTGTGATTTTGGTGGAATGACACAATCACCCTCTCTTTGACAGTTTCATTGGAACTGCTGTCTTTGCAGTGATCACTGGGAGTGGATTTGGAAGGCAGGCGTGGCGTTGCATGAGTCTTGACCTAGCATTTTCTGTCTGTGTGTTCATCACTTTTAATGTAAGCTCAAAGTTGTGGCACTTTTCGAGGGTGGAGACTTAAAGAATGTGGAAGCTTTGTTAAGAGCAAGTGAAGGTGAACCCCCATTGTGGGCAAGCTCAAGTTTGAACAATTCACCACTTTATTATGGGGTTGCTTGCACCATATGCTCTTGTTTAGTAGGTTTCAGAGAAAGTGTCCTTAAAGCCCTACTCACAAGACAGCTATTATATACAAGTGACTCTGTTCACGGTAAATTACTTATGAAACACAACCAGGTGCTCTTCGAGGTCACAGAATTAAACAAACATCCTCGTCAGGTGGCAAACAGTTACCACTTTGTCCTTTAAAGCCATGGTTGCTTTCCTGACCAAGCAGGTAAATCTTCATTTTCTTAGTTTTACTCTCATTATTTAGAGGAGGTGGTAATGTTTTGTGTGCCCAAAAAACAACAGTTTTCCTTCATTGCCGCAAGTAGGAACCCTAACCACCTACAGTTCAAACAATGGTGGATCCCAAGCTAACGGCGACTCATTTGGCTCCATCAAAAATTCAACAAGCATTGGCATAGCCAATAGGTCTCGCCTTTGGAACCTTATAAGTGTTTAGCCATGCAACAGTTGATGTTGTTGCACCAAGGATATTGTACTGCATAAATAAATACTTCTAAGGTCCCAAAGGCGAGACCTATTGGCTATGCCAATGCTTGTTTTTGTTAGGCAAGGGGAGTTTAAGTGATTTGCTCAGAATCACAGGATGTTCAGCGTCATTGCCGAGACTCGAACCTGGTTCCCCAGAATGCATGCTCATGATATTTCTGTATACTATATTCTCTTGTACAACCCCAACTTCCTTGCATCATGTATGGGGTGCTGGCCCCAGGGTGCAACATCCATTGCACTCTAAAGGAACTCTTTTTGCCTGAGATAACTTTTCATCAGCTGAACACAAAAGACACCTTATAGATGCACATGACAGTTGCAGTGAATTGTATTTGACTCCCTAAAAAGGTACCTTGAGACCTTAGAGAAGATTTTTTACTAGTGCATCCATTCTTTAACTCCTATATTATTCTAATTGCCCCATTTTAAATTTTAATTGGCTCATGTATATTAAGGTTGGCTTGTTTAATAAATCTATGTATACACATTTGTGTTTGCAAATGTATAACTCTTATTTTTTAGTTGCCTGAACGGCACATTAAAACTCTGATTCTCAAAGCTTCTTTTTATCTGTGACTAGCTCTGTCTCAATGCAAAATTAAGTATGGCTGTACCTGGACTTTCCAGCAATGGGACACATTTTCTCTCAGGAAGAAGCTTTGAGATTCACATTGTATTTTCCGTATCTCAACTGTTACTGAAATGTGTTTAGGTGACTCTTCCATCTCATCATGAAGCTAAGCCTTCACGCTATCTCCCTCAAACTCCAGCACCAATGAACTTCTCATAAGACCACCTCTCCCTAGCCAACCCCGCGAGAATTATTCTTTACAAAGTACAATCTCTGTCAACGTTTGGTAGACAACACCATATAATATCATTTGTAAAGTTCTAAAAATGTATTCCCTTTTTGTTAAGTTTAACTATTTTGGAATTCGTAGGGGTTCCCCTCGAAACACATGGAGAATCTCAATGGCAAAACATGAAATCTCGAACACCAAGATCACACCTATGCAAACCATCTCTGCATGACTACAAATCTGGCATTAGATCATGCAGTAGCACAGACATCGCATCCTTACACATCATAGGCAATGCCCTCCTTACTACAAGTGAAGGTAACCCCTGCCTTCTGACATTGCTAGATCTCTCAGCAGCCTTTGACCTAGTCAACGATCCCACCCTCATCCAGATGTTGGAGTCTGAATGAAATTCATGTCAGTGTCCTTCACAGTTATCCTCCATTTCCAAACACCACCAGTGTGTTCACATGGGCACCTCCACATCTATAAAGATCCCCATCATTTGCAAAGCCCAGCAAGGTTCCATCTTGTCCCCTGTCATCTTCAACCTCTTCATGAAGCCCCTCCTCACAGCAAACAGCATTGAAATCCACGAATAGGCAAACAATACTTAACCCTATTCGAAAGTCTCCTCCACTCTAGACATCCAATACCTTAAACACTGCCTGCCCCTCTTCCAGACCTGGATTTCCAGCACCTATCTAAAGCTCAAGCCCACTAAGACAGAATGATTGTTTGCCTAGAACAACATGCAAGTAATAGTACAAAACGGGCTCAATGTAATGAAGCTTGACGATTTTGAACCACAACTTTCCCTGAATACCAAATCACTTGGATTCACCCCTCAAACCAACCTTGACCTCAAGGAATGTATTGCCAGAAAAAGAGCCTGGTACCAGCTCTCTTGTTTAAAGAAAATTAAACCTTTTCTTCCAGAAAGCGACTTTAGAACTGCTGTTCAAACCCTCATATTTTTGCATTGGGTTAGTGGTAACTTCCTGCTCTATGGCTCTCAGACTCCACATTAGTCTCCACCTCTTTTTCCCCCACAGAACCTCCACCTCCCCAGAGGGCATCCTACATGGCTCAGTTAATCTAATTCAGGGTTTGGAGAAATATGATCACATCACCTCCATCCTGACGGAATTCCATTGGCTCCCCTTGCTGGTCCAAACCATCTTCAAAACCAGAGGCCTCATTTACAAAGCCATCACAAACAGCAGCCCTGCCCCCCACTTAATCTTGTAGACAATATCACCTTCTCTGATGGCTCTCAGCACACCTGCAGCCATTACACCATCAGACTGGAGACTAAGAATGGTAAAAAAAGGGATGGAGCGTGGCTAACCGCGAAGGACGGCTCCGGCAAATCACCCCCGAAATCCCCTAAAATCCAGACATTAATCCATAATTAGCTGCAGCAAAGCTGATGGGGAAGGTCTGTCCTCACCTGAAGGTGCCAACTGGGAAGTTCGGACACCAAGGGGAGGTCAGAGACAGCGGCGACCTACATGTTCAACGGTAACGATTGCCGTGGAACAGATCAAAAGGTACAGTGATCCGTGGCCAGCTGACCGGGACACCGGCAGTATGCCCTAAAGTAGGTGGGCGGGCCCGAGGCAGCCTGCTGCGGTCCCGTGAAGTACCTAGGGGCCACAGCAAGACCGGACAGCCAAACGCCAAGGAGCATCAAAACAGGGCTGAAGGTGGGCCCCCGGAGCAATAAAAGAGAGTGCCCGGCGGGGATCAGATATGGCAGAAGAAGGGGACCGGCTTCTCCACCTAACACAAGCAAGTGGAGGGATTGTAACATAGAAAGCCAGCCCAGTCCCGGGGGAAGAAATAGCACCCAAGAGAAAAACAACATTGGAGAACCACGTCTCCAAAGGGCCAACCGCACGGGACTCCAGGGGCATTTTTAGTTCGGGATGGAAGAACTGCTGATGTACTAATTCCCTGTCGCAGGGTCAGCCTAAGACTCCTACTTGTTCTCAGCGGTTAGTACCAGCAAGGGTCCACTGCAATTGGTAGAAAAATACAATTTCTTTTGGGAGGAAACCGGGGAAACCTGACAAGCTGAACCGGGTGCTGTCCCCACAGAAGGGGTCCCTAGAGCAGGTGGCGGAAAATAGCCGGCTGAATCCAGTTTATTACCACACAATTCAAGTGGCGCACCACCCCTTAAAGATGGCAAGGGGGAGAAGCAATAAAACCACGCTGCAGGCAAAGATGGACAAATATATGCAATTAAACAGTGTAGGAAGGGGGAGTCTCTGGTTGGCGCAGTGCAACACTGGCGACAAGCAGGGCCTCTCTCTTCCTCGTCAGGGCTGAGGGTTACCTTCAAGACAACCTCTGCTTACCCTCTAGGTAGTGTGGCTTAAGCAGTCTTAGGCTAATCTCTGGGGCATGTAGGGTTAAACATTTGCAACATTACACCATCACCACCAACCCACCACACAATGACACCAAACTGTATTTGTGAAAATATATCTCTTTATATAAATCTCAAGCAGGCTTGTAAATACAGTCTTGGTTACTTTTTAAAAGCAGGTTCCAGTTACTCTTTTATCAATGTCACAGTTCTTTCTCATTCAGGAAAGGGGTTCAGGCTCTTCAATGTACTTTCTCTGTCCGTGGGCCTCTCTGCGCCCCTGGGCTCCTCCGCGTAGGAAAAGCGGGCCCGGTCTGCCCACTCTCACGCTTCTGGCGGGAGCGGCGGCCGGGGAGTCAGCGTCCGCCTCTATCTGCGAGCTGCACGGCTGTGTGCGGCTGGCGGGGGAGAGAGCGGGGGCTCAGGGAGCGCTCTCCACGCGGCTCCGAGGGCTGGGCGAGGCAGAGGGCGGTGCGAGCGAGGATGGCAAGGACTCGCACCGCGGGGCAGGAAACAGTACCTTTTCGTTGAAGCAGCTGGGCGTCTGTCAGCGCGGCGATCCGCGTCGCGGTGTCTTCCTTCCGACGGTAGAGCGAGCGGCGGCTCGGCTCTGGCTCGGGGGTTGGCGTTGCGGCGCGGGCCGGGTCAGGCTGATGAAAACGCCTCGGGGTTTCCTCACAGAAGGGGGGACACACGCAGAGGGCAGTGATCCTCAGCGCAAGCCTCTGTCAATCCAGGCGACGCTCAGGCACCCCACGCAGCAGCTGTTTCTCAGACAGCGGCGGCGCGTTTAGGGGCACAAGACACGAAGGGGGGCAAGCAGGCACCGGGCACGGCCTCCTCTTCACGATGCGAGCTGCAGCTCGGGGCCAGTCACGGTGTTAGGATCAGCTGGGCTGGTCGTCACGTTGCTTCTGGGCCAGGCAGGCGGCAGTCACTTTGTTTAGAGCGAGGGCAGCTCCCAGAGTGGTGCTAGAAAGCGCGATTGTCAGAGCGCGCTCTGCTTTTCCTGGAGAGGCTCGCAAAAGGAAATCAGCGTCTTGCAGTGGTTCCTCTGTCAGGGGGTAGCGCTCACTGTTCCTGGAGCGCTGGTCAGGGGGCAAGTTCACAGGCAAGCCCTTGGAGATCTTTCAGCAGAGTTTGGCACAAAGTTCAAATAAGCAAAAGTCTTTGGTAGTCTTTTCTTTCCTCTCCTTTGGCAGCAAGGCACCAGACACAGGCCAGAGACAGCACTCCTCCTTGTCCTTCCAGGTCCTTCTCTTCGGGCAGAGTTTCTTCTGTAGCACAAACAGGATCTAATTTACAAGGAGCAGGGCTCCTACTTTTATACCCAGTTTCTTTTGTTCTAGCAAGCCAGGGGGGCCTCTGCATAACTGCTCCAGTCTCTGAGTACTTGTTGTGGGTACTTATGACTTCTGCATTCAGTGTGAGGGCAGGCACATCAGCCGCTCCCCAGGGGGGCGGAGCCGGCATTGAGAGGGCAGGAGTGGCCTGAGCACTTTGTTTACAAGCTTCGGTCCTTCCTGGGCCAGGTGCAGGCTGAGTCATCAGTCGCTCCCCAGGAGGGCGGAGCCAGCATTGTGGTGGCAGGGGCACAGCCTGATGCATCATTCAGGGGAAACTCCCACCACCCATTAAGGGGTCCTCCTGCTAATCACTACCTGTCAACTCCCAGCCCTGTCACTCACACACACCAGACAGTCAGATCCACATCCAAGCAGAGGCGGGCTGAAATGGTTAGGCAAGCAAATGCTAACTTTCTAAAAGTAGCATTTGCAAACACAGGATATTAAAATAAACTTTACTAAAAGAAGTATTTTATTATTCTGAGTTCAGGCATACTAAACACGAATTTCTACCATGTTCCCTGAGCCTGCTGGGATTATAGAGTGTAATAATTCCAGCAGCCCATCTGGCCTAGAAGGGAACAGGTAGCCTTACAATAGTGAAAAACGACTTTGGCAGTAATTCACTATTAGAACATGCCACACACATCAGGGCATGTTCTACCTTACACTTACAATGCACCCTGCCCTCTGGCCTACCATAGGGGTGACTAATATGAAGGTTAAGGGAAGGTTTAGGGGCTGGCAAGTGTGTGCACTTGCCCAGCCAGGGTGACAGTACCAGACTGCACGCAGGTTCTGCAATGGCAGACCCTAGACACATTTTAAGGCTGCTTCTGTGGGTGGCGCAACCAGCGCTGCAGGCCCACTAGCAGTATTGGCATTCACAAGCCCTGGCACTCCTGGTGCACTTTACTAGGGACTAACAGTGAATCCAATGAACCAATCATGGACATCAATCATATGTACACTTTACAGTAGGGAGCACTTGCACTGCGGCACGGGTTGGCCGTGGCGCAGTGCCCCGAGTAGCAGACACCATCAAAACATTGGAGGCACAACAGCAAAAAGTGGAAGGGAAACTCACGCCAAGGTGCCAGGTCTAACACGTGTCCCCTCCAGCTGAAATGTGGGGAGAACTACCCTTCCCCAGGGAGTTCCTCATCACTAAGGCGGAAAAATCTGGACAGACCATCAGCGTTGGCGTGATCTGTGCCAGGGCGGTGTTCCACCGTGAAGTCCATACCCTGTAGGGAGATGGACCACCTCAACAGTTTTGGGTTCTCACCCCTCATTTGCATCAACCATCTGAGGGGCCTGTGGTCCGTCTGAACCCGGAAGTGAGACCCAAACAAGTAGGGTCTTAGCTTCTTCAGCGCCCAGACCACAGCAAATGCTTCTCGCTCTATTGCACTCCACCTACTTTCCCGTGGAAGTAACCTCCTACTGATGAAGGCTACGGGTTGGTCCCAGCCCTCCTCAGTCATCTGTGAGAGAACAGCCCCTACACCATGCTCTGAAGCGTCTGTTTGCACTATGAATTCCTTGGAGAAATCAGGAGCCAGGAGCACGGGCGCCGTGCACATGGCAGTCTTCAGGGTGTCAAAAGCCTTCTGACAGGTGTCAGTCCAAATCACATTCCTGGGCTGCTTCTTAGAAGTCAGTTCTGTCAAGGGGGTCACAATAGTGCCATAGCCCTTGACAAACCTCCTGTAATACCCAGTGAGCCCCAGGAAGGCTCTCACTGCAGTCTGGGTCTTGGGGGGTTCCCAAGCCAGGATGGTCTCAATTTTGGGTTGCAAGGGTGCCACCTTGCCACTCCCCACTTGGTGTCCCAAGTACACCACTGAACCCTGCCCAATCTGGCACTTGCTTGCCTTGATTGTGAGGCCTGCCTTGCGCAGCGCCATCAACACTTCCCAGAGGTGCCGCAGGTGTTCTGGCCAGGTGCCACTGAACACTGCGATGTCATCCAGGTAGGCGGCACTGAACTCATCCAGCCCGACCAACACCTGGTTGACCAACCTCTGAAAGGTGGCAGGGGCATTCTTCATCCCAAATGGCATAACCCGGAACTGGAAATGCCCATCTGGTGTGGAGAATGCTGACCTCTCCTTTGCCCCATCGGTCAAGGCGATCTGCCAGTACCCAGACGTTAAATCAAACGTGCTGAGGAACCGGGCAGCCCCTAGCCGATCAATGAGCTCATCAGCTCTGGGGATAGGGTGCGCGTCAGTCTTGGTGACTGAATTGAGTCCTCTGTAGTCCACACAGAACCGGAGTTCAGGTGTGGCTCCCGGCACAGCAGCCTTTGGGACCAAGACCACGGGGCTGGACCAAGGACTGCTGGAAGACTCAACCACCCTAAGAGCAAGCATCTTGGAGACCTCCTCCTTGATGCAGGCCCGGACCCTGTCAGTTACCCTGTAAGCCTTATGCTTCACAGGTAAGCTGTCTCCTGTGTCCACATCATGGACGCACCAATCTGTGACACTAGGAACCAGGGAGAACAGGTCTGGAAACTGCCCCAGCAACTGGCGGCAGTCTTCCTGTTGCTCAGGGGTCAGGGTGGGTGAGAGGTTAACTCCATCCACTGACCCATCTTTCTCACAGGCCACTAAGAGGTCAGGAAGAGGCTCAGACTCCTCTTCCATTCCATCATCAGTGGCCAACAGCATGCCCACTTCGGACCTTTTCAAGTGGGGCTTGAGGCGGTTGACATGTAAGACCCTTAAAGGATTCCTGGGCGTCTTCATGTCCACCAAGTATGTCACTGAGCTCTTGCGCTCCACAACCTCAAATGGGCCTGTCCACTTATCCTGAAGTGCACAGGGTTCCACTGGGGCCAAGACATACACCTCCTGTCCAGGCTGAAGCTCTACCAGAGTGGCATTCTGGTCGTACCACCGCTTCATCTCCTCCTGGCTTGCTTCCAGATTTGCCTCAGCAAGTTGTCTGAAGCGCCTGGTTTGGTTTCTGAAGGCCAGCATGTAGCTATATACATTCTGGGGAGGTTTCCTGGGAGATTGCTCCCAGCCTTCCTTTACCAAACTCAGTGGTCCTCTCACGGGGTGGCCATACAGCAGCTCAAAGGGGCTGAACCCTAGAGACTTCTGTGGCACCTCGCGGTATGCAAAGAGCAGGCATGGTAAGAGGACGTCCCACTTACGCCTCATTGGACCTTCCAGGCCCATGATCATGCCCTTCAGGGTTCGGTTGAATCTTTCAACCAACCCATTTCCTTGTGGATGGTAAGGTGTGGTGAACTTGTAGGTTACACCACACTCTTGCCAAAGGGACTTCATATACTTGGATATAAAGTTGGTCCCCCTGTCGCTCACCACCTCTAGAGGGAACCCCACTCTGGAGAAAATTCCCATTAGTGCACGCCCCACCACGGGGGCCGTCACTGTCCTCAGAGGGATGGCTTCAGGGTACCGGGTGGCATGATCCACCAAGACCAGGATGAACCTGTTGCCCATGGCTGTCTTGGGGTCCAGAGGCCCAACAATATCAATACCCACTCGTTGGAATGGCGTACTGACCACAGGGAAGGGTTGGAGGGGAGCCTTGTTCTTCCCTCCGCTCTTCCCACTTGCCTGGCAAGTTGGACAGGTCCTACAATGAGCATCTGAGCTCTTGTGCATTTGGGGCCAGTAGAAGTGGGTGACAAGCCTGTCATAGGTCTTGTCCATCCCCAAATGTCCTGCTAAAGGCACATCATGAGCCAGTCCCAGTAGGAAGGCTCTGAACTTCTGGGGTACCACCAGCACACGGGCTGACCCAGGTTCAGCAGCCTTAGGCTCTGAGTACAGGAGGTCATTCTCCCAGTACACATAATGTGTTTTGGCCTGAACACCATTGGCCTGGTCTGCAGCCTGCTGCCGCATACCCACGAGAGAAGGGCATTCTTTCTGCTCCCTGCAGAATTCCTCCCTGGAGGGGCCTCCTTCTTGCTGCCAATGGGTCAGCTCAGGCAGGTCCCCCAGTTCGGCAATCTGTTCCCCAGTAGGCTCCAGGGCATCCCCCTCAAGGTCTGCTTCCTCCTGGACCGTGGGAACTTCAGGGGCCGGTTTCCCGCGCGCCCTGCGCCTTCTCCCTAAGGCCGGTTCCTGGGCCTCTCCGTCAGGCCCCAGGACCTCTTGATCACCCCTACTGGCTGCCATTGACCGGGTGGTCACGCACGCCCAGTCAGGTAGACCCACCATCTTCAGGTGAGTCGTTTTCTCCACCTTTTCCCAAGGGGAGTCCTCCAAGTCATTCCCTAGCAAACAGTCAACAGGCATGGCTTTCCTCACACAGACCTGCAGAGTACCAGAGACCCCCCCCCACTCGAAGGGAACTTGAGCCATCGGACACTGACTCTCTGAATTGTCAGCGTTGACAACCCTACAGTAGGCATGGGGTACAACCTGCTCTTGAGACACCAGGTGATGCCTCACTGCAGTCACACTGGCTCCTGTGTCTCTAAGAGCCTCAGCTTTCTTACCATTGATGGTAACCACCTGCCCATATTTTTTAGTGTTAGAGGGCAGGTAGCTTGTAGGGACCATCTCACTGTCTCCTAGTGAGACTAGGGTCATCTGAACAGGATCTCCACCCCCCGGGACCATCACTTCTTCTCCTAAGTGAACACTGGTCACTTGTCGGGGCGGAGCACCAGTGGGTGCTGGTTTTCCAAACAGGCGACACTTGGGGTCACTGGCTATGTGCCCCGGGTCACCACATTTGTAACAATTGAAGGGCCCCTTTGGAACAGGTCGACCTGTCGGGGCCCCATTCTGCTTAGGGGGTGGGGGAGGCTGAGAACCTTTCTGCTGGTCCCCTTGGGGATTACTTTGGGGGCCTTTTTGGAACCCTTTCTGTTTTCCCTTGTCCCCCCCACTCTTCTGCTGGGGACCCTGCCCACCCTTGGCGGAGTCTCCCACTGGACCCTTGTGGACCCTGGTGCTGAGCCAGCGGTCCGCCTCCTCAGCAAGTTTCCTCGGGTTGGACAACTTGCTATCAATCAGGTGCTGGCGTAACTCAGGAAAACATTGATCAGACAAGTGCTCCCATGCAATTAAATCAAAGAGACCTTGAAAATCATTCACTTTGTTACCCTTCACCCAACCATCCAGTGCTCTGCAAAAAAAAGTCACAAACTCCACATACGTATTCCCAGGCCGCTTATTACACCCCCTAAACTTCTGCCTATACATTTCAGGGGTAAGCCCATACCTGGTCATTAAAGCTTCTTTCATATGGGGATAGGATCTCTGGTCTTCAGTGGGCAAATCTAGCAGGGTGTCCCTTCCTTCGCTAAGGAACCTTCCCCATAACCCCGCTCCCCAATCCTTCTCAGGGACCCGGTGGGAAAGCATGGCTACCTCATATGCCCTAAACCACTGTCCTATGTCATCCCCCTTAAAGAACTCTTTAACTACATCTTTGGGGATGTGCACTCTTGACTCTACCTGCACCGGCGTTGTGCTGCCACCAGAGGGAGGATGATCCAAGGCTTTCTCTTTTAGACTCATCTCCCTCATTTTCATATCATACTCAAACTGGAGTTTTCTTTCTTCCAGAGCCATTTTTTTGCTTTCAAGCTCCATTTGGCCCTTCAAATTCAATTCTGCCATCTTGATCTCATGATCCCTGGTTGCCTGTCTGTCTGCCAGCTCCTCTGGCGACAGGCCTCTGCCAAAGCTAAGAACGCTGTCTGGTTTTTCCAGACCCACAGGATCCACAGGTGCATTCTGATCCTCAGGTGCCTTCCTAGATTCAATCCAGGCTCTCATGGCCTTGTAGAACTCAGGTTTGTTTCTGCATCCTGCGTGTGGAACCTTGAGTTTCCTGCAAAAATAACTCAACTGCTTCTTTGTGTAGTCATCCAGCTTTGATGCGTCCCATTCTAGCCCCTGCGCACTAGAGGCTATGGACTCTCCTCCATCAATGCTGTTTGTGCCAGGCATGTTTGCAACACTAGGGATCTTCTTCTTTAGCAAAATTAAAAAATCAAAAAGTCTGTGGCTAAGTTACTGGACTGTAATCACTATGCAATGGTCAGTAGCTAAGGTAAAACACTGCAAATGTAAATTCGCGAATCCTCACCGCTGCGTCCAATGTAGGAAGGGGGAGTCTCTGGTTGGCGCAGTGCAACACTGGCGACAAGCAGGGCCTCTCTCTTCCTCGTCAGGGCTGAGGGTTACCTTCAAGACAACCTCTGCTTACCCTCTAGGTAGTGTGGCTTAAGCAGTCTTAGGCTAATCTCTGGGGCATGTAGGGTTAAACATTTGCAACATTACACCATCACCACCAACCCACCACACAATGACACCAAACTGTATTTGTGAAAATATATCTCTTTATATAAATCTCAAGCAGGCTTGTAAATACAGTCTTGGTTACTTTTTAAAAGCAGGTTCCAGTTACTCTTTTATCAATGTCACAGTTCTTTCTCATTCAGGAAAGGGGTTCAGGCTCTTCAATGTACTTTCTCTGTCCGTGGGCCTCTCTGCGCCCCTGGGCTCCTCCGCGTAGGAAAAGCGGGCCCGGTCTGCCCACTCTCACGCTTCTGGCGGGAGCGGCGGCCGGGGAGTCAGCGTCCGCCTCTATCTGCGAGCTGCACGGCTGTGTGCGGCTGGCGGGGGAGAGAGCGGGGGCTCAGGGAGCGCTCTCCACGCGGCTCCGAGGGCTGGGCGAGGCAGAGGGCGGTGCGAGCGAGGATGGCAAGGACTCGCACCGCGGGGCAGGAAACAGTACCTTTTCGTTGAAGCAGCTGGGCGTCTGTCAGCGCGGCGATCCGCGTCGCGGTGTCTTCCTTCCGACGGTAGAGCGAGCGGCGGCTCGGCTCTGGCTCGGGGGTTGGCGTTGCGGCGCGGGCCGGGTCAGGCTGATGAAAACGCCTCGGGGTTTCCTCACAGAAGGGGGGACACACGCAGAGGGCAGTGATCCTCAGCGCAAGCCTCTGTCAATCCAGGCGACGCTCAGGCACCCCACGCAGCAGCTGTTTCTCAGACAGCGGCGGCGCGTTTAGGGGCACAAGACACGAAGGGGGGCAAGCAGGCACCGGGCACGGCCTCCTCTTCACGATGCGAGCTGCAGCTCGGGGCCAGTCACGGTGTTAGGATCAGCTGGGCTGGTCGTCACGTTGCTTCTGGGCCAGGCAGGCGGCAGTCACTTTGTTTAGAGCGAGGGCAGCTCCCAGAGTGGTGCTAGAAAGCGCGATTGTCAGAGCGCGCTCTGCTTTTCCTGGAGAGGCTCGCAAAAGGAAATCAGCGTCTTGCAGTGGTTCCTCTGTCAGGGGGTAGCGCTCACTGTTCCTGGAGCGCTGGTCAGGGGGCAAGTTCACAGGCAAGCCCTTGGAGATCTTTCAGCAGAGTTTGGCACAAAGTTCAAATAAGCAAAAGTCTTTGGTAGTCTTTTCTTTCCTCTCCTTTGGCAGCAAGGCACCAGACACAGGCCAGAGACAGCACTCCTCCTTGTCCTTCCAGGTCCTTCTCTTCGGGCAGAGTTTCTTCTGTAGCACAAACAGGATCTAATTTACAAGGAGCAGGGCTCCTACTTTTATACCCAGTTTCTTTTGTTCTAGCAAGCCAGGGGGGCCTCTGCATAACTGCTCCAGTCTCTGAGTACTTGTTGTGGGTACTTATGACTTCTGCATTCAGTGTGAGGGCAGGCACATCAGCCGCTCCCCAGGGGGGCGGAGCCGGCATTGAGAGGGCAGGAGTGGCCTGAGCACTTTGTTTACAAGCTTCGGTCCTTCCTGGGCCAGGTGCAGGCTGAGTCATCAGTCGCTCCCCAGGAGGGCGGAGCCAGCATTGTGGTGGCAGGGGCACAGCCTGATGCATCATTCAGGGGAAACTCCCACCACCCATTAAGGGGTCCTCCTGCTAATCACTACCTGTCAACTCCCAGCCCTGTCACTCACACACACCAGACAGTCAGATCCACATCCAAGCAGAGGCGGGCTGAAATGGTTAGGCAAGCAAATGCTAACTTTCTAAAAGTAGCATTTGCAAACACAGGATATTAAAATAAACTTTACTAAAAGAAGTATTTTATTATTCTGAGTTCAGGCATACTAAACACGAATTTCTACCATGTTCCCTGAGCCTGCTGGGATTATAGAGTGTAATAATTCCAGCAGCCCATCTGGCCTAGAAGGGAACAGGTAGCCTTACAATAGTGAAAAACGACTTTGGCAGTAATTCACTATTAGAACATGCCACACACATCAGGGCATGTTCTACCTTACACTTACAATGCACCCTGCCCTCTGGCCTACCATAGGGGTGACTAATATGAAGGTTAAGGGAAGGTTTAGGGGCTGGCAAGTGTGTGCACTTGCCCAGCCAGGGTGACAGTACCAGACTGCACGCAGGTTCTGCAATGGCAGACCCTAGACACATTTTAAGGCTGCTTCTGTGGGTGGCGCAACCAGCGCTGCAGGCCCACTAGCAGTATTGGCATTCACAAGCCCTGGCACTCCTGGTGCACTTTACTAGGGACTAACAGTGAATCCAATGAACCAATCATGGACATCAATCATATGTACACTTTACAGTAGGGAGCACTTGCACTGCGGCACGGGTTGGCCGTGGCGCAGTGCCCCGAGTAGCAGACACCATCAAAACATTGGAGGCACAACAGCAAAAAGTGGAAGGGAAACTCACGCCAAGGTGCCAGGTCTAACAAACAGGGACCCCCTGAATAGAATACATTTCCTGGGTCAGGGCAAAGCAGTTTATGGCAAAGGTAAATACCCAGGCAAAAACAACATAAATATCTGGCAAAAAGGCGTAATATCATACAATAAAGCATACACAAGAACAAATTAGAGTAACCAGATGACATAGAAAATTTAATTATAATGATAAAAATTGATATGGACATGTTCAATCATATAAAGAATTGAGTTTAAAATGAGATACAAGTGAAGCAATTATTTGATCATGACAATATATGTTGTCCAGGAAGGAAAAGAGTTTTTTTCAAAACATTGATGATTCCCAGAACTTATTGAGGGAGCTGTTGTCTGTCGACGCGTTTCGACACAAACACTGTGTCTTCATCAGGACAATTTCAGCATGATTCTTTAGAGTGTTTCATATATCGTTCGTTTTTCAGACTGTAAATAGGTCAAACACGATGTTCTTAAATATGGGCAGGTTTCCTGTTTTAACACCTTTAATTTTTTGTCGCCGTGTGTCTAGATTCCAGGTACACGGAGCTTTATAAGTGGCGGACATCCATTTTGTTAAAAACAATCTTTAAAAGAGATAAACTCGTCAGAGGACGAAATGACCCAAATACGGTTGGAACCGTTCCGGTTAAATCAATCACGTAGACGCAGAACACGCAGTAGTGTTCATTAATTTGCGATTCCGCTGCTGATCAAGACAAAAATAGACGCAGTTTAGAGCTGCGAAAAAAGCTTCCGCTCATCGGGAACAAACATTAGTGATCTTAAGAGGAATGTCTGTGCTGCTGTGATCCATTTGAACAGCTACACGCAATTTGAAAATGCGTCCAGATATTTTTGTCTTGATCAGCAGCGGAATTTTTGCCTGGGTATTTACCTTTGCCATAAAAAGATGGACAAATATTCATGGCAAAGACAGCCGGAAGCAGAAAAAATGGCAGACACGACTCAGGTGCAAACACCACAGGCAGAGGGCACGGCAGACCTCAACCTACAAGATATAATGTCGGCGATCAATAGGGTACATACCTCACTAAAATCCAGATTGGATTCGGTATCACAGAAGTCTCCCTGATCAGGTGCGGAAATCCGCAACATGAACTCTCCAGTTAAAGAAGTTGAGACTACGACTCATGAGCTGGTCAGTGAGACAACCCAATTTAAACAACAAATCAAAGACCTCCAAATCAAGAGTGAGATTATGGAATAACAATTGGACGACTATGAAGGAAGGGCAAGACAAAATAACATACACATCCTAGGCGTAGCAGACGAAGGACCAGGCGGCAGACCTGTGTGTTGAAAACTTGATAACGAATTTCCTACAGCCGCAAGGCCGAACCAAATACTTCTCCATCGAAGCGCACACAGGGTCCCAGGGAGAGACCACAGCCGGGAGCTCCCCCCAGACCCATACTAGCCAGAGTGTTCAATTTTCAAGACAGGGATGTTATCCTGCAGACTGCCCGATGTGCGACCCCTGTCAGCTACGTGAATAGCAAAGTAACATTCTTTCCCGATTTTACAACCAAAGTCTGAAGACAACAACAACATTTTCTTGACGTCAAAAGGGCTCTGAGAGAGAAGGAACTCAAGTATGACATGCTGTTACCGGCATGACAGTAGAGACAGACGGTAAAACTTGTTTTTTTACTAATCCCCAGGAGGCATGGAAATGGCTGGAAGGCTGGCACAGGGTTGGACCTCACACAAAGACCAGGAGGCAGATAGGAAAAGCAGGAATAGACCCAAATAGGTATTGACTTTTGAGGACTCTACCAGTCTTACACCTGATGAGGTGGACAAGGATCGTAACGAGAGAGGAACTGTGAATGGAGGGGGAGGAAACAAAACTAACTCAAGCCATTAGACGGTAAGATGGATCTGCACTGCATGGGCCCAGTATGGACTAACTGGACACTCCCCGAACAGTGGGCCCCAGAGCTGCTGGAGGTCTCCACTCCGCCGGAAGAGGAACTGATCTATCACAGTCAAGTTGCATGTTTTATAATCGTTTGAGTCTGGGATGGGGGGGGGGGTCAGAGCTCATGTTCCACTAGTTTCTGAGGGGGGCGACAGGCACTCTGCAATGTTGGGGAGGTTAGAAGTTTGTTTACAGCCAAGCAGGAAGGCAGGGAGGAGGGAAGGGTTAGTGCAGTATAGGGGGGGAGTTTCAAGTCCGTCTTCAGGGCACTGGGAGGGGGGATACACAGGCACGGACATATACCCCACAATCGGTCACTAGCCAAGCGATCTGGGCCTACCATGTTCCAAAGAATAATCCGGAGCTCTAACTTGGAATGTGAATGGCCTAGGGGATAAACTCAAGCGAGGTATTATACTACAATATTTGAAACGACAAGCTCCAGGAATAGTATTGCTACAAGAAACCCATTTGTTGGGCAATGCGTGCAGGGCAATGGATAGATGGGGATAAAAGCTAGTAGCCCACGCAGGTTTCACCTCAGGTTCCAGGGGAACGGGCATACTAATACGCAAAGGATGCCCGTTAATGATACAGGAAACATGGATCGATACTCAGGGTACATATGTGGCAGTATCAGGAACGTGGGAAGGGAAAGCAATTAATGTATTGTCAGTATGTGTTCCCCCAGCACTGCAAAAAACAACACTAGCCAACATAAGATCATTCTTGACCATCGACTGGGATTCTCTTGATAAGGGGAGACTTAAATATGATAGTAGACGAGCACTTGGATAGACATCCCCCTCAACAGAACCCACAGGTACGATCACAACTTGCTGACTTTCTATCGGTTCTGAATCTCATAGACCTTTGGTTCCATCTCAACCGTAAAGTGCGTCAATTCACATTTCACTCGAGTGCACATAATAGACAGCATACGGACACTCTCTAGAGATGCCCATTACTTTAGAGAGACAAAATGTTTGGCACAGGCATTTCCGATCATTCCCCAATACTCACTAAGATAGTCCTCAATACCTCACCAAGAGGCCCAGTTCACACACTCAGCCCAGGATACTTGAAAATTCCACAGGTTAAAAACAGAACTATTGAAAAACACAGGCCTGTACTTCAGTGACAATGTGGGCTCAGTGGAGTCATCGCAAACTCTGTGGGAAGCATTCATAACAGTGATCAGGGGCCATGCCCTGGCAGTCATAGTAGGGAACAAAAGAGAACAGAAAGCGAGGATAGAAACGCTGGAAAGGGAGATCCTAGAGGAAGATGCTAGGCTATCAGATACAGATAATGAGACAGTTAGCCATACACTAAATATCAAGAGACTAGACTACTTACAGTTGGTGGTGGGGGCAGCCAGGGCCACACAGAAGATGATGCAACACAAAATATATGAACTGGGAGACAGGGTAGGCACACTGCTGGCCTGGCTCGAAAGGCCGGACCAGGCTCAACGCTGGGTGCTGCTGTTGAAGGGGGAACTGGGGAAAGAGCTGAGGGGCCCTCAGGAGATAGTGTTGGCCTTCGCAACATACTTCCCTAAGATATACACACCCATAACCATGGCAAAAGCAGTCGACTCCCAGGATTTATTTGTTCATTTCCCTATGCCCACCCTGACCCCAGAAGACAGGGATTCTCTAGAGGGCGACCTCACTGAGGAAGAAATACAGGTGGCAATTAGAAGCGTGCAATCAGGGAAGGCCATGGGGCCGAGCAGCCTACCTATAGAATTCTTCAAACTAACTACTCCCAAAATAACACCCTTCCTTTGTAACATGTACCTGTAAAGCTATCAGAAGGGCTCTCTGCCAAGTGATCAAAGATTGGCTACACTAGTGATGATTCATAAACAGGGCAAACCGGCGGAGGACTGTAGCTCATACTGGCCCATATCCCTGCTAAATGCAGGAGCTAAAATCCTGGCGAAAATATTGGCGGCCCGCTTGACTCACATCATAACCAAAATTGTTCACCCGGATCAATTCAGATTTATTCCAGGGCGCAATACGGCCCTTAATATCTGTCACTTTCAGGGGGCGATGGGTTGAATAGGGACACATCAAGAAGATATAGCTATAATGTCCTCAGATTGCAGAACGGCATCCAACTCTATAATATGGTCTCATTTATTAGAGGTCCTGGAACAGATGGGCTTCAGCCCTAATTATAGAAAATGGGACAAACTCCTCTCTACTGACCCAATAGCACAGGTGATTGTCAACTGTCATACGTCCCGGTGGTTCCAACTGGGGTGAGGAACCCAAGAGACCTCAAGTAATTCCGGCCCATCTCTCTGCTCCCCTTCCCAGCCAATGTCATCGAGAAAACCGTCAACAGACAGCTAACCCAATACCTTGAAGAAAACAGAATCCTGGACCCTTCCCAGTCAGGGTTCCGCAGCAACCACAGCACCGAGAGTGCCCTCATCGCCGCCACCGACGACATCAGGACCCTGCTGGACAACGGCGAGACCGCAGCACTCATCCTCCTAGACCTCTCTGCCGCCTTCGACACCGTCTGCCACCGTACACTACGCGCAAGCCTCCACGCTGCAGGGATCCGAGACAAGGCTCTGGATTGGGCCACCTCCTTCCTCTCCGGCAGAACCCAGAGCATCCACCTCCCCCCATCCCGTTCCAAAGCCTCCGAGATCATCTGCGGCGTACCCCAGGGATCCTCTCTCAGCCTGACGCTGTTCAACATTTACATGGCCCTGCTCTCACACGTAGCCCGACAGCACGACCTCAACATAATCTCATACGCCAACGACACTCAGCTGATCCTCTCCCTCACCAAGGACCCCATCACAGCCAAAGCAAACCTCCACGAAGGAATGAAGGCCGTCGCCGACTGGATGCAGACCAGCCATCTGAAGCTGAACTCGGACAAGACGGAGGTCCTCATCCTTGGCTCCAACCCTTCAGCCTGGGACGTCTCCTGGTGGCCGACGGCACTGGGGGCAGCCCCGACACCCACCGACCAGGCACGCAACCTGGGAATCATCCTCGACTCAACGCTCTCAATGACCAAGCAAGTCAACGCAGTCTCCTCCTCCTGCTTCAACAACCTCCGCATGCTCCGCACGATCTACAGATGGATCCTGACATATACAAGAAAGACAGTCACCCAGGCCCTCGTCAGCAGGAGACTCGACTACGGAAACTCCCTCTACGCGGGAGCCCCGACCAAGCTCATCAAATGACTACAACGCATCCAAAACGCCTCAGCACGACTGATCCTCGACATAGCACGTCACGGCCACATCACCCCCCACCTGAGAAACCTGCACTGAGTCTCTGTCAACAAGAGGATATCCTTCAAGCTCCTCACCCACGCACACAAGGCACTCCACAAGACTGGCCCAGCCTACCTCAACAGACAGCTCTCCTTCTAAATCCCCAACCGCCAGCTACACTCCGCCGACCTCTCACTCGCCAGCGTCCCGCGCACCGGTGGAAGATCCTTCTTCCACCTCGCCGCCAAGACATGGAACACCCTCCCACTGAGCCTACGATACACCCAAGACCTGCTGACCTTCAGGAGGATACTCAAGACCTGGCTGTTCGATCAGTAGCGCCCTCCCACAGCGCCTTGAGACCCTCACGGGTATGTAGTGCGCTTTACAAATGACTGATTGATTGACTGCATGTATGCCCCTTTTCGGCGCTGATATTTGCTTTGATATTGGTGCTCTTGGTGACGTGGGTTAGAGGGCACCCTATGATCATAGGGTTAAAGTGGACTGAGCATAACGAAGAGAAAATAATGCTGTATGCGGATGATATATTATTATACCTAGCAACACCAACTGCTTCCATTAACAGAGTCCTCCACATCGTTTGCATCTTCGGACAACACTCCGGCTATACCATTAATTGGTCCAAAAGCATGATTTACGTGATCCATGGTCCTGCCCCAAAACTGCCACCAGACTGTAAAGCGGAGGTGACGACGGAGGGTTTCCACTATTTAGGGGTCTTTATAACACCATACTCGCTTCTCTTTTATAACAGCAACCTTCTGGGGCCACTGACCCGCCTACAAAAGGACATATGCCACTGGAAAACACTTCCTCTGACGCTTCTGGGTTGTGCGACACTTTAAGATGATAGCCCTTCCTCGCTTTTTATACGCACTACAAAATACACCTTACAGAATTCCTGACATATTTCAACAATTAAATCGAGAGTGAAATGAGAACCCTATTATGGGAGGGGAAACCACCATGAATAGCTATTAACAAGCTAATGAGGTGTTGGTGTGATGGGGGGGATCACTCTACCCAACACCGAATTATATTACTGGGCTTCCCAACTGGTGGTGGTAAACCAATGGGTACACTGCAATACTACAGAACCAGTATAACTGAGGGACAGATAGCTAATGGGCCGGGAAGGAATAAAAGAGCCCTCTACACAACTCCCGTCTGTCAAAACTTAACAGGCCTCACGGCCCACTCAATAGCAATTCAGCACCAAGTGACTAAGAGGCTAAACTTTCACAAAAAAAATAACACAAGCAACACCTTTGTGGGAAGCACAACAATTAGGCAGATTTAGTATCTGCCCAGGCTTCGATAAGTGGGATACAATGGGCATCTCGACAGTAGGAACCCTCTGGAATCGAGAGGGGGTTGTTACATTCACCAGGTTACAATCAGAATATAATATGGCAAGCACTGAACACTTTCGTTATTTACAAATATGACATGCTTTGATGTCGGCAATCCCCGACGGGGAGACACTCCCCGAGGCATCGCCACTGGAGGACAGACCCACTGAAAAGGGAGGCAATATCCATGACATACCAAAAGCCTGTAAATAACCTACCAGATCCACTTTCGCGGCTAAGAGACCTCTGACAGGTGGATGTGGGTAACTTGGAGGATGACGATTTGTAGGAGGCCCTAGCCTCGCCACGGGAAGTAGCTATACCACTGAAACTTAGACTTATCCAACTCAGAATCCTACACAAGTCCTACTTATCCGCAGGGACATTGTTTAAAATGGGGATAAGTGAGGATTCCGAGTGCCTCTGCCATTGTACCCAGGAGGGCTTGTTACATCACATAATTTGTGATTGTCCGGCTATCAGACCATTCTGGGAAGCTATAACACCAAAGTTGCAAAGAGTGTGCAGCAAGGACATAGTCCCCACCCCTAACCTTTGCCTACTTAACATATGGGAGGTCACAGACCTAACTAACACAGAACAATTTTGTATCTCCTTGGGGTTGATTTTAGCCAAGCGTAATATCGCCCAGAAATGGGGGGCTGCACACATACCAACATTGGACAGATGGGAGAAGGACATGGACCGATCTATAATCGTAGAAAAAGATGTATTCAAAAATAGAGGATGCCTGGGAAAATGGGACCACAAGTGGGCAAAGTGAAATGCAAACAGGGGCAGGATCTGTATCTCCCCGGCGGAGGAACTAAAAAGATCAGAGGGGGGGGAATGGTCCACTAGTTGCAGAGTGTTGAACCTAAGTGCAGATTGTAATTGAAGTGTATGAACCCACCAGACTGTAGAGAAATGTATATTCACTATGTGTGTCTGTATACGCCATGTTCAAAAGTTGTAAGGGCCAACACTGAGTGTTGTAATATGTGAGGTCATAAGCAGTGCATTGCGGGGGGCGCAAGTTATAGTTAGCTCAGATTACTATACCTGCTGAATTTCACTGGTTTTGTATGAGTGAAACCTGAGCCTAACTATAAAGTCCCGCTCACCTTTGTTTTTTCAGTAAATACATATATATATGTATGTGTATATAAATATCAAACATATATATATTTTTTTTTTGAAAAGCCAAAGAGAGAAGGAAGAGGCGAAGAGAAAGCTCTGATGGGAATGGAGACAAGGGGCAGAAAGCAGCGAACATGACTGTGATTAATCTCTCCAACCGGATTCTGTCCAGAGATGAAATGGATGTCCTCTCTCTGGGCCTATCCTTTTGCCCTTCCATGAATATGAATTATGCACGAACAAGGATTGATTTATTCTTTTTTTCGAGGAAACTCAAATTGAAAAAATGGTTCAACACCCAACCACAGAGGCAGTCAACAGATATCACAATGGAAGCTGTGAGTAATCTTAATGTTGAGGATGTTGTACTGTTAAATATTTTGGATAATGATGTGGAAGAAACTGAGAACATTTCCAATGTGGACACTTGGGGGGTGGACATTGATACTAACCCCGGGAGTAGTTTTAAACCCAAATCTTTTTTTCTTCCCAATGTACAACGTGAAGCCATAGACATTTTTGAAAAAGGTGTTCTGATGGATCTGAAAAAGTTAAGATATGTAAAGATCCCATGTAATCAAAAGAATCTAACAGAGATCCAGGTAGCTGCCATTGAGAGTCTGAAAGCGAACAGCAGCATAGTAATCCGCCAGTCGGACAATGGGGGGAACGTGGTGGTGTTGGAGAAATGTAGGTACCTGGTAGAGGGGAACCGGCAACTTAATGATGCGGCATGCTATTGTAACTCCAGCATGGCAGAGATATTGAAATCTAATACTACCTATAGGGAATTACTTGTAAAATGGAGAAAGGCCTATTGGAATGGGAAGAGTACTTTTATTTATATTGTGCCCATCCACGTATTCCCATTCTATACTTATTACCTAAACTCCACAAAAACTACCAGGACCCCCCGGGGAGACCCATTGTTTCTTCAATGGAGTCCCTTTTGGAGAACACCACCAGGTTTATTCACCATTATTTGAGACCATATGTGGTAGCACTCCCCTCGTATCTCAGGGATACTACACACTTCCTGACCATCATTGAGGGAATACACTGGGAGGAAACTTACATCTTGGTTACTCTCGATGTAAGTAGTCTGTACACCAGCATCAAACCTCAGCTTGGGTTGCAGGCTATCCAACACTTCTTTAAGACTCGCTCGATCTCTGTATTTAGTCACTCACAAATGATTATTACGATGATTGAATTTTGTCTTATGAATATTTTTTTTATTTTTGATGGTACCACCTACAGACAGTCACAGGGCACTGCGATGGGCACCTGCTTCGCCCCCAGCTACGCGAATGTATTCATGGGCTGGTGGGAGGAGCAGGTGGCCGCACAAATGGAGGAATATGAGAACAACGTAGCCCGTTTGTTGCGCTACATAGATGACATTTTCTTTATTTGGAGTGGGGACGAGCAGACAGCGAGGGAGTTTGTTGTAAAACTCAATATTAATGAGTTTAATTTGACCTTCTCAGAGAATATAAGTAAGAAAAGAATTGAATTCTTAGATGTGTCCGTTGAGATTAACAACAACACCATAGAAACAAAACATTCCGTAAGGCAACAGCAGGGAATAGCATTTTGAGGGCCAACAGTGTGCACCCACGGAAATTGGTGTACAGTATCCCCTACGGGGAACTGTTACGAGTCAAAAGAAATTGCAGCACAGTGGAAACATATAAGATGGAGGAAACCACTATGTGCAACAGATTTAGAGAGCGGGGATATAGTGACAAAATTATCTCTGAGGCCTGTATGAGAGTATAAGGTGTTACTAGAAAGGATTTGTTATACCCTAAAAAAGAGAAAAACAAAGCGAGAGCATTAGATTTATTACCACCTTTTCTGGACAAGCTAAAGAAATCCGTAAGATTTTCAGTAAACACTGGTACGTCTTATTGACGGATGAACATCTTAACAAAGACTTAGGAAGTAATCCCCAAATAACATTTAGAAAAAGTAGATCCCTCAGAGATGAGCTAAGTCACAACCATGTGACATATGAAGATAAAGGAAGGTCACTAGCTAAATCTGGGTTCAGATGCTGTAGAAAGTGCAAAGCATGTAAAGGCAGCATGGATTGTGACATATTGACTGTACCAAATTCAGCTAGAGAATTTCTAATTAAGAAAAGCCTCACCTGTAACACTACCTACTGTGAATATATATTGATCTGCCCCTGCAATAAGTGGTATGTCGGCAGCACTAAACACCAAGCGAAAAAGTGAGTGCTGGAACACTTACGAGCAATGAGGAATAACAACAAACAATATCCTGTAGCCCGTCATTTTTACTCACACCATTTTCAGGATGAAGCCCTAGTTTGCATGGTTGTGATTGATGCTGTGGATCTAGGAGTGACGGGGGAGGGGGTGTAATCAGGAATTGTCTTTGAGAAAACTCGACTCCAGATATATAATTGATTTCGAGAGTGTTGTACCAAAGGGACTGAATACCAGTGAAGAATTGGCGGTACACTTATATGAAGCATGAACTTTCTTGAAGTAATCTCAGTGTTGCAGCTGCTTTTTAGTAATTTTAAATGTTCATCTTTTCAGGGTGTCCTGTTACAATCAACGTGGCTTTAAGTGGAAAATGTTGGATTACAAGGGTGTACCTCTAGGAGTGCATACATATATGATGTGAGATCTTTCCTGGAACAATATGTGATTATATGGAGTAAGAACGAGTTCGCTGCAGGATGTAGAGATAAGCCCACTGGGGCGAGAGGACTATTATAATGGTTGTTCAGCAATGCATCAACAAAACATGTGATCGGCAGCCCATTGGTGCAGGATTGAATATGTGCAATGTAGTTAAGTACAATATATTCTTACTATTGTAATAAATTAGCCACTCTTGTGATTTTGGCACCCTATGATGACCCTCACCACCACTATTTTAATTGTTTTTAGTGTGTTCCTTAATGTAGGATGGTCCTGCATTTGCCTGCTTCTCTTCTCTTCTGTAATCTTGCTGTCTTTCAGTGGGAGCTGTTACAGAGTGGAACAGTCTTGCCAAGAGCAGAGCGTGTGGGATGTGTATTTGAAGGTGTGCAGGAATGTGTGTGCATTGGAGAGAATTATGAGTTCTTACTATTGGCTTTGACCATTCTGTTTTCTGACTTTACCTTACTTTCCATCACCACCCCCTTTTGTACCGCTTTTGGCCGCCATAAGTGTGGCAGGGTATGCTCAGACGTGAGTCCCTTGCTCACTTTGCCACTGGATTCAAGCAAGCCAGGCTGAAGACGGCTGTAATGCCAGAAACCGGTCCTCGGAAGCTTGTTTCCGGTCCAGGGAAGGCATGGCTTGGCAGTTCGGGCTGGACTGTTCCCATGAGGCACAGGGTCAGACTGATTTGCATATAGCCATGTCTGAACTGGGGTGGCAGAGTGGGCCAATGAACGGTGATGGATCAAACCCAGATCTTTTGACTGGGTGTGAGTGTTTGATTGGTTCAGATGCTCCGTCCATCACCACCCCCTTTTGTACCGCTTTTGGCCGCCAAAAGTGTGGCAGGGTATGCTCTGACGTGAGTTCCTTGCTCACTTTACCTCTGGATTCAAGCAAGCCGGGCTAAAGACGGCAGTAATGCCAGAAACCGGTCCTCGGAAGCTTGTTTCAGGTCCAGGGAAGGCATGGCTTGGCAGTTCGGGCTGGACTGTTCCCATGAGGCACAGGGTCAGACTGATTTGCATATAACCATGTCTGAACTGGGGTGGCAGAGTGGGCTAAAGAACGGTGATGGATCAAACCCAGATCTTTTGACTGGGTGTGAGTGTTTGATTGGTTCAGATGCTCCGTCCATCACCACCCCCTTTTGTACCTCTTTACCTTACTTTATGGCAGTGCTGACTATTGCCTTTGACATGCTCTCATGTCATCTTGCTTTTCAATTCCATCCTGCTTTGGGCCTTTCTGTCCTGCACGAAGCTGCAGAGCTGAAGAGGGCATTTTTGCTTTCCTCCTGTTTTTCTGACTAGAGAAAACCGGTTCTTATCAGAGGAATGTACAGACTCCTTCTCGAAGTCATAGCAAAGGCCTGATCAACCGATGCTGTGTCCTTGGCACGGAGTGGTACGGAATCTGATGAGAAAAGGAGGCGAGGCTTGCTAGAAGCTTCGACCAACGTTTCCACTTATTATTAAAAGGGGGCGCCTCCACTGGTCTGGTGGAAGTGGAAGTTTGGGAGTTTGGGTTCCGAGTGAGGGCAGACGTGTCTATCTTGGATTGAACGCGGATTGCTGAGCTCTGATCCCCGGCTGTGTGATGACTTCCCCCGGCCAGAAGTGAGCAGTGTATGCATCAGGTGATATATTGAGTTTTGTGATTATTGCCATTGTGATGTGAGCCAGTGGCTGTGATCGTTTGAGGTGTTTTCTTTGTGGTGTGGGAGGTGCACATCCAGAGTGATCCTCTACTCTGTATATATATTTTTCTGATCTCTTGCAGGACGCCCAGTGTATCTTATGTTATATCAGTTATTGCTTGTTTATTAATCAGTATTATAGTTTGCTCAGTTATTGATTCATGCCTTTATTTTATAAGTTTGCTACATATATTTGAATCTAATGCATTTGGTATCTGAGACCGCCTTTGTTTAGAGAGTATTATGTAATAAACCCCAAGCCTTATTCTAAAAGTGATAGTCTTTGCATTTTGTTAAATAAAACTCCTTTTCAAAAGGTGCTGTTTGTTTTGTGTTGCAGTCTTGCTGTGCCAGGGGTGGTAAGACATGCTTAAAAGTGTATATTATTCAAAGTTGTAATTATATAATTGCCTCCCAGGTGGGAGTGCAGTGATTGGGTGTGGCTTATTGGTGAGAAGCCACATTCAAAACAACTATGCATGGTGATTTTTTTACGATCTTATTAGTTTACCAGGTCATATGGTAGCCCATCATATTGCTCTAGTCATGAGTGCAAGGGAGCCCACTTGGGCATGGTCCCTACCAGTTACCTTAGCTCGTAATCGAGCGTATGGTTTTATTTGTACCTAATCATCATGGTTCTTATTATAACCCACTGGGGCGCATTGAAATGCCATCAGCTACATTTTTGGTCTCATAAAGCATATCTGTCTGCGATATATTTGTTATAAACATGCAGAAATTGTCAAAACACTTTTTCAATATTATCACACATATATAGATGGTAATTATCATCATTGCCTTGGATATGTATCTACTTGTGTTTTGTGTACACAATATTGAGGATACATCCCGAAAACCCTTTTGTTTATATTGTTTTAAAATGGCCGCGATATTAGCTTCTATCTAATAGTAGTCCTATGTCTATTACAATGACTACAGGGTTTAAATGTCGTACCTGTGTGTTTGTCTACAAGCGTGATCAAGGCATTATTGCTGAAACGCATTGTTTTTGCCATTAAATGTATTAATTATCTGCACAAGAAGGTGTCCGAGTAGTCTATGGAACTCGAGTAACTGGTATAAAAATACGAGGGACTTCGGTGTCCCAGCTCGGACCGCCGGGACAGCTTACTGACAGAAACCGGAGATCGTGGAGAGAAAATACACACATATATATATATATATATATATGTATTTATTTTTCCCCACAAGACGCAGGGCTTTTCTCGTGCACTCGCAGGATAGGCAATGAGTCTCCAATCGAATTCTGTCGTTCAAATTAACATTTATTAACAGCAAGCCAGCAGCGCATTCCCAACGCGTTTCAGTCTACACTTAGACCTTGCTCACGGGACTGTTTTTCTTAACAGTCTACGTATCGCCGCAGTTGTGTGTCCTTCATAGGGAGGCGGGCCGCGGACCTTCCAATACCTCGGAGCCCACACGATGCTGCAGATGCAGCCACCAGCTTGTCCGCGGTCAACTTGCAAAGTGGGGGCCTCAGTATCACGTCGCTGGCTGACGTGAAAAATATCACTAACACCTCCTCCAAAGGAAAGAGCCGAGGCCTCACGGGGGACTGTTCAGAAGCACTTTTATTGAAATGAATGGCACAATGCATTTCGGCCTTATCCGGCCTTCTTCAGATGCCTATATGTCAGGAGGCCTTGGAGCACCTTGATTTTAAACGTCTAGCAGCTTCCCCATTGGCGGGGACCCGCTCCGCCCCTTTGTCCAAATCTTGCTCACCAACTTGCAGTTCGTACAAACTACAGGTCCCAGGATGTCCCAGGATATACATATATATATTTTCACTGAAAAAAACATAGGTTTCAGGGATGTTATAGTTAGAAATTAGCATTTAAAACCCTTATAGTTAGTTGGACATTTCACTCGTACAAAACCAGAGAAAATGGGCCGTTATAGTTAGTTGAGCTAACTGTAACTCGCGCCCCCACAATGCACTGCTGATGACGTCACATATTAAATCATTTATGACATGGTCAGTGACATCACTGATGACATCACTGATGACATCTCAAATGACATCACTGATGACATCATTCAGTGACTGAGTATTTCTAAAGAGTTTAAATATATTTTGTTCATGTATATGCCAAGGTACATTGATGAATGAGTGGGTATATGAGTGTCTGAATGAATGATTAATAGATGCATGACTGACTGTATAAGTGAGTGATTAAATGTGTCTTACTAATACATGGGTGACTGACTAATCTGTATGAATGTCTCTATCAGTCTGTCAGTTGGTGTGTAAGTGGCTGCTTGGGTTGGTGATTAGCTGTATGAGTATCTAGATGTGGCTTTTTGATTTGTTGTCTGAGTACGTAAATGGGTGTCTCAGAGTCTGTGTGGGTGGGTGATGTGTGTGTGACTCCCTGTATGGATATGTGAGTGGGTGATTCACTCGGTGTATGGGTTCAAGAGTGTATCTGTGAGGGGGTATATGTGTGGGTGAGTGTGTGTATAGCTGTGTTGGTGAGTGAATGGATGTCTCAGTGGTACCAGTGGCAGTAACTACATACGTGAAAGGTAGTATATGGGAGTGTTATAGTTTATAAATAATTATATGTGAGAGTCAGTGATTGTGAGAGTGGCTGTATGGATGAGTGTGTGCGTGTGCCAGTGATTGCAAAAGAGAGTAAGTATTTGTCAGTATCTGTATGAATAAGTGAAGTGGTGGGTGTATAACTGTGTAGGGGAGTAAATGGGAGTGTGATTGATTCTTTGCATTACTGACTAGCTGTGTGAATAATTCTATGGGTGAGTGGTGGTGTGTGAGTGTCTGTATGGGTGTATGAGTACATTTGAAAGTAGCTGTTTTGATGTGTGACTGCATTTATGAGTGACTGTATGAATGAGGGTGTAGATGTGTGTGTAGAGCTATGAATCAGTGAATGGGTATGTAGTAACTGGTATTGGTGAGTCTATGCTTTCGAGAATGGAAGTCTGTATTTTAGAGTGGATGTGCTAAACGTTATATTAGACTGTGAGGAGGTGCATCAGATTTTCATGTGGATGATGTAATCAATGATGTCATCAGTGATGTCATTTGAGATGTCATCAGTGATGTCATGAGTGATGTCACTGACCATGTCATGAGTGATGTAATATGTGACGTTATCAGCAGTGCATTGCGGGCGCGCGAGTTATAGTTAGCTCAACTAACTATAACGGCCAAATTTCTCTGGTGTTGTACGCGTGAAATGTCCAACTAACTATAAGGTCTCTGAAACCTATGTTTTTTTCAGTGAATTTCTAAAGTTTTTTACATGCTAATTTCTAACTATAACATCCCTGAAACCTATGGTTTTTCAGTGAATTCCAAAGGTTTTTTAAATGCTAATGTCTAACTACAACATCCCTGAAACCTTTGTTTTTTTTAGTGAACTTAAAAAACATTTTAAATGCTAATTTCTAACTATGCCTACTTAGGTAGAGCATGTGCAGAAAGAGGAAGAAAGGTGCAGAAAGAAGCAAGAGATATGCAGAAAGAACCATCACAGGTGTAGAAAGAGGCCTTGTTGCAAAGTCTTTCTGTGCCCTGGGTACCCCCCAGCTTTTTGATGACTGGTACTGGATGAGTGTGTGTGTAATGCCTGGTTCATTGCATGAGTGCATGGGTAGTGCCTGAATGATTGCACGAGTGCATGGGTAATTCCTAGGTAACTTTATACCTGCACGAGTAGTGCCTGGGTGATGGCATGAGTACAAAGGTGATTTTTTAAGTGCTTGGATACTAGCGGAATATTTGCATGAGTACATGGGTAGTGCATGGTGATTGGAGGAATGCAAGGGTAATGCTTGGGTGATTGCATGAGTGCATGGGTACTGCCTGAGTGATTGAGGAGTACAAGCATAGTGCATGGTGATTTTTAAGTGCATGCTAGTGACTGAGTGATTGTAGGAGTGCAAGGGTAGTACATGGGTGATAGGAGCAGTGAATGGATAGTGCCTGTGTTATTCCATGAGTCGATGAGTTCTGCCTCGATGATGGGAAGAGTGCATGGGTAGTGCCTGGGTGATTTAAAAAATACTTAGTTAGTGCTTGGGGGATTACATGAGTGCAGAGTTAATGTATGCGTGATTGGAAGACTGCATGCGTAATGCTTGATTGACTGTATTAGTTTATGAGTAATGCCTGGATGATTGCATGAGTGGATGGGTAGCGCCTGGATGATTGTAAGAGTGCAAGGATAGTGTATGGTGATTTCATAAGTGCTTCAGTATTGGTGGAGTGTTTGGATAACTGTATGGCTAGTAGCTGGGTGATTCGAGGAGTGCATAGGTAGTGCACAGGTGAATGAGCACTGTATGAGTAGTCTTTGAGATATTACATCAGTGTATGAATAGTGCCTGGCTGATTGGAAGAGTGCTTTTGTAATGCCTGGGTGTTTTTGTAAGTGCATGGGCATTGCTTGAGTGATTTTGCAAGAGCATGGGTAATGCTTGGGTGTTTGCATGAGTTTATGGGTAATACCTGGATGATTGCATGAGTGTATGGGTAGTGCCTGGGTGGTTGCATGAGTTCATGGGTAGTGCCTGCGTGATTGCATGAGCGCATAGGTAATGTCTGGGTGATTGCATAAGGGCATGACTAGTGCTGGGGTGATTGGAGGAGTGCATTTCTACTAGCTGGTTAATTGAAGGAGTGAATGAGTAGTGTCTGGGTGATTAGACGCATACATGGGCAGTGCCTGATTGATTGGAGCAGTGCATGAGTATTGCCTGAGTTATTGCATGGGTGGATGAGTAGTGCCTGAGTGATTGGAGGAGTGCATGGGTAGTGCTTGTGTGAGTTTTGTAACTGCTTGGTTAATGTCTTGGTGATTGCATGAGTATGAAGGAAATGTATAGAAGATTGGAAGAGTACATGAGTAATGCTTGACTGATTGCATTAGTTTATGGGTAATGTCTGGATGATTGCATGAGTGCATGGGTTGTGTCAAGGTGATTGCAAAAGTGGAAGAGTAGTGTTTGGTGATTTTATAAGTCCTTGGGTACTGGTAGAGTGCTTGGATAAGTCTATGGGGCCCGATTCACAGAACTAACTTAAGACAAAATCCTAAACTTACTACTTTTGGTATTCACAGAAGTTAGGATTTTGTCTTAAGTTTGTCTTAAGACAGACTTAAGACAGACTTAAGACAAAATCCTAACTTAAGTCTGTCTTAAGTCTGTCTTAAGTCTGTCTTAAGACAAACTTAAGACAAAATCCTAACTTTGTGAATACCAAAAGTAGTAAGTTTAGGATTTTGTCTTAAGTTAGTTCTGTGAATCAGGCCCATGGTTACTAGCTGGTTGTTGCAGGAGTGCATGGGTAGTGCATGGGTTATTGCAGCAGTGCATAGGTAGTGCCTGCGTTATTGTATCAGTGGATGAGTAGTGCCTGGGTGATTGGAAGAGTGTTCGTAATGCCTCGTTAATTTTGTAAGTGCATGTGTAATGCTTGGGTGATTGCATGAGTTTATGGGTAATACCTGGACGATTGCATGAGTGTATGAGTAGTGCCTGGGTGATTGCATGAATGCATGGGTAGTGCCTGGGTGACTGGACAAGTGATTGGAATGGCAGAGTGATTGCATGAGTGATTGGATAGTAACTGGGTGATTGGAGGATTGCATGGGTACTGCATTGGTGATTGCATGAGTGCATGGGTAATGTCAGGGTGATTGGAAATCTACATTGCTAATGCTTGACTGATCGCATTAGTGTATGGGTAATGCATGGATTATTGTATGAGTGCATGGTTAGTATCTGGGTGATTGTAGCAGTGCATGGGTACTGAATGGGTCATTGGAGGAGTGGAAGGATAGTGCATGGTGATTTTATAACTGCATGAGTATTCACAGAGTGATTGAATAAGTGCATAGCTATTGATTGGCAGCTGAGCGCTAGAACATGTAGTCTCTGCTGCAGGCTCTCTTCGTCCATATGGGCTTGTGCCTTAGCATCATTACACTCGCCGGTTTGTGTGTTATAAAACAGAAACAGCATATTCCCTAATGAGCCTGTTACACAGCATGCCCAAAGAGCAAGTGCTAATGATTAAGTGCCCATGTGCGCACTGGTAGACTCTGGCTCAAATTAAGCAGTAGTTTAAAGTCTACAATTGCCAAACTGATGTAGCAGCATGGTTGCCTGCTCCTAAAAGATGAAAGGCTGAGCGCTAGAACACGTGGTCTCTGCAGCAGGCTCTCTTCACACTGACCTGTCCGTCCATGTGGGCTTGTGCCTTAGCATCATTACACTCGCCGGTTTGTGCGTTGTGTGTTATAAAACAGAAACAGCATATTCCCTAACAAGTCTGTTATACAGCACGCCCAAAGAAAAAGTGCTAATGATTAAGTGCCCACGTGTGCACTGGTGGACCCAGGCGCAAATTAAGCAGTAGTTTAAAGTCTAAAATTGGCAAACTGATGTAGCAGCATGGTTGCCTGCTCCTAAAAGATGAAAGGCCGAGCGCTAGAACAAGTGGTCTCTGCAGCAGGCTCTCTTCACACTGAGCTGTCCGTCCATGTGGGCTTGTGCCTTAGCATCATTACATTCACCGGTTTGTGTGTTGTGTGTTATAAAACAGAAACAGCATATTCCCTAACGAGTCTGTTACACAGCACGCCCAAGGAGCAATTTTAATTTGAAGCCCCGGGATGGTGGCAGTCCCCAGGGCTGCAGGGAGGCAGCGTGTCCCCCACAAATAAATTAGAAAGCCCCGGGGAGGTAGCGGTCCCCAGGGCTGGGGGGCCCCCGCAGACTCCAGCAGGCACCCGCAGGCCCCGGCTACATAAATCAAATTTCCCCCGGGACCTGGCCCACCCGGGGGCTTTTAAAAACGAAGCAGGGGAGCCCGCGCTTTGTTAAAAAAAAAATTCTGGCGATTCGCGCACCGGCGTGACCCCGTCCGAAAATAAAAAAAATGTAAATGCTTTTTTAGGGTCTGGGGGTCCCCTGAACAGGCCTGAGGGGTCTGGGTGTTTTTACCCTGCCCCCTTTACTTGTTTGCAATGTATGTCTCACCTTTTTGATTTTCACTCGATGCGAGGCTGCCAACACTTCCTGGTTTGGAGTGTTGGCAGCCAATTAGAATGAAACTTGTGCTTGGGAGGAGATGTGTGGTTAGGCTCCGCCCAGATATCTATATTTCTTTTTCCTTTAATATTTCAAAAACTACTGAACTGATTTACACCATTTAAAACAAGGATTGGCATAACCAATAGGTCTCGCCTTTGGGACCATATAAGTGTTTAGTTATCCAGCGCAATATGCTTGGTGCAAGAAGATCAATTGTTGCCTGGCTAAACACTTATAAGGTCCCAAAGGCGAGACTTGCTTGTTTTAATTTTCAAATCAAAATTCCTTATCCTTTGACTAACTTTTGGATTCCTTGCAGGCACAAGGGTATAGGGCACATAAAACAAGCAGTAGCCTCATGCAGTAAGTTATACAAATGCTCTAGTTATACACAATAACTGAATGCACTGGTAGCATTTGAAGCAGCTTTGTCATTCGCACAACTCCATCTGCCTAAAAAACAGAAACCCTGCAAACTGGGGACAGTATGAAACTCTATCACAAAGCTCTGTCCCAGAAACAAACTTGAATATATTCACTATGTGTGCAATACCTGCACATTACAGCACAACTGATAAGGTTTCTGAAATGATTACTCAGATGAAGTCTAAGAATGCTGTCATTGGTTCAGCCAATCAGAATGGTAGCACTAACTACTAATATTTCATGCTTTAGTGGTTCAACAGCAGGGATATGGATGAGAGAGTCCATTTTGCAGTGTAGAGTGAAATTAGGGAGGCAGGTGGTCATAACCTCATTGCCCATTTTAAGTCAGGCCTTGACAGCTCTACGTTGCTTAACCTTCATTTTGCAGTCTTGCCTTTGGCTTGGCCCCAGGATTACCGTGAAGGCAATTCACACCAGCTTACACCCAGAGCAGAGATCATTTGCCACTGCTAATGCCATGAGCAGTGAGAGGGCAGTGGTGCTTAAATATTGATTGAGACACATGCTACATCAGAATCGAGATGACAAAATACCCCTGTCATGTTTATAATCGAAAATCTTACTACTGATTAACAAAGGTGGTTTATGTGCTTGCTTGCAGTACGTTATCCTTTTAACGATATTTCCAGCCAAGATTTTCTACTAATTCTGGTCAGGCCTAATATTCAAGAAAAGGTTAAACAGTCAGCCTGTGCAGTTTTTCTGCAGTAATGTGACTTGTGTGCTCAGAGGAAACTTGTAAACAATTTTGGGTTAGTAATATTTTAGCTTGTGATGTTAAAAGTGTCAGCTAAGCGATATGACACTAGAATTTTAGTGTAACAGGCAAAATTAATTGTGTCATCTTTTGCTCTCCAGCTCCAAAATTCTAAATTGTATTAGAGGCTACCTGCTGCACTCTGGTGCCTTCAGCGGCCATTATGTGATTGCCACAGTAAGATGGCTGCCTAACCTTGCCTTATGGCAGGGTTGGCCATGGGAACTAGCATCAAGCACTGCACCATTTAAAGTAAGAAATACACATATCACTAATACCATTTAACACTGAGGAATTCAAACACCAGTTGTAAAGAATGTCATGAACTAAGATTGTAGCTGGTTCTTATCTTTAAAAAATGGAAGATCTGTGCCTCAGTGTAAGACAAATTTCAAATAAAGAAATTGCTTAACTAGTTAAGAAGCAATGATACTTGCGCAGAACATGCTCTGTTTTCTTAGAAGAGTTTCTAAAACTGTAATAACCTGTACGCATGTATGTAGATCAGTATGAAATGGTTGTATGTGTAACTTCATATTCAGGAGTAGTCAGTTACAGCGTTTGTCTGACACATTTTTTTAAAGTATCGTATACCAGAAACCTAGGGTCAGCCAGAGATCTGTCTTTACTGCTCAGCAACACATATGAAGCAGCTATCACCGCATGACTGCAGCATCTTGTAAAGGTATATTTCTGGAAGGGCGCTGACAAAACCATCATGCTTCCATCATTTTCCAGATGGTTAATGTCTAGATCAGGGCAACCGAAGAATAAGTCACTTTGCATCACATCAGGACAGACAGAACAAGAGGTAAGAAACCAAAATGAAATCATAAAAGACCAGCGCGACCATATGGCCGCGAAAAAAATTAGCAGTATGCAGCTGGCACCTGGCCGCGCTGCTGCTCGCGCCTGAGCTCCCTAGGCCAGGGGAGAGAGAAGGCGGGACATGAACCTGCCTTTGGCCAATTGTGCACTATCTTTCTTAGAAAGATGCAAGCAAAGGCCAATAGTGTGTGACTTTAAACTCGGACCACACGCACGAGCGTGTGGTTCGAGTTTAACCGCTTACGTGCAGCAGGAATTCCAGTCTTGTGCTGGACATTCTAATCGCGGGCGTGGTCGTGACGGAACCATTTCGTCATCAGCACAATAACTTTGGTGTCATTTGACAAATCTTTCCCAAAAAAAGTCTCATCCACCTCAGCTCCTTTCTAGAAAGTTTCAGGGTGATCCATCAAGTGGGGGCAGAGAAAAAGGGAGTCCTAAAAATGTTTTTCCCCATGCATTTTTCCATAGGAACTTTAGACAATGCTACAGCAAAAATGGCTAAACGGAATTACAACATATTTCATAGGGGTAAATCCATCCAGTAGTTTTTGAGAAATCAAAGTTCATAATTTATGTACATTTCACAAAGGGGTGGGTCCACGGATTCCCAAGTTCAAACGTGCATTGTAAGTTGCTGGGCCCAACCTGAAGGAAAAGCTGTGGCTGTCGTCTTTGGACTCAGGGACTCTGTCCCCCAGTCCTACAAAATAAAATAAGATATAGAAGGGTAGGGGTAGCCTACCCTAGGGCCAAGTGGAGGAGTACCAGGGCAACAACCCTGGGAACAATTAAACATAAAAAAAACTTTTGGGGGTTCCGTGGATGCGTAGATCCACGGCAAGCCTTAGTGCCGCCCACTGGAGAATCGCGGCAGATCCGCAGGGTTTGGAGGTACACAGGGGATTAGGTACACAAAACCACTAAAATTCATCAGTTACAGTTAGCTCAAGGAACGATGTGTCTATTCACTAATAAAAAACAGAGGTTCAAACAAAGTTATGGATAGCTTTTATTATAAGACAATTTGTATATTTTTTTAAGAAAATTGAAATTCACACAGCTAAAGTGAAATTATGGTTACGCACAAAACCAACAAGTCACTGAAATGTGTCAGTAATTGTTAGGTAAACTAACCAGAACTTGAGTTCCCATTGTCCACGGCTTATGCTCTCTCACATATGACATCAGTCATGACATGTTAAATGATATCATTAATGAAGTCTGAAATGTCATGATTGATGACATACCTGATAACATGACGCCAATTCTGGATTGAAACATTTATATTTCACAAAGACATTTCACTTCACATATATAAATCTGGGGAACGGCAGGGACAACGTGAACAGAGCCACACGTGCGGCAACATCGCGAGTGTAACCACGCTTGCCTGAACAACGCATCTGCCTTAACCACGCATAACCGCGCTCTTGTGTTCAGGATGGGTGAGAAAGCTTCGGAACAGGAAGCTCCAGATGTGGACAGGTAAGTGGGGCTGGGGCCGGGTTTGAGGGGGGAGTTTTTAGGAGTGAGGCAGTTTTAGGGCTCAGGGCAGGGGGGGATCGGGGGTAGTTTTTTCAACTGGGGGCAGGGTTTTAGGCCTCAGGGCAGAAAGAGGTTGGGGTAGTTTTGGAAAGGGGAGCTTTAGGGCTCAGGGCGGCAGGACGGGCCTGGAAGTTTTAAGGGCTGGGTTTGGGGGGGAGTTTTTAGGAGTTGGTGGTGGTTTTGGGGCTCAGGGCAGAGGGAGCTGTAGTTTTTTAATTGGTGGCAGGGTTTTAGGCCTCAGGGCAGTGAAAAAGGTAGGGGTCTTTTTAGGGACGGTGTGGGGAGGGGCGTGCATGGTTTTAGGCCTCAGGGTGGGGGGCGAGGGAGGGGGGTTGAATTTTAGGACTTAGGGCAAGGGTGTCGGAGTAGTAGCGACCATAGCCACGCATACCCCCTTACCATTCATGCCTTTACAATGAAAATTAATGGTAAAGCATTGCGTGGTAAAGGAATGCGTGGTTAAGACGTATTCATAGTTCAGGCTGCGTGGTAGAGGCACGCTTGGTTTAGCCATGCGTGCCTCTGTCATACAACCATACAACCATGCAATTTCATTACATTTTACTTCTACTACTTAACCCTGCTGACCATGGCCTTTCACAGTGTACAATGGGCGCTGGATGTAGGGCCCCAACCGACAGCTGTTGACCTCAAACCTTCACAAGAGGGCAACCCTTACTGAACACAGCATGTATCCAAGCACAGCAAGAGTTGGGAGCAGGGCCTGGCTTGCACCTAAGTCTAAACAGGCAACTAACACCCACTGTGTATGGCCAAACGGGTTGGCTACAGAGCCTGACCCATGGCCAGGAAATGTACCCAACCCTCAGTAGATGTCCAATCCCTGCTGCATGCAACCTTGAACTGTATGAGGCATTGGTTGGTCTCAGGGTCTGGTCTTAGTCATGGCCTGCATCTAATGATTGTGGAGTGACCAATCCCTGCTGCATATGGACTTCAGTACTACACAACAGAAAATAGATGTAGGGCCTGACATATAGCCAGGGCCTTGTGCTCAAACCACTGCAGAGCATAGCTAGATCTGATGCTCGAGGTCAACCGCCACTGTGCATGGGTTTTGGCCCTATGTAGCAGAGATGACCAAGCATAGCTATAGTGCGCAATTTTTTTTTTAATTTAAAACATTTTTTCAGGATTCGGGAATCCTTTGTTGTATTTGAAAATCCTGAAACTCCAAGAAGGGTCTAATATTTGTAAATCCACCACGAGTTGTGAGTCAGTTATAAAAATATATATTTTTTAATATATAAATCCTAGAGAGGTCACTCTGGGCTTAACAAAATAGGCCCAGGGATCAAGTTATACTCAGTAGCTTTAGAAAAAAATGTGTTTAAAAGGTGTTCTGGTCTGGAGAACTAAGAGATTACATTTTAAAGATATCTGGACCTTTAATCCACAAAATGACGTGAGATTCACAAATCCAATAATAAAAAAATTAAAAGCCCATCACTGAACTAGGAAAACTTTGTTATCTGTCCTCCGGAAACCCAGATGCAGAATCGCAAACCCGCAGCAATCTGATTGGCTTGCTGATACAAATTTGTTTTTTAAAGGGTATATATGGGGCAGAGTGAGCATAACCTGACCAGTGGCCCATGGTCCTGGCGCACACCTTGCCTTGTGCCCGGTATGATCAGGATATGTGTTTGATTGTTTCCAAAAACTGAAATGCATGCACCTAATTTGCTTAAATTGCACGCTAGATGGCTAATTTAAAAATGTATTGTTCAGAAAAAAGATATTTCACAATTCATGTTGTCTGGCTTGATTGAAGGGGCCAATTAAGTAGCATAACACAAGGAGGCGATTTATTCAAATGTAGCGCAAAGAAGAACAGCAACCAAAGGCCTTTAATAGTGCCTAGCACCAAGCACGCACCCAGGCACCATAGTGCAAAGGTGTGTATGTGATGTCTAGCATGGGTGTCGTACTGGAGGGATAATGTACCAGTAGAAAAATACTATGCTTAGACTAACACTTTTCAATTAGTGTATGTGGGCTGTACAGTGCAGCATACGTGTAAAGTCTGAAAATGATGGAGAAATTAAAAGATTTCTCTAAAATAACTCCTGCATCAAGGAGGTATTATTTTTACCACAACCCCTGTCCACAATGTTGCTAGAGAGGGCTTTGCTTCCACAAACATGAGTGGTAGCATTGGAACGCCCATATACCACCCATGGGGCACCCCCTTGAAACAAAGTTGCCTACTTAGGCAACTTCCCATCACAAAAAATGTTGTGCTGGAAAGTAAACAGCAAATCAGCAATTTGCACTGGTTGGCATCACAGGTGCAAAGTGCTGATAAATCTACCACAATGTGTTTTACCACAGAAAACAGACAGGAAGAGCGCCCACAGCTGAGAGAGAAACAAAGACCCTAGGCTGTCTGCAGCGCACCGCTCTAAAAGGAATGATGTTGTCTGCGGCCCTACCTTCAACCAAATTCCTCCACAGATCCCCTGCTTTCCAGGATTGGGGATGAAAAAGTTCTTGATGTAGAATTCTAGATGCTGCCTGTACAATGCATGCTGTCTTATCAGCTGAAGTAGCTGGTGTGCCCTCTTGTTTAAATATTGGCAGTTTTGATTCAGTTTAGTCAGTGTTTACATTGTTAACTTGAGTGCATTGCCTCCTGGCGCTCTGATCTCTGTGATCCTTGACAAATCATTTCACCTATCCTCGTTTCAATATTGTAATTTGACAAAAGTTGAGGCACTGATACAATGGCTATAGGTAAATATAAAAAGAGGCAAACATGGCATTGGTAATGCGCAGCAATATAATACAACTATGTTCTTATTTACATCCTATGTGCCTTTTAGCCATCAGTAAAAGGTCATAGAGTTGTATGAACACTTATCATACTCTCTCTACTCAGGAGCGAAGCTGGCTAATTTTTGTAACAAACTTTGGTATTTCTCTATTTTATTTTTCACTATTTCACTCGTACCAGTGTTGCACCTCTCCTGATAATCTCCACACTACTTCCTTTTGCAACCCTTTCTAGCGAGGGGTTTCTCTAAAGAATACAGCACCGACAGAAAATGAGAATAAGCTAATTTTCTTCACCAAACAGTACTTTTTGGTGTTACTTACCCTGATAGGTTGGCTGTCTCTAGTTAAATTGTGATTTCTCTAGCCAGGCAATTGCATTTGAAAGGTTGTGACTGAGTTGCTATGCTTCAGTTCCTCCAACTTTTCACAAGCAGCTGTCCTGCAGTGTAGTCTCCATATCTCACCACAAGTGCCTGCTCTACATAGCAAACGAACCATGTGACCCACTTTCTGGAAACGCAGCCAGTTAGGACTGAGAGGGCTGAGTGGGAGACAGCAAATAGAGTGGAAACAGAAGGAGCTGGGATGGAAGTGGTGTGTGGAAGAACCTTACGTACCTCACCCAAAACCTGCATAAGGCCAAACCTCCATCCCAGCCAACAATGTTTTCTGAAGGGGCGCCAAGAAGCATTCTGCAGCCTCATTTGGGCCATGAGGTTCTATCTAAAGTATATAATTCTATACAGTACGAAGAGTCTGGATAATGGATACATGTCAGGAGTGCCTTTAAGGGTGGTGAATGATGTGTTGGTGTAGTCAGTGAGGTCATTCTGGGACTTCTAGTCCATTTGAGTCATATAAGAATCCCAAAATGCAAAGTGCTGCTAGCTATGAAGACAGATGTTGCCGAATGTGCCACCCATGGTATGTGTACACTGTTTAGCTTTGCATTTACAGTCAGCATGTGACAGACAAGGTATGGGGCTAGTAGGCAAATTGGAGGATCCTGGTAAGGCAGGACAAGGAAGAAATGCAGCTGACCAGAGAGTGCCTGCTAAGTCTGTGTAGCATAGATATCTCACTCTCCGTGTTAAGATAAACACCTTTTTGAATCCTACTTATTCATCTACAAATAGATGCAATCAGGTATTACAGTCTAATTAAGTCAATGGAACTGGAGCAAGACTACAAGAGCTACAATGCATTAGGAAGTCAAACAAAGGCCCAGAAGTGACAACAGTGTCTGTAAAGACAAAGTGCGATGGCACGCTATTGCCAAGTGAAAGGCACATGTCAGAATATAGTTCGAAGTGAGAGAATGGGCGCAGGTGAGATGCTAACAGTGGGTGACATCAAAGTGTGGGTAAAACTAGTTATGTGTGGCAGGTGTATTTTATGCTTTGGGCATTCATGTGCTATGTCAGGGTAACAGGGTTCAGGGGTTAAGGGTATGTGGACACCTGGTTAGTGACTAAGTCGTCAAGATCCTGGTGCAGGAAGCATGCGTTGTAACCCCAGCTACACGCTTTACCCAGCTGTTACCCAACTGTGTGATCTAATGCAACTCACTCTCTTCCACTAGACCGTAGCTTAGATACATGAAATTAGCCACGTTTATTTGCTGTATGAAGATGGAGAGAAAATGATGTCCCAGCCAAATGTTTGTTTTTGGTTAAGAAGAGGCAGCGCAAGCCCAGCTTTTTTCTATGAAAATAGGCACAAAATGCACACACAAAAAGATAGATCAATTGAGAAAAGGGTTTTCTTTGTAGAAAAACAAATTACATTTGCAGAATCCATTATTTGCTGATGGGCTTTTAGTATACTTACCATTATTAAAATGCAGCTGATACATAGACAAACTGTGCAGTGGCCTCACACTGCGCCATACTCCGGCTCTTGAAGCCAAAGAAAAACTACTGGCTAGCGCTCGTCTCTAGTCCACCTCTGGACCAGGCCACTGCTTGTGCTATTTAATGTAGATGGCCAGGAACCAAAAAAGGGTTGGCAGAAAGATGGTAGGAAGTAGTATTCGTATAAATAAAAGGAGATTGAAGCAGTAGCATTGTAAGGATTTTGGTGCACCAGGCAAGACACGTTTTGGGGTCTCTAGTACGGAACAACTTTGAATTTGTTACCAGTTTTCAGTTAATGCAACCCCATCCAGATGCCACACAATATTGAACTATACATTAAACTTTTAGAAAAGGCGAAAACCAAAATCAGCTGAAAGTTCAGGTAAGGGAGGTAAAGGAGTAAAGTAGGGGTACAAAGAAAGTAAAAACAGAGTCGAGGGAAAGCGATAAGTGAGGTAAGGAGAGACATAGATAAAGAGAGAGAAAGACAGGTATAGAAGTAGGGAGCACAAAAGAAGTAGAGATACAGGCAGGTTATACAATGCGAGAACTAGAGATAATGTGGACAAAATAAGAGAGGGGGTATGCATAGGAATGAGACATAGGGGGAGGGAGGACGGAAAGGCATGAGGTAGTGAGAGAAATATAGAGATGCAAGGTACAGAGTGATGATGTAGAGAGAATTTGCAAAGTGAGAATTGAGAGATCTAAGGCAAATAGCAATGTACAGAAGGTGGTGAAATCTACGGAGGCATTGGGTATAGAAAGAGGCAAAGTAGAGAGGGTTGAGCTGGAGTTGGGGTAGATACGCTGAAATGTAGAAAGAGATGAGGGAGAAGAAGTAAGATGAAGAAAAGAGAGAAAGAAATTCAGAAAGAAAGAGCATAGGAGAAAGAAAGGTGAGGAAGAGAAAGAGATGGGGCTACAGAGAGAGAGGGTTGGCACAGACAGTCAGAGATAAGAGTGGGAAGAGAAACGCTGTAGAGAGACAGTCAGGGATTTAGAGATCAGTGAGGTGCTGAATAGATACAACACGACCGTGAGGAAAGAGAGAGACGTGAAGTAGAGAAAGGTGAAACTTCTTTCTTTCTTTATTCTTTATTTCGGTAAAAATTGTCACCATAAAAGACGATACAATATTCCATTAAAACAGTTAAAACATAATTATACTTTACAAATCCATTCAATACATTTCAAGGAATTTCATCACATTATATATGTTATGGTCACTGGACGGCCTTAGTGCATTTTGTCCTCAGAAACCACACGGCACCTAAGTACTTGGCTACTGTGAATACAATGTGTTTCTACAAGTCTGTTTTAAGAACTCTAAAAGCGGCTAGACAGTCTACAAATCCCAGGTTTCGACACAAAGGGACGATCCATTTCTTACGTATCTCATGGTATACTGGGCAAAAAAAGGTTATATGGAGCTCGGACTCATCAGTCAGTTTGCATGCTGGACAAACACTGTTTACATGTTCGCTCCACTTACTTGTAAATACTCGTAGTGGGAGGGACCCATGTCTCCATTGTAGGTAGAGTTTCCTAAGCAAGGAGGGATATAAGTTATCTAACATTGGCTCAAAACTGTAGATGTCCTTAGTGCATAAAAATGTCTCTGTTAATGTCCCATGATTTTGGCGACGGTACAATGCCATTAGTTTGCTATCATAATATACCTTTGCCAGTGTCTTTTTGGGGAAAAGTGGGCAGGTGGATAGGGGGTCAGACCACAATTTCAAGAGACCCAAACCCTCCAACTCGGTTTTAATAAATTTCAACCATTTAATTTCCCCCGCATTGGGCATTGCGAGCACCTCCTGAAGTCCTTGTCTGTAGCTGATCAGTTCCGGAACTGACCATAACCTACGCCAGTATGCCAACGGTCTAAAAGCCAGTTCTTCGTCAAGGGGTCGCAATCCAAGATCTAGCCTTAAGGGGACAAGAGGGGTACTAGGGGGAAGGGCTACAATCCTCCGAATGAACCTGTTCTCCTCTTTCATCAAATCCTGAGAGGATACATGGCCCCAAAGCTCACAACCATACATGGCAGCCCCCCTAGCCTGTGCCCTGTAAATCTTTACAGGTGGACCAACAGGACGGATGGATGACTTATTATTGCACACGAGCTTAATGGTACCACCCGAAAACTGAGTCAATTTGAGGAGTGCTTTCTCTTGATGGGTACACCAGGACATTCTCTCATTTAAGGTAATTCCCAGGTACTCAAAGGTTCTCACCCTTTCCAGTCTGCTTTGTCCAATACTAGGGGTAAAACGGATATTTGGGGGGGGATTAAATACCATAAATTTGGTCTTTAGGATGTTAATTTCTAGACCGTATTCCCCGCAAAAACCCACAAAGCCGTCGAGTACTCGCTGGATGCCCATTGTAGACTTTGACAACAGTAGAGTGTCATCGGCGAACTTGATCGCCGGCACTCTAGTTCCCGCCAGCTTGGGGGCATCAGAGTCGACCACCCCATTCAGGTGGGCGATAACCCCGTTGACATAGAGGCAAAACAGGGTTGGTGCAAGCACACAACCCTGCCTTACCCCCCTGTCAACGGGGAACCTATTCGATAGGGCACCCTCCTTGCCGCACCTTACCTGCGCAAAGTTGGCAGTGTGGAGGTGAATAATCATCTCCAACAGGCCCCTAGGGACCCCCAATTTGGCCAGCACCTCCCAGAGTTTTCTACGAGGGACCAGGTCGAAGGCCGCCCTCAGGTCCACAAATACAGTATAGAGGCTGCCACCCCCCAACTGTACCGTTTTCCAGTGAATGAGGGCAAGCCGAAAGACCTGATCTATCGTTGAGACCTTCTCTCTAAAGCCTGCTTGGAAAGGACTCAGTATGTCGTATTCCATCGTCCATTCCAACAGACGATCCAACAATAGCCTGGCGAATAGCTTTTGCAAAACGTTCATCAGGCTTATTGGCCTGTAATTGACCGGGAGCAGAGGAGAACCCTTTTTGAAGATAGGGACTATCTCTGCCCCCAGCCAAGTGGGGGGGGATCGCCATGCCATTCAGAATTGCATTGTACAGCACCCTAAGATATGGGGCCCAGATTTTGACTTTGTGCTTGTATAGGTCTCCTGGAAGCCTATCGAGGCCTGGCGCCTTTTCAGGGGCCAGCCCCGAGATGGCCTTGGTAACTTCCTCCACAGTGAATCCATCCATGGGAGCTACACTTTCAGTAACTTGGCCCGTAGTGAGCTCCAGTGGAGTCGCCGGTTGGTCCGGGTTATATGATCTATACAAGTTTTTGAAATGATCCTCCCAAACAGTGGGTGCTATATTTGCCTCAACTGCAACTAGGGGTTCAGCTGATCCGTGCTTGACAATTTGCCAGAATTTTCGGCTATCTCGGGTTGCGAGGGCAGCAGTCATTTCTAACCAATTTTCCTCATCCCACTCTATTTTAGCAGTGCGAAAGGTGGCCTTATAAGCTAGGCGTTTTTCCCTGATCTTTGTTGGACTATCCCTTGTTTTAAGTGACTCTAATAGGGCGGCCTTTGCTCTCCTGCAGGAAGCATTGAACCACGAGGCTCTTTTCTTCCTGGATTTCTTCGTCCTGGCCACCGGGTTCAATACTTCTATTAGGTTAGAGCATAACTCAGAATGGATAACCCCGAGTCCAGAGAGCTCAGCCAAAGTGGTTTGGGTGGTATTAAATACCTCAGCTTCTTCTAGAGCTAACTGCGGGGTGAGAGCCTCAACCTTCTCTAGCGTGAGGACCACTGCTGCATACAACCTTTGGATGTTAATTGGGTTCTTTAGGAGTTTCAACCATTTAATTCTACGTCTATTGCTATTTAAGACCAGGGGAGCTGGGGGTGCTGCGTTTTCTTCTTCCATACCAATGGACAGTCCCCGGACCGCAAGTCTCAGTGAGAGTGCATTGAGGTCACTATCGTTCCTGGCGACTACCCTAAAGTCCTCCACCTTATCCCAATCCTTCGCCGAAACCATGACGTAATCTATTCGTGACTCGTAGCCTGGTCTATTGAAGGTATATTTTGGTGGAATATCTCCTTCAGTTCGACCATTACAAGCCCTAAGCGAGTGACAGAGCGTTAGAGAGGTTATTTGGGTGGCGATAGGTGACCAAGCTTTTACGGATGGAGCCACCAAAGTGGGGATCCCCCAGAGATCATCCTCTTCGCTTGTGACACCCAGTAGATGATCCGGAAGAGGCTCATATTGGGTGTTGAAGTCTCCCCCCACTATGAGTGTGGAGCATAGGCTGGCGGAATCGAGGAAAAATGCTAGATCCTCAATTGTTCTCGAGGTACCTGCTATCCCTACCGCTCTTGAATATACGTTGACCAGTGCTATACTTTCACCATGTGGCCATTCCAAAACAACGCACTGGAAGTCCGCTGAGTTGGTTTCACAGAGCGATGCCCTACAACCAAGGTGAGACGCCACCCAGATCAAGAGACCCCCAGATGGTCGTCCCTTCCCTCCCCAATTGGCCAGAATTTCAAAGGAAGCATATCCCGTATGAAACTGTTTTTCCCTGGCCCATGTTTCTTGGAACAAGCATATGTCGTAGCCTTCTACTAGTTCCTCCCACTCAGGGGAGTCTATTTTATTTGCCAGCCCTGCAATGTTCCAAGAAAGTATGGAAAGTGAGCGTGGGGTCACCATCTTATCAGTGTCGTTGGTTACCAGAGCAGGCCTGCTTACCCTAGGCTGACCTTGGGAGTGTGAAATCATGCCTTCCTTTGCCGTGGAGGTTAATCCTAACGTCACCTCGACAAGGGAATTATCCTTTATGCTTTTGTCTGATTTAACTTTGTCTGTGTTAATATTGGATGACTCAATAATTGAAGATGTTAAAATATTTGTAATGGCTACAGGGTGATCAGGGGTAAAGCCACCTTTGTGCCTATTCTCATCTGAGGTTTCATTACAATCTCCAGATTGGGGATGTGGAGAAGAGGAAGCATGTCGGCCCAGGCGATAGATAGAGCAACTAGCTATATCTACTGCTGGTAGTGTGTTAGTAGACCTGCAAATGAGTCAGTCTACTTCCTCGAGGCACCCAAATCTATTGTGGACAGGAACTCCTGACCACCCACCATGTGCACTTGGCCAATTATTGTAGAGCCCACCCTGGACACCCTTTCTCTCCGGGATCCGGCTCCAATTCCCTCCTATGTTACAGTGTGAACGTGGAGGGTAAAAATAGGTTAAGGGTCTACATGCAATAGGCGAGTTTGGGCTATTGCTATTCCAGGAGTGAATATAGTGTGCAGTGTTGGGATCCCCAAATGAAACGATTACACATTCGCCGTTGATAGACTTATGCGTGATCCCTATCCAGGGTACCCGACGCACCATGAGGATATTGCTTCTCAGGTGGTTGGGTATTGGCCTATTGACGTTAAGCCAGTGCATCACTTTGTTTTTTAATGTCCCATAATCTTCCTGCTGATGGTATAACAGTTCCGGCATCCCTGTTAACACAACTACGTAAGGCCTTACATCAGGGGGAAGTTCAACGTAACCCCTATAGTAATTTGTATTAGATTTTACTCTCTGTATTGTAGGGTGGGTGTTATTGTGCTTAGTGACCCTCTGGGTAGTCGCGGCTATCGGCGCCGGAGCGTGGGGAGCCACCTGCTGATTTACATCCACCGCTACCCTGTGAACAGTAATGCCTGTAACACCCTTATGCCGAGGTTTTGGGATAGGTTTAGGTTTCAAGGCTTCTGACAGGGTGACAACAGGGAGTGGTGTGGTGATAGATGGTGATGATGGTGAGATATTAGTAATGGGCGATCGACAAGTTGGTTTGTTATCTGATATACTAAGGGTGGCTACATTTAGAATACTTTTTTCCATCTCAAGCAACTGCGTTTCTATTCTTATTAATCTAGCTTCAAGGGGGTTTAAAAGTTTTTTTAATGTTCCCCACACAATTGACAAGAATTCCACGTCCTTCCCTTTTATAGTGCAAAGTGGGACCCCACCATTCTCGCTATCTGCAGATTTATCTGGGTCGCATTTACCCACCAGTTTTACAGGGCTGGATTCTATGTCTAGGTTAGGTGGACACATGTTTCTCATTAAAGGTTCAAGGGGTATCTGGGGAAGTGCCTGAGAGGGTAGTTGGGCCGTTGCTACCTTGGCCTTTTTCCTCGAATAGGCAGAGGTATAATTTCGTTTTCTTTTATGATTTGGGCCCTTTAGCGGGGTATGGAAAAACTCCCCAATCTTTCCCATCAAATTGGCATTTGGTACCTCCTCCGAGAGGGCCCCCTCGCGTGTTAGATCGGGCCCCACCTCCCCGCCTATTGAGTGATTTAGACCGGCGGGAGTTTCTTGTACGCACTCCACCTTAGGTGTACATAGCGTGGTTGCTAATGGCTGGTGGATATCGGCCTGTGTCGCAATCACTGTGGGAGTTGGGCCAGTTAAACAATCAGGTGTTCTAGCAAAAGCAATGTGCCCTAGGGAGGATTTTTTGGCCATAGTCAGTTCCTGGGATAGCCTTCTTGCTGCTTCTAATTCATTTGAAACCCTGCGCTGCATTTTATTAATTTCCGTATCTATTGCAATGTTGGTCCTAGTAATGAAATCGTCTAGTGTTCCATTTTTCAGCTTGCCCTTCGCTGCTCTGCTCCTTAACTCACGAGTTGACATACTCTAGGGTTGGCTCACATCCAGTGAAGTTAAAGGGCAAAGTTGGGGTCAAAGGGTGTGGCCCAGTCCAGTCTCTGCCCGTCTCGAACGGCCTCAAACGGCCCGCTCTTTGCCCGGTCTTCGCCCCGGACGCCGTCCCGCGCACGTCCCGCGTCGTGGTGGAGATAGCGTCTATAATGTACGTAGAGGCGGTGGGCGTGGCCGCCGGGGGAAGAGGCACCAGCTGCGTTGCCTGAGGAATGCTGGGCCTCGCAGTCCCCCGGTCGGTTTCCTCGTCGAACACTCCCCTCGCAGCTCAACCCACGGAGTCCTCCGGCTGGGAGCAATGACAGGTTCTGCCGGTTGCAGAACGCGCTCACACCAGCAGAAGCGGCTCGGTGGGGAGGCAGGCTTCCCAGCAGGGCAATCAGGTCAAAATACGAGTGTCAGGTGGCAACAAAGCTCCGTGAAAGGTGAAACAGAAAGAGAGGGGTGAAATGGAGAGGCGAAGGAACAATGTTGATATAGGTGATGCTATGGTGATTTACCTACTTAAGGATTGCAAGAACTTGTATGTTATGGAGCTGTACACACCAATGCACTACACATTACAATGGGTTGATGAGCACAATTACATGATTACACTGACTGCAGCTGGATAATTGTACTAGATGGGGACTGATTCTGTAAGACCAGTAAGTGAGGGTATTAAAAATCTAAACCAAAGTAACAACCCTGGCATCCTAAACAGATGTTGGATGCGCGGAGCGTCACAAGCACAATGAACTGCATTGGCCTATTTGATCATCCGTTATTATTCCTGATCATCTAGCATATTGAGCAGAAATCTGACTAGTTATGTAACTACTTAATAAAGGGTGCCACTTGACTGAATATTAGAGCAGTACTTTTATGTTTATTTAATTACCCCCTAACATAATGGAAACAGCCTGTAGCATTAATTGTAATGGTATTTTATTTTCTGGCATGGCAACAAACTCTACCTCAAACTCACCTTAACCAACAACATAAAGACATTCAAAGCCTGCCACAAAGCATCCAACCCTAGATGTCAAAACACTACCTGATGCTAGAACCCATGGAGACCAAAGCTCTCTTGTTTGCCAACAATGCCAAAGATTCTTTGTTTCAGTCATTGCTTTAGGAATTAAACTTAATGGGTTCTATACTCCGAATAACAGAAAATGACTCATACCAATGACGGAACATATTGCCAAAACAGCCTGGTTCTGTCTCTCTTGAAAAACTATGAAATCTTTTCTCCCAGGAGAAGACTTCAGAACAATAATTCAAAAACTAGACCTCTCTCTGTTGGAAGCTGGCTCTGTATATGGTATTGCAACTAGGTGGTTATACTGAGCAGAGAGTCCAGGGGTTCCCAAAGAGTGTATACAGGGCTCAATGTAAAACCCAAAGTGCTCTATTAATGGCAAGGTGGGCGAGCAGCCTTAGGCCCAACACAGAGGAGTGTAAGACATTTATTGCACAACATTGACCAATAATGGGCACACAACTCAAGAAAGAGTTCCAGACCAACTTTAGAAAACTATATTTTGTACTTTAATTTAAGATCAAGATCTTCACAATAAGGTAAGTTCGTTTTTTAATAAAAATATTTTTCACTTTGAGAAGTCGAAACTTACAAACTTTTCAGCACAGCTCAATGTTACCATATGGGGAAATCAATATTGCGATTAGACAGGTAAGTAACACACTTACAATTCCAGTCTTCTGGACCAAAGGTCAGCACGAGTCAGGTGAGTACCAAAACTGCACCACCAGCGGCACAGGTGCGGCTAGGTGCAGAGGTCAAAATCAGTGTTCGGCCCAATGCTTTTCAATGGAGACAGGGGGTGCCTGAAGCCACACTGCTTGCAAATAAAATTGGTTGCAGGGGCCAAGCTTTGGGAGTTATGTTAAGCACAGGGGGGGGCCACAAAGCCGCACCAAACATACACCATCAGTGGCACAGGGGCGGCTAGGTGCAAGGTGCAATTTTGACGTCGGGCACCCGATGTTTCTCAATGGGAATTCTTGTTTTGGAAAACAGGCTGCCGGCATGGCACCGGAGGTTGAAGGGGGGAGAACGACAGCAGAGGTAAGTAAAAATGTAAAGGGTCAGTCATAGGGGCACCGCCTGTTCAGCTCACCAAGGCACAGGGGCTTCGGGTGCAGGAATGCCTTTCAATGTCAGAGTCTTCCTACCGAAGCCAGTCGCGGTCGGGGTAGCCTCTAGATCATGGCTACTCACAAACTTTCTCTCGGGGCCCAATTTACAGTTTGGTTTGTGTCCGAGGATCGCACCGGTGGGGGCGGTGTCAGTGGAGGAGGGGGCGGGGTTAGAGTAACAAAAAAAACTGTGACCATGAGGTTGAACACAGGTCCCTGCAGCGGACGCCTTCGTCCACTGAGCCACCAGACCCAGCATACACACATTTCTCTTTCTCTCTCTCTGTCACCCTTCCTCCATCCCTCTCTCTCTCTCTCTCTCTCTCTCTCTCTCTGTCTCCCTCCCTCTATCTCTCTCTCTCTCTGTCTTCCTCCATCCCTCTCTCTCCCTCCCTCTCTCTCTCCCTCTCTCTCTGTCTCACTCCCTCTCACTCCCTCTCTCTCTCTCTCCCTGAATCTGACTGTCTCACTCCCTCTCTCTCCTTCCCTCTCCTTCCCTCTCCCTCCCTCTCCCTCCCTCTCCCTCTCCTTCCCTCTCTCCTCCCCTCTCCCTCACTCCCCTTCCCTCACCCTCACTCCCCTTCCCTCATTCTGCAGGATGAGGGAACTCATTTTTGCATCTGCAAAATGAACGAGACGCCCCTTTCACTCGTTGTTTTATGTTTTTGTTTGATATCATATTTCGTATAGTAAACCATTATCAGATCTCTCCAACAGCTTGTGACGGATTTCTTGTCAAACTGTAATGTGGCAACTGCTGTTAGCGACATTTAATGTCTGCCCAGTGCCCACATTAATTCTGAGATACTATTTTGGCAGGGCCTGCGTGGACTGTGAGGTGATGGAAGGAGGGGAGGGAGGGGGGCACCGGGGAGTATAGGGTAGGCGCTGAGGCTCGCGGTCTCCACTGCTGACTTCTGTGTGAATCACTCTTTCTTCTTATAGGCAGGGGGAAGCCGCGGCCAAGAAACGGCATGTATGGATGTGAAAAGAGAATTTATTGCAGGAGTGGATGCCGAGCAAACGATTTGTTGAGAGACAGAGATGATGATCACCCATGCTATATAGACAGGGCCTACACATTAGGTAGTGTGTTACAGGTCACACAGGCGTTTTTTGTCAGGGTGACTCAGGTAGAGAAATTGAGTACAGTTACATTGGGTGACATGGTGACCTGATAGCAAGCACTACATAAAAACAAGTACTTGTTCCCAAAAATGAGTGCAGCTGGCCCCCACCGGCTCAAATTAAGTACTGCCAATTGCTGTGTCCCCCAGGTTCACATGCTGTGTTCTCTCATAAAGAACCTACCTCCATCCTCGGCCCTAACACGAACCTACAAAACGGCACCGCACAAACTACCTCATCCACCTCTCGCTTCCACCACATGCATCACACACCCACTCACCAATTTATGTGTGCTCAACCCTGACACTCAAACCCCACCTCGCCCCTCAAGCTCACCCTTCCTCTCTCCTTCAGCCAGTTTCACATCCATTCATCTTTCACTTTCACCACATACACACCCTCACACACAACCACCAATCTACGTTTGCCACACCCTCCCCCACATTATACACTGCCACCTGCTCTCCCCTCACGCCCAACCCCCTCATCCCTCAAGCTTACCCTCACTCTTCTCTCTCCAAGCCTCACACCCACCACTCACTTCCACCACATAGACACCCTCGCACTCTCTCAAGCACCCCTACGCATTTTCCACCCTCACACACTCTTTCCCTCGCTCGGCCTCGCGCTCTCCCTCACAAACACCCCTCCCACTGCCATTCACATGCATGCCCCAACCCCACTTAATAATCCCTCAAGCTCCCTCTCCCTCGCTGCCTTGACTACGCGAACGAAGCCATGCACAGAAGGGTTTTACAGCTTTCACGGGGCGCCCTGTGGCAAAGTAAACAAACATTGTTTTTTATAATATTCGCTTTTAATTTTAAGCTTTGGTTACGCAACTCACCTTCAGTCCATCAATGCCCCTGTGACCTTTTTCCCCCTTTGAACCTTTGCCGCCACGTCCTCCCTTTTCACCTCGGTCCCCCTTTGAGTCTCTCAGAGTCTCGCTCGGGTTACACACACTCTTTAAAAATGCTTTTTTGAATCACGGGTACGATGTCTGCAAGGTCTGCGGGCCGCCACTATGAGTACCCGTGCTCTAGATTAACACTGCAGGTGCCCCCATGGAGATCAGGAGAGGTCAGACAATGCTCGAAAGAAGGTCAGGTTCGCAGGGGAGACTTCACCACACAGATGAGTCACTCAGACTCAGGCTGTGGGTGTCGGGGCAGAGTTGGCAGGGATTGCAGTTCCCTCTGGATCTGGAGCCCTTGGAGTTGGTTTCTTCTGGACAGGACCGCTGTCCACTGGAGATTGGGCTCTTTTTCGAAGGCAGCAGCCCTTCCAGGGTTTTCAGAGGTCGCTGGCTACAAGACAGGTTGCAGGTTCGCTGAAGCTAAAGACAAGCAGATAGGGCTGGGGGCAAGGCATTCGTCTTCAGTCTTCTCTGCAGGGATGTCTTTTTACTTCTTATGTCATCACAGATTCTGGGTTTGGGGGATCCACCTAAATATTTAGGAGGTGTTTTAAAGGAGTATTAGGTAGGGCCAAAAATATTACCTTACCTGGTGTGACCACACAGACTATATTGCCACCATCCTGTGGGAGGGGCCATAGACCTAATCCTGATTGGAGAGGTCCCCCCATCTTCAGGATGGCAGGGAATGAAAGATGTTCTTTGCCTTACCCTCCCCCACTTTAAGGGTAGAGTTGACAGAGGTGAGCACACCTCCTACTCTCCTAAGTATTCTTGGCGGTTTTCCCACCCAAACGTGAGGGAGTAAACCAGGGGCTGCCATCTGCTGCTAGCAGCAGAGGCTGGGGGGTTGCATTACAAAGGTGGCAGGCCTTTGAAGCTTCCCCCTTCGAGCACAGGCCCATCTAAGGGGAGGAGGTGCCCAGGATGTGCAATGATTCTGGTCCCAGCGAGAAGGAGCTCTCTAACCAGGGTTCCAGAAACATGTCTGGTGGTGGCTGGCTGCCTACAGCCAGTTAAAGACCACACCAGGGTTGGTAGGTTTTCAGGGGGCACCTCTGAGGTGCTCTATAGGTACATAGTACAATAAATCCCACACTGGCATCAGTGTGGATGTATTGATAAGAGTAGTTTGGTACCAAACACTCCTGAGTTCAGTGAAGCCATCATGGTGCTGTGGAACTCGAGTTGTCAGGTTTACAGCCCATGTACTCTCTATGGCTTCACTGGTGCTTACAGTATTAAGGAATGGACACCAATATTGTAGGGGCATATCTTCTCATGCAGATATGCCCTCACCTGTGGCTTAGTACACCCTGTCTTAGGGCTGGTAGGCCTGCTATAGGGATGACTTACCTATGCATTAATGCAGTGCTGGCTGGCATGGCACCCACGCAGGGTGCAATGTCGACTTTGTTGTTTCTCCCTTCACCTTCAATATACATGATATGAAATCCTGGAGAATATCAATAATTTTAATTCAGTGATTGGTCCTGAAGAAGGTGGGATACAGGTCAATGAGCCAACAAAATGCTACATCGATACAATAACGTTTTTAGAACTCGGATTGTATACTGTTGTTTTCTATGTTATTTAAGGACCAAATGGTTTTGACGATCTATCTGGTCCAATAGATGGTAAACTATATTAACAAATATCACTGGTATTTTATATGCATTTTATTAAATATTTGTGAGATTCTAAAAATTGTGATTAAAGCATAATTGGTTATTTCTTTACATCAAGGTTATGTCTGTTGCTGGTATGCTTTTTATCAGAATGCCTGCCTCAAACCCTGCAGGGCACGTACACGTCTATACTAGCGATGTATCCGTCTCTGTGTATCTGGTACAGTTCTTCCCAAACAACATATTGGAACCTGCAGGCTAGTGTCCTTATGACCTGAACTACAGATCGGTCCCTATGGAGCAGTTATATGTGTTACCTGAAGATGGTATTGTCTCTTAAAAGCAGGTTCCCTTCTTTCCTAAACACTCTATTGGTTATTGCAGAGCAGGTACACTTGTCACTCTATCAGCCCTATGGTAAAGGTACACTTCTTATAACAGAATGCATCAGTCCCTAATGTATTTGTGCCTTTCTTACCTGCACATTGTTTTCAGGGAAGGGATACTGATTACCTGATCACTATTTAGGTCCCTGCAAGGCTAGTATCCCTTTGACCCGAACACTGTGTTATTTACTACAAGGTAGATATTGTGCTACTTAGACACTGTATTGATCTCTGTGGGGCAGCAATGCATGTTATGTGAATACCTTCTATCATTATGGCACATAGTGGAGAAGTGTGGCTCACTGGTTAGAGGCGGCAGACCCTGAAGCAGAGGTCAGACCCGGGACCAGGGTTCAATTCCCGACACGGCAGGGTCTTGAGCTCAAATATCCACAGACTCGATAATTCTCATTTCGGTGCCTACTCAAGTCACAGGTTCACACTCTGCAGCTCTGGGCATTAGCTTGCTTAATCTCCACTACAGCCCCCCCGCGGCGGGATGCCTGGCTTTCACCTTGGGGATGCCCAGTACGGGTATCTCACAGGGAAAAACCTGGATGGCTTCCCAAGGCAAGCACCGAGATGCCTACGGGTAATCGACCGCTATATAAGAACGCTTAATAATAATAACAATCATTTATCCTGAAACGTGTATTAGTACCCTATGAAACAAGTAGACTGGTTACCTCCTTAACACTGTACCCATCTCTACACGGCAGGTATATTTGTCACTGGAACAATGTATTAATCTCTTGTGACCTCAAGACAGTACATTCGCTAAGGAGCAGGTACGCTTGTAACCTTATCAATGCATTGTTCTCTATGCGGAAGGTACGCTTGAACCTTAACATTATAGTGGTCGCTGCAGAGCTAATATCCATCTGCCAGGAGGTCTTTTTCGTTACCTATAGGGTAGCTGTCCCCAGGAAAGGGTCACTTGTTATTATAGTGACACATGTATAGAGATTGAACCTAACCACAGGAGAGTAGAATGCTTTATGTAGAATAATCGTGAACCAGAATCATCATAAACCTAACATATGCAGCTTGACTGTAGAATGCTAGTTACTAGAAGGCAACAGTTTTGGATCCGATGGGGAAGGGGCATTATATGAAAATGAAGTAACTATGGCAAATAAAAACAACAACCACATATTCGAAATGAAGAAATTCCACAATAAAAAAGCTTACAGTAAAACAAGTAGGACCTTAAGACAATGTACATTTTCAATACAAAAAAGTAATGTAACATCAACTAAAGTGTGAGGAATAAAATTAGGGATAAAGTAGGTATTCAAAATAGGATTAGGGTTTAAGGTTGTGTTACAGAAAGTGTAATGGTTGTGGTTATATATGGAGACAAAGGCTAGGGTAAAGAACTGGAGTTGGGGATAGGTACAGCATAAGGGTAAATGTTAAGGTAAGGATTGGGTACGGGCTGGGGGACAGAATTGTGGTTAGGCATATGTACAGCTTAGGGGTAAAGGCCAGGATAAGGTAAATGATTAAGGTAAGATTTAAGCATGAGCAAGGGTTAGGAGAAACAAAGAGTTAAGAGTAGATAGACTGTAAAGGTGATGGTTAGGGTAAAGATTAGTTATGGGGTACGGCTAGAGAACAGAATTGACGATATGGGAAGGCAAAAGGTTATTGTAAGTATTGGGTAAGGGCCCTGGGACAGAGGGATAGCTAGCTAGAGAGTAGCCTGAGGGAGAGAGTGAGGGTGTCTGTTAGTGTTAGTAATGGAGCATGGGTTAGAGCACATGGCTAGAGGTAGGTAGAGTTTAAGGGGAAGGGTTACAAAGGTCAAGAGTGCGTGTTAGGGTTGCAGTTGCTAAAAGGTGCAACGGTTAGCATAAAAGAAGAAGAACCAGAGGTCAGTTGACCTTAAAGGTTAGGGTTGCGATAACAGTCAGTACTGATACCATAGTTTCGAAATGATGGCAACCTAATGAAAAAAAAATGTGCAATCAGGGTGTCTTAATTGCGGGATACTTCTGGTGCTTTATATTATGGGATTCATGTTCACATCGATGTCTCCCCTCATCTGGACTTAGCATTACGTGCCATGGGTCATGAATGCTCCCTGCTTGAACCCAGCAGAGAGCTCAGGACTCAATACGCCCCTCGTAGGGTCACAACATCAACAGACCTCTTACCTTTAGAGCAGCCCCTGGTCGCTGCCGGCGGCAGACATGGATGGTGAAGGCTTCTGAGGGACGCCGTTCGGTGGCCCGCCGCGCTCCTGGCGGCTTCCGTCGTGTTCCCGCCGGGCTCGCGCTGGGCTCCTCGCAGCTTCCGCCGCGCTCGCGCCGGGCTCCTGTCGCGCTCTACGCTGCTTCCGCCGAGCTCGCGCCGGGGCCCCCGCCGTGCGTCTTGCCGCACTCGCTGCCGCAGACGTCCTCCGCCAGAGCAGGATGCCGGGAAGCTCAGATCCAGCTCCCGGGGGGCTTCAGTGGCTGCCGCCCCAGCACAGCCCGGGCCTGGCGCCACTCCCAGCTGGTGGCTTTTCTCTGCTGCTAGGCCGCTTTAGAACCTCCCTGGGTCCCAGACTGGGGCCCGTCCTCCACGGCCACAACCTCCTCGGCTTTAAAGCTTGTTAGGGGCTTTAAGAAGCCGGGGAGCTCTCCCTTCCGGCTCTGGCGTTGCTTACTTGGAAGCAGGCTATGATCACACGGCTGAGCTGCCCGTCCTTCTTACATTCTCACGAGTTTCATCTTCCCTGGTCACCGTCCTTCTCTTCTGATGCCACCGGGGCTCCTGCTTTTCTGTGCACCGTCCTTTGGGCCTTAAACAATGTTCTTTCACTGTCCTCTCCTTTAGCAGTCACGTTGCCGCTTCCCTGGCCGTTTCCTTCGCGTCTTCAGCAGATGGGCTCTCCCCTTTCCTCACAAGTATTGAGTCCCCCCCACTCCTCCTGACAATCAGTCCGTGGTCCCGGGCAGTGTGGAATGATGGGTCTTGTTCTGCCCTATTCCCAAGGAGAGGGCACACAGGCCTCTCGTCTCCTAAAGAGTAGGGTAGGGTTCTCCCAGCACCCGCTTTTTCCAGGTTCTTCCTGGTCTCCGCTTCTCCTTGGGAACAACCATTGGGTGTTCCCTTCGCCTTGGAAGTCAGCTTGGGGTTTCCCTGGTGGATTCTTTCACATTACAGAGATGGTAGGGAGGCAACATCAACCTCTCTTCCCTGGGTAGGTGATCTCATGTCCATGCACCGGCAGTGGTGGTCCCAGGTCTCCACTTGTCCCAGGAAGGGGTGTGTTGGTGTCTCTGGTCTTACCTTCTCTTGGCAGAGGTGGTGTGACGCCCCAGGCCCTGCCTTATTCCCGGAGTTGTGGTGTTCCTGGGCTGCCTTTTTGCGGAGGCGAGGTGTCCTGCCTCTGGTCTTCACTTCTCCATGAAGAGTGCTGTAGTCTCCCTGGAATCCCCGACTCTAAGGACTGGTCGTGGGTTGTCCCTGGACTAGAGTTGTATCAGGGAAGTGATGTGTGGAGGAAAGGTGGTGTGCTATCCGCGGCTTCTTCTCCCTCCTTTTATCAATGATGAGGTGTGCTCGACCTTTCTTCTCTCGGTTAAGGGGCTCTTGTGTTCTGGGAGTAGTGATGTAGTGTCAACGGCAACCCCTCCTCTCAGGGAGAAGTGCTTCTGTGTTCCAGCCTCCTCTTTTCAAAGGTAGTGGAGTTCGGTGTCCATGAGAGGCGTTGCAGTGCTCGTGGACCAGTCGTGCTGTATCCCGGCCGCCCCTCGTCCTCAGGGAGTACTGGGGCTATGGTACCCTTGTGTGGGGCTTGGCCTGGCCTCCCCTACTCTCATGGAGTGCTGCTATGGTCCCCCTGTCTACTCCCAGAGAGAGGTGGTGGTGTGGCACTTCCCCCGTTCCTCCAGGGAGCGGTGATGTGGTCCCTCAGCCTGCCTCCTCCCAGGGAGCGGTGCTGTCGTCCCCTTAGCCTGCCTCCTCCCAGGGTGCGGTGGTGTCCAGGGAGCGGTGGTGTGGAGCACCGGGCCTCACCTCCTCCCGGTTGAGGGGCTGTGTTTCCCCCGGCCTCGCTTCCTCCCAAGGAGCGGTGGTGCGGTGCCTCTGGCCTCCCCTCCTCTCAGGGAGCGGCAGGTGTATTCCCTCTCTCGGATGAGCGGCAGGTGCACTGGAGGAGCAGAAGGGAAGCGAGGCGGCCCGAGGTTCTGCCCTTCCCCCGCCTCTTCCTGCTCTGCCGCCGCTCCCCCGCCCTCCTGTCCCCACTACCCACCAAGGCCCTGACGGGAAGGGCGGCCTGAGACGGATGGATGGAGAGTAGGATGATGCAGGGAGGAGAGGATGCCTATTACCCTGCCTGTTTCCTGCCAGGCCCCTCCCTTCCCTCTCTAGCCTCCTGTCAGCTCCGATCCCTCCTCCTCTCGCTCTCCCTGGTCCTGAAAGCTGCAGCCCTCGGCTTCCTCTCCCGGTAGCCCAGAACTACCAGCCTCCTCCTCTTCATCACAAATGAAGGCTGGGAGAGAAGGCTTGGGCGGAGGGGGCAGAGAAGAAGGGGCTAGAAGCCGCGGCTCAGGGCGCGCTGTACTGCACACTGAGAGATGGGACAGGACTTCCGGTCTGTATGTGCAGCTAGTAGTGTCTGCACGGGAGTGCACCCTGACAGCCGGACACATTATGCTGCACGAATGATGCACTCTATGATGGCGCTGAAACTGCAATTTGGGTGCACCTTAAGAGAAGGGACAGCCGGACTTCCGGTCTGTATGGGTACCATGTACCTTGTACACAGAGGTGTGCGCCATGAGAGTCGGGCACAATGTACTGTACGGGGATTCCCACGGGTGCACCGTGAACGGGAGCGCAGCCCTTTACGGCTTGTGCGTGCACCTTGCTGCTACCGCTAGAGAGTGGGAGTGAGATATAGGAGCAGGTTTCTACTGCAAGGCAATGTACCCTGAGAGGCGGAGCACCATCTTCGTCACAAGAGTGTACCCTGTGGCGGATACTATTGCTTGGAGGTGCACCCTGAAGTGCGGGGCATAGAAGCGGCACAGGGGAGTATCTTTTGAAGGGAGGAGGGGTAGGGGTGTGTGCTCTGCTCGACCCCGAGGAGCTTCACCCCGATCTGCATGCATGTGCTCCAAAAGTCAGAGCAGCCCTACTGCCTGTAGCGCTCCGAGGAATGGAATGCCATTCTACAGCATCCGGAGTATCTCAAGAACGAGAGCAGGCGTCTAATACATGGTATTGGACTCTGGGGGAGGGGACAACATTCCAGGGCATGTGGGAGCTCCCCCAGAGAAGGGAGTAGAACTCCAAGCAAGAGCGCCCTGAGAAATGCAGACAGCTCTCTGTGGCACTAGGGATACCATGTGAGATTGGCACAGCCCTCCACAGCTTGGGAGTGTACCCCAAGATGGGGTGGCACAAGGTTTACCCTGAGAGATGAGTACAATCCTCCGCAGCGCGGGAGTGCACCCCAGGATGGGGTGGCTCGCTGTGGCATGATGTGTACCCTGAGAAGTGGGCACAGCCCTCCAGGGGCGTAGCTTGGTCAGTAAGATTGGGGGGGGAGGGGGGTGATGGTTCGGATTTTCCAACAATCACACTGGCATATCATATTAAAATACATAATTCGAAAAACAGGGTGCAGTGGAAAGACTGACAAATGCGGATTGGTAGGAGTACGAAGTGAGATAAAACTAAATATTTTGTAAGATAACCAAACATGTTGAAGACTTTTGGAACAGAGAAGGAGAGAGTGATTGTGCGTTTTTATCTGTGTCTGTGGTATGGAACAATTGTTGGTGAAATCCGATACCTCTCCATACCCAGCTGAAAGCACCTGGACCCAAATATTTACCAGAAAATACACTGGGAGGAGATGTACCTCCCCAACCCCCCCCCCGTGAGGCTACGCCCCTGCAGCCCTCTACAACTTGAGAGTGTACCCTTAGATAGGGTGGCTGTGTCCCGTGGCTCTCTATGGCATGATATGTACCCTGAGAAATGGGCACAGCCCTCTACAGCTAGGGAGTGTACCCTAAAATGAGGCGTCTCTCAGCAGCATGAGGTGTAGACTAAAAGATGGGCACAACGCTCTGCATCCTGGGTGTGCACCCTAAGAGACGCAAAGTGTCCCTTGAGAGATGGGTACATCGCTCATCTCTGGGGCACAAGGTGTACCCTTAGAGATGGCTCCAACACTCTATGGCATGGGCGTGGAGCCCAAAGGATATGCACTGTTGGATGGCGGTATGCACTGTTGGATGGCGGTCTGCCCTGTGGTACCTGGTAGAACCAAAACATTTGGAGCGAAGCTGCATTATTGTATTTTAACCAGGGCACGAGTCTGCGGTACACGCGGGTGGACGGAGTCCCCCACTTTTTTCACAGGGAGGACGCCGTCCATCCTGCCAAGAAGTTGGGCCCCACTAAAAAATATGCAGAATTGGTCCAGGTGTAATTTCCAAACACCGGGACACTTTCAGCAGCGCCTGCACATTGTGACCTGCTTTCGATCTACAACAACGTGCAGGAGGGGAGGGGGCTCTCTCATTTCTGACTCCTGCTAGGCCCATAACAAAGGCCGAATCTGAGGGGTCATCAGACCTCTTTTGTTTGAGTCTCTTGGTTGGGAGCAGTCAAGAGCTTCACACCTGATGCAAATGCAGCAGAGGGGAAACAAAGCCTCACACCTTGTTAGCACTTCACACATACTTAAGAGAGGCAGCTTTTCACTTTGTTCAGGCTCTGTTTAGGAGATATGCATTCACTGTAAGAACATTAGATGTGTTGATCTTTCCCAGTATTTGCAGAGAATAAATAGCATTTTTATAGCGCTTACTACCCCTGAGGAGGTGGTGTAAAACTTTAAATAGCACTACTTCTTTTAAAGCACTATGGCTATAGAAAGCAGGGGCGGCCTTAGGCATGTGCAAGCTGTGCACCTGCACAGGGCCGCCAATCCCCAGGAGCCGCCATGCCAATATATATCCATAATATAATAATCCTCTGAGGATGGATACATATTTGCGTGGTGGCCCCTGGCAGGGATTTGGCAGCCTCCGGCTCTGTTCCACTTCCAAACACCCTGATCCCCCCTTCCGTTCCCAGACCCCCTCTTACGGGGCCCCCGGCCTACGCTCCCTGCCCAGGGCCGCCATGAGCCTAGAGCCGCCCCTGTAGAAAGTTTAACGCTGACAAAAGGTAACATTGTTTTATGTGTAGCATACAAAAGTGTAAATCTTCTGCCTAAATCAGGAGAGTTTGCAAGTATACTGGAAATGTGCTCAAATGTACTCATGATACACCTGCTAAACATATATGTGAGTGCTTAAGATCTGATGTCACTTCTTGTGATTCCAGGTCCTGTGACGTCACACGCTGTGATGTCACGCGCCGCTATGTCACGCACTACGATGCCACACCCAGCGATGTCACTTGCATACTGATTAACTAGGTTAGTCCCCCAATTCTTTTTTTAGGACTTGTGCCCTGATTTTAATTGAATTTATATAGTGCTTGATTCCCCTGATGAGGCGTTGAACCATTTTATGCAGATTGGGGTTTACCCCGAAAAATTATAGAGTATTGTACTGCAATGGAGTGCACCAGGAAGAACGAGGTAGATATGTACTGCATGGTGTGCACCCTGAGGAATGTAGGAACGCTCTACTGCATGGGAGTGTGCCCTGAAGAATGAGCTAGGGCTTTACTGCATAAGGTGTACCCTGGGGAGTGATGTAGCGCTGTACGGCATGGGAAGTACTGTGAGGATTGAGAGGTGTAACCTAAGGTATGAGGCAACGTTCTACTGCATGGGGTTAACCAGAGGAATGAGGTAGCACTCTACTGCATGAGCTTCTGCTCATGTTCCCGTTCAGCTAGAACCTGGCTTGATTTCGAGCTAGGCTTTTCCTACTGGAGTAGGACCAATGCTGACTTTCATATGACTGGGTCGGATCTAATGTGTCACAGTGGACAAAAAACGATGAGTTTGAATGCTTCAGTGAGCCATTAACAGTGGTTAGACTATTTGCAAGCATTTTTCCCATCACTGGTCGGTTCCCATTTCGATGATCCCTCAACACTTGACATAAGGCTTGACATACAGATATCATGCTGGATTGCTCAAAACTTGACACAAGGCTTGATGTATGGATATTTACACAAGCACAGAAAAGGTGTACTACTGGAGACAACACTGAAGGAAACACTGGATTGCAGTCAATGAACAAGGTAAGAGAAGGGAGCAAGGGAACTCAATAGGGAAAACAACAAATATGTGGAAATGTAGTTGGGTGCACACTGATACTAAAGTGAGACTCTTAACATCTGCTGCCAGACACCTGCTCTAAGTTAAAAAAAAAAAAGCCTACTAGGGCTGCCCCTAGTCTGCTTTGAAGAGCTTCTGATCTCTACAATCCCCGAGGCAGCTGATACAGAGAACATTTAATAATGACATGAAGTTCTTTACCTGCATAACTGCAAATTTCCATTGCCCAGTCCTCTATCGCCTCCATGTGAGAAGTTATGAGGGACTTTTCTGCGGTGTTTCTCTCAGAGATCTGACTGGGCCTAATTTATAGATATCTCTTTAGATAAACTTGATGCAAGTCTTGACAAAGATATCACACTGGATCATTCAGCACTTGACAGAAGGTTTGATGTATGGATACATTGCTGGATCCCTCAACACTTGACATGAGGCTTGATATATGGATATCTCACTGGATCCCTCAACACTTGACATGTGTTTTGATGCATGGCTACCTCATGGGATCCTTTAACACTTGACCTGAGGCTTGTTTCAGGGCTATCATGCTGGATCACTCAATACTAGACACAAGGTTTGACATTTGGATATCTTGCTGGATCAGTCAGCACTTGACTTAAGGTTTGACACATAGACATCTTGCTCAATACTTCTGTACTTGATACGTGGCTTGACATATGGCTAACTCAATGGATGTCTCAACACTTAACGTGATCCTTGACACATAGATATGTCGCTGGCTCCCTTCACACTTGACACAAAGCTTAACTTATGGATACTGCAATTTTCAACACTGTCATTAATTAAGAGGATCGATGCACAAGATAGGACTGTCTGAGTCTTCAGAAGACCTTGCAAGTCTTCTTAAGACTTAGTCCAAAGCTATTGAACAAACCTGTACAAGCCAATGATTCTAGGTTAAAACATCATGAGTTTATTAAAAAATATAATCATTACAGAAAGCAAAAAGCAATCAGTGAGTATATTAGTAATCAACCTCATCAAAAATAGCCTGATAAAAAATAGTCAAGGTACAGTTCTGTAAGAAAACTAACATAAGGTCAACCTCTGAAAGAAACGCAATGAAATAACTAAGGATAAGGCATAGTCTGCTTCTAAAGAAGTAAGCTAAAAGACTGCTAAATATTGATTAATAAACTGACTAGCATAGAGTCTGCCTTCTAAAAAACAATGGGAAAAGGAAAAGACATACTGACGATGGACGGAATGCAGAGCAAATCAAACATTCACCCCAAGTCAAGAAATCCAGGTTCAATCCATCATTTTGTTGCTCACCATGCCACCCCAGTTTGGACCCAGCCATTTTCAAATCAGTCTTGACCCTTTGCCTCATGGGACCAGTCCAGCCCAAACTGCCAAACCAGGTCCTCCCTGGACTGAAAACAAGTATCCTGGGACCGGTTTTGGGACATCACCCCTCATCAGCCAGGCTAGCTTCAATCCAGTGACACAGTGAGCCCGGGGCAACACAACTGGCCATACCCGGTGCACTTGGGGCAAGAAAGCAAAAGACGCACAGATGATGGACAGAATGCAGAGCAAATCAAACTTTCACCCCCAGTCAAGAGATCTGGGTTGAATCCATTGTTCCTTTGCTCACCATGCCACCCCAGTTTGGACCCAGCCATCTGCAAATCAGTCTTGACCCTGTGCCTCATGGGAACAGTCCAGCCGGAAATACCAAATCCGGGCCCTCCCTGGACCGGAAACAAGCATCCTGGGACCAGTTTCGGGACATCACCCCTCATCAGCCAGGCTAGCTTAAATCCAGTGACAGTGTGCCCAGGACTAATGTCTGGGCATACCCGGTGCACTTAGGGCAAGAAAGCAAAAGACACACAGATGATGGACAGAATGCAGAGCAAATCAAACATTCACCCCCAGTCAAGAGATCTGGGTTAAATCCATCGTTCTATTGCTCACCATGCCACCCCAGTTTGGACCCAGCTATATGCAAATCAGTCTTGACCCTGTGTGCCTCACGGGAACAGTCAAGCTCAAATTGCCAAGCCAGGTCCTCCCAGGACTGGAAACAAGCATTCTGGGATCGGTTTCTGGGCATCACCCCTCTTCAGCCAGGCTAGCTTGAATTACAGTTTTTTTTAAAACAACAAGGGAACCCAAAGAAGTCAGCAAGGGACCTTGGGAGTCAATATTATTAAGGCAACAGTGGTCCCGTACAAATAATAATGCTTAATCAATAAATATAGACAAAGTCGTTGCTATATTTGAAAGCGACATGCCCAGCCGGGCAGAGGTCTTGATATTTACTTTTCAGTCAATGTAAAACATGAATAACACACAATATACAAGACAGGGCACAAGCCTGTACCGAGTCAATCACACAAGAAATATCAGGACAAGGAACAATTAAATGGAACAAACAAAAGGGCTTAGGCAAGAGCTTAACGTTCTGTAAACTTGTTAATCGCACAGTTTTGATTATAAAACAGAACAATATTGACACCTTCACACTTTTAAAGGGCAAATAAATCATTCCATGTGTGTAAGGTGCTCATAGTTGTCGACTGCGTTTCGATCCATTTAACACATTCTACGGATCTCATCAGGACATTTAATGTATGCCTAATAGTAAAGCAGCCTCATTTGCCAAGAGGGAAGCCAAAGGGTTCAAGGTTTATTGTGTACCCGATCACAGGAATTTCCAGGCGGGCTATTGCTGTGACCTGTTGGGATCAGCTTGGATTCGATTCCGGTAACAATGTGCTTGTGTAAGACTGAAGAAGGGCCAAGGTTTAGTCAGTCAAAGAACGTCAGGCGGACCACAATCGGGAACATAGGGACTTCAAGATAGTCCAGTACGATAACCGGTAGTAAGGATGCAGTACTGCTCAATCGCGGGTGCCCTTCCTGTGATCGGGTACACAATAAGCCTTGAACCCTTTGGCTTAGACATCACAGTATAGGCTTCTTTTTCAACGATTTGCATGAATCGGAAGAACACATAAGTCTATATGTAGAGGCCTGTCACATAAAATAAACATGCATTGTTATCCTACAAATGTGACTAGCTGTCAATACAAGCTGACTAGGCCTTGTAATGCTAACTGAGCCACATCTAAATTAGGCATCATTTTCTAATTAGTAAAAACTCACCTACAACTCCCCGATAATTTTATCAAGACAATTATCACACTACACTACTATAACATTTCCACCATCATTCTTGATTTTTCCTACTTCTTCTTTAATCACAGGCTCTTGCTTTAATCTCCAGCACAATGTCCTCCTTCCTCCTTAGTATTGTTGACTTATTCTTCTTTCCACAATTTCCACCCAGTCTCCAACAGAAATTGTAGAAAATCGGCCTTTCCTGCATGGTCACCTCGTATTTTTCTCCTTTCAATGGATCCTATATTTTTTTGGCATACGACCTCTGTGCACTTCAGCCCTGCTAACTAGCGCTAAAGTGCCTGTGCTCCTCCTATAAACATGGTCAAATTGGTATTTTCCTAAGTGATACATTTAACTTACCTATAATTCCCCAGTATATGGCACACAATGTAGCCAGGTCCTGGACGTTAAATGTCACTAATAGATTGCAGCACGTATTGTGTCATTCACTACAGTGACAGTGAATACTTGGCTTCAGGCCTACAATTGTGGCCTGACTATGGCAGTTTAAACACTACAATTCGACCTGTCAAAGTAAACACCTTTGACCAGTCAAAATGTAACTTATAAATATTAATAAGTCACACCTGTGTAGGCCTTGTAGTCCACAGGCAGGTTGCACGGTATGTAAAAGAAAGACATGTAGAAATGTAATGTTGGCATGTCCTACAGTGACCAGCAGCCTAAATCTATTTTCACTGTGTCAGGCCTAACTGTCCAATGTAATAAGCCAGGGTACAGATTAAAATCCTAATAGTATATCTTGGGAATTAGACTAGCTATAAAAAAAATAATTAAACAATTATATTTAATAGTTACTAAAATCAAATCCAATAGTGAAGTCATACTTTTAATAAATATTAAGGAAAAGTTACTTTTAGAAAGTTACCTTTTCCCAGCCTGAAGTTTCTGGATGCTAAATTTGCATTTCCTATCCCACTTCTGGCAGAGAACAGGATGGCAAGATAATTCTCATGTATCCACTATCTAGTTGCTGAAGGGCCTGCTCTGTCCTATGGATTTCTGTTCGTGGGTTTTACATATTACACTGGAGGTGGAAGGGAAACAGGATGCCAAAACAATTAAGGTCTATCCTCTGCCTGCTTGCTGGAATACTCTACTTTTGTTCTGCTACACCACATCTGTCTCTGTGTTTATTGTGGGTGCAGTGGCTGCCCCAAACTGTATTTTAGTGTTAGATGTGGGAGTACACTAGGATTCCCATTGTACACTTCTTACACACACACTCTGTCCTCAGAGGTCAAGTTTAATGTGGTTGGAGACTTTTGCCAGCTTGGAAATGGCCAAAATAGGTAAAAGTTGTCTCTAACATCTTTTATCCCATTGGTTAGGAAGTGTCCAGAGTCAATTACCCCCACTAGCGTGTGCTAGGCATAAATGTGGCACTTCCAGACACCCACTTTAGAAAACAACTGGACCCTAAAGGGAACAGAAGAGTACTGGACTGGACTAAGCTAGATCTTTTAGAGCTAGATGGACACAACAAGTTACAAGAGGCTTTTCCTGCAGCTCCCCAGCTCACCAGTGGGAATTGGACCTGGACCAGACTGTGCTGTAGGCCTTTCTGTGACACCCTTTAATTCTCTAATCTTGAGGGGATTTAGAAGTATTGTAGATTGGGACTCAAGGGAATAAATGAACAAATCATATATATATATAGCTATTGGGGACTTAAACCGTGGCAGGTCTATAATATCCCTAAGACCCCAATTTCTCGTTTGTTATTACCCACTTAAGGGAGTAAGACAAAAGATAATTTGACCATGACAAGCCTGCTAGTGTACCTGACCCGCACTCCATCATGGTTAACTGCAAAGGGCGCATAGGTGCCGGTCTACTGCGACTATTGACAGTTATTGGCACTTTATGCTTTTTTGTGACATTTCTACTTAAACGAGTTTCTACTTAACATTTTGGTCCTATTATGCTATTAAATTTTATTCTATTTTTCAAATGTGTGTTGCAATTTTTATTGTTTTCAATTTTTAATTTATTACAGTTTTTGTACTCTATAGAGACTTTACACATTGCCCTAAGTTACTCCTGTCTGCTCTGTGCCACAGCTACCAGGGAGTGAGCTCGGGTTAATTTAGTGATTTTGGAGGTTCACCCTGACAACGGTTGTGATTGTTCCTTGAGGTGGGTAGTCACCCACCCTAAATAATAATGACATTTCATATATTGGGTGTTCAGCAGTGAGACCCAGGATTTGTGTTTTGAAGTATGATACAGTGATTTAAGTTGAAATTAAAAATCACTTTTTAAATAGACAGCAACATTTGGCATTTTTTATTTTTAATTTTCTGATTATTTGTAACTAATTATATTTTATTGTTCCAAAATATATTCCTGTCCTCAATTTTTGCACTTTTGATTTTTGCAAGCATGGAAATAAACCAGAGCAACGTGGACATCCTCAACATAGCAAAGCTGAGGTTGATGTGCAAGGACAGAGGGCAAAGCCTGAGTAGGGAGTCTAAGAAGTAGGACTACAACATTGCCCTCATGGTCTCAGAGGAAGTACGCATGCTACAGTCCACCCCACAGAAGCAAGTGGTTAAGGAAGAAGAGGAGGTGCAGGGAGGGAACAAAATTGATATTGAAGAGGTTCCAGAGCGAAAGGAGGATGAGCCCACAAATGCTAGATCATGTGCAGTATCCATAGCTGTGAGCAGTGTGATCTCTTGCTGCTAGACTCAATCAGTGCTGAAGTACAGGCAGGCAGAGAGTGCGTAGAAATTGCCTTTAGGTCCCCTTTCCTTGGAGGAAAATAAGCTAGCTATGGCCGTGGAGAAGAAAAGACTGGCTGCTGAGGAAAAGAAGGCAGCAACTTTGGCACTGTAGAAAAAGACCTTTGAGAGACGCCAGTGAAAGACAGACTTGAGGTCCCGGAGGGCCTCTGAGTCCAGTAAGGATAATGGCAGCGACAATGGAGCGCCTCCGAGTCCAGTAAGGATAGTGGTAGCGACAATGAAGGGCCTAGGAGAGGTGACCTTTTCCACACCCCCAAAAGGCCTGGTGCCTAGTTGTGTGGTGGTGGATGACACAAATAAGTTGTTTGCAGCATATGAGGGGGACCTACGAATGTACAGACTCCCACATGTGGTTGGGAAGCCAGTCTGTGAAAGTACATACCCATTGTGGGAAGGTATACCTTATTGGCCCTTGAAGTAGCTGACCAGATGAATGATGCCCCCATGCAAAAACCCCCATCACAAAGTTTGGTCTCACCCCTGAGATGTATGCCCTTATGTTCAAGCATTGGCCAGAAGCAGTCACACAAGTCATGGGTGGAGTTTGTGGATTCATCCAGTAAGGCACCAGATGGTTGGGTAAAGGGTAGAAAAGAAATTGATTATGATGAGCTGTACTATACAATTTGATGATGAAAGAGCACATTCTAACTAATAGTTTTACAGAGTTGCGTCGGCACCTGATAGACACCAATCTTACTCAGCCCAGAAAGCTTGGGAAAGAAGCTGACCCTGGATTAGCACCGGAGTGTCAATGAAGGTGCTTTTTGAGTGACCACAGGAAGGGAGCTTCAGGTTCTCGTTCACAGAGTGAAAGGGATAAAGTCAAGATCATACATACCAGTTCCCCAAAGAACCCCTCAAAAGTTTCAAGATGAAGAATTCCCAACCCTCTTTAGAGCAGAGGAGAGGAGATTTTGATGGGCGGATGCCCAAGGCGCCCTATTACCTACCCTGCTGTTATAACTTTCTCCAGCTAAGACACAAGAGAGGGACTATGTGTGTCTCAGGAACCAACCAGCAGGTGGGCATTACACAGAAGGGGTTAGTGTAGCACTAAGGGGAGATTATGCCCAAGAGAATATAGTGGCACATGCCCTAGTATCCCTTACTTGGGAAGTGGACCCAGAATGTAAGCTGGTGATCCTGTAGGCTTGTAGTTGTGACTTCCAGGAAGTCAGAGTGAATGGGATCCCTGTCACTGCTCCGCGGAATACCTTGGCCTGGGTGGTAGCAAGGCAGGTTTCCCCAAAACAGTGTCAGGGTAGATTTGTAGGGGACCCATACCAATTGGCAGGACGTTTTCCGACCTATGCCCATGGAACCTTTAAATAGGCTAGGTGAATTCTGTAGATTTATAGTGTGACCACAAGACACAGTCATCTCGCACATTGTGGAATCTGGTCTGTGGGGCCCAGTGCTTTTCATGGTGTGGGTCAGGGGGCAGCACTTTCCCACGTCATTCAAAACCAAGTAATGAATGAGACATATAAACAATGCACTGAACTTACTGATAATGATTGCTGCAACATGTTTATCAACTGCCTTGTTCTATATTAAGTTGACACGTGTTTACATAACATATTTACATGTGTAGTTTGTATGGTGTAAAATGATTAGCATGCATTAACTGTTACAATATTTCATGGTACTTAATGTATTGCTGTGTAGACGGTACACACACGTGTCCTTTCTGTGTTTGCAAGTATTTATAACGTATTTACAATGAGTGGGATGATGTGCACAAGAACTTTATAAATGGTATTGTCAAAGTCAAATGGTAATTACGGGTACTGGGATATACGCAAATGCCACTGCTTGTCAGTCACTAGTAAAAGGGTCTCAACAAACTATGGGGTTGCTTTTGTAGCAAGGAAAGTATCTGCCACCTCTTGAAAGTTACAGTGTCTCTAGAAAGACTGTAAACACCCACATTATTTTCTACAGGTGTACGTCCACAGATTGCATGCCATTGCAATCAGCACTGCCTGCTAAACTCCTAAAACCCTGTGTGAAGAATTGATCGTGATTTAACTTTCATATTTCCGCTTGCACACTTATTTTCAATGCCCCTTTTCTTCCATTCTACATTCTGCATGTCTCTTGTGTGTATACACTACTCAAAATTGCATAGCTATGTTAATCTCTCCTTCTATAAAAATGTATCCTTGCAATCTAACAATATCTATCAATTGCATTAACCATTTGCTTCTTATATATTCCCCTCTAATGATCACGCTGAAGTAATTAATGTATCACAAAGAATTTGAAGTAAATGCATAGAATAGTTTGAGAATACATGACTAATCCCAATAACCAATGCAGTGACCACTAATTTTGGACTCCCGGGTAGCGTGCTACTTGCTGTAAAGCGCTTAAATGCTTCATCAGGGATTCTAAGCACCATATAACGATTTAAATTCAGGAGGGGAGACGGTACTTGCCCAGGCAAGGGTCCTTGTCAGCCCCCAGATGCCCATTGAGTGCATCCTTAGCAATGAGCTTCCACTGGTGACAAAAGTGCCGGGAGGGCGGTTGCCCAAAGCATGGCAAAAACATAGATCTCTGGGTGCACTGTCTCTAAACTGAGGTTATGGTGGACCAGATGAAGAGTAAGGAGTAGGACATGGGTGACATCTGCATCCATGCTGGGGCTGGGTCAAAGGTTACCTGCTCCGGGCAGGAAATCAACCCAAGACTATCCCTGGTGAATCCACTTATGACCTGGAGGTGCTGCCTGTGCTGTTACAGAGACAGAGGACAGGAGACTTGCTCCAGGAAGACCCATATATGAAACAAAGTGTGTCACCCTTGAGAGTGACGGTGCAGTCCCGACAGAAGTCCTAGACTGCCAGGCACCTGTTCAGTCTCAGGGTACTGACCTTGAACTGAAAGGCCATCTACAGGGTGGCACAGCTAAGATGGCGGACAAAAGAGTGGAAGCAAGGTGCCTAGGGTGCAGCCCCCTCTCTGAGAAAATAAGAGGCCAGAGAGTCCTCAGGGGAGAGTGGAAGACTCCATGCCAGCCCCATGGCTGGAGGTGAGGCCCACCCAAGATCTACTATTGGAGCCTCCATGTGGCTTTGGATGGCCGGGGGCCTTGTTCCTGACACTGACAGCTGTCATTGTCCTCTCTTAGTTGTTAGACATTTAGTCCGAACTTACCCTGGGTTGGGATAGATGTTTGACCCAGGGTGCAGATGGGCTACATAATTTTGCTGGCCATAGTGGTACTGTCTCCCTCATGGGATGCAGCTGTGAACCAGCTAAGTTTAGTTTCCTTACAGATGAGGACTCCTCCCCCATGGACAAGGTTAGTGGCTGAGAAAGGTTAACACAGGGGTTTGGCTAGTTTCAGAGGGGCGCAGAACAGACAAGGGTCATTGTAGAGGTCGCAAATTGTCTATGTTCTATCACATGACCAGGGAGCCAATTATAGGAATGATTAGTCCAGCCTAGTTCTGGTATGGGGGTGACCTGTGTAGGAAATCTGCTATTTCTGAAGATTAACCTTGTTTTTTCACCTTATGCTGGACCCTATGTTTTTGCTGGCTGTAGAACTCTATGCACGTTAACCTCTCTAACCAGTCATAAAGTACCTGTGATTTACCTGTAAACATGGTTGGATTGGCATATTCCAAACTTGGTATATTTACCCTACATGTAAGTCCCTACTACATGGTACAAGAAGTACCCAGGGCCTGGAATTTAAAAGTTGCTAGTGGACTGCTGCACCTATTGAGCCATCTATTACAGGGACAGTGTAAAACATGGTTTCAGGCCTAACACTGTAGCCTGACTGTTGCTGTTTAAAACTGCAATTAGACCTATCAAAATTACCACTTTTGACAGATCAACCCCCTCCCCTTTTAAATATTAACAGATAACCCTTATATAGGCCTTGTAGTCTACAAGGCAGGATGCATGGTATTTTAAAGTAGGACATGTAGAAAATGAATGTTAATATGCCCTTACATTGTCTAGAACTTAAAAGCTATTTTTCACTGTTGCAAACTTAGCTGTCTTATGTAGAAAGCCAGAGTACAGATTAAAATCCTAAAACCTTATCTCAGGAATGGGACTAGCTAAAAAAATAATGAGACAGCTATTTTTAATAGTTATTAAAAATGAAAGTCCATTGTGAATTCAGAACTTTAATACATATTAGGGAAAAGTAACTTTTAGAACATTATCTTTTATCTGCCTGAAGTTTCTGGAGGCTAAATTTGCATTTGCTCCTCCACTTCTGCCAGCCAGTAGTTAGCATTTGAATACGTGTAAAATGGTGTGAAAAACATCCTTAAACTAGACTTTAGTGTTAGATATTGGAGGATACTAGCATTACCATAATATACTCCCACACACAACAAACACCAGTTTCTCGACACCACACAATCAGGATTCATGCCCAACAATAGCACGAAAATCACCCATATAGCAGCAATGGGTGACATCAGGATGATCTTCAAGAAGGGAAAAACTGCAGCCCTCATCCTTCCAGAACTATAGAAGCCTACAACACGTTCTCCCACGTCATCCTAATCCAGTGACTCCAAGAAGCAGGCATCCAGGTACTCGTCCTTGTCTGGATTTGGCCCTTCCTCACCTAAAGAACCAAACTATCAATGTGCCCCCCCCCTACGCCTCTGCAGTACAAGATTTTACTTGTGGGTTCCCGCAGGGCTGTTCGCTCAGCCCTACGCTCTACAACATCTACATGACCCTGCTGGTGATGTCATACTAGCGCATAGCAAAAACATCCTCACTTGCGTCGATGACACTCAAACTAGTACTGTCTCTCTCGGACAAAGCACTCTATACCAGGAACAAGTTCAACACATGCATGACATAAGTGGCTACATGGATGAAATCCAACTAATGCAAATTGAACTTGACAAGACCAAGTTGGTAGTCCGAAAGACAGAATTCCTCGCCATGGGGCCCCACCTGGTGGCCCACAGACCTCAGGCACCTGAGGGGCTTTAGAAGTTTACTCCCATGGTGGATTGGAACTTAAACGACTAAGAGCCAGATTTATTTATTGGTAGTCAGGCAGTTGCTATACCAGAGCGACAGAGCAAATTCCTTCGCCAGTCTGGCGGAGGTCCAACAACCAGATTTATAAGTTGGCTGCTCATTTAAGAAGCATTGGCAGGAACCACCATCACAATGGTTCTTGTCAATGCATTTCGCTGTTTGGTGCAGGGCTCCATCAACATGACTGGAGCGAGCCTTGCGTCAAACAGTTCTCTTTTTTTATTTTCAAAAAGAAAATCCTGATACCGGATTTTCTTTTGGCATGGGAGTCATCTTTGGCCAGAGTAAACCTGATTAGTGCATCCAACCACTGGTCCATCGAGGGCAGTCTCAAATATGCACCTAGGTACCAGTCTACTGTACCTATTGAATATCATTGAAACTTTATGTTTCTTGGCGCTATTTGTACTTAAAACCATAGAAATTCATATCTCATATTCTCCTTATTGGATTTTTTTATCATTTTAATGCCATTTTATTTATTATATTCCATTTTTCCAATTCAATTTTGTATTTTTATTATTTTACATTTTGACGTCATTACTGTTTTGCTGCTGTAGAAATACTTTACACATTGCCCAAAGTTAAGCCTGTCTACTCTCTGCCATAGCTACCAGGCAGTAAAGTATTTATGCAGTACCAGAAACACTTATAAAGTCAAAACCACAAACAATAACAATCCAAAAACAAATTCGAAAAATAGAGTAAAATGTAATAAACAAGATGACACCAAAACAACAAAAATCGAGTGAGGGAATCCATAAATACACATTTAAAAACTTTAAAGTGAAAAATAGTACCAAAAAGCACTAAGTGCCAGTGATAGTCAATGGAAGCAGGAGAGTGGGACGTGAGCACAATTTCAGGCCGATCACGATGGAGCGCAGGTTGAACACACCAAGCGGGTTCATCCTGGTCAAAGATTTTTCCTTTTGAAGTAGTCTTTTTTATGGAGTGGAAACCCTTCCGTCTGGCAAGCCTGAAGCTGTATCCACAGAAGATGCATCAAAATCAGACACCTTTGCGCAGGCGGTCCCCATGAAAGCTCCAGAGGTCTTGGATCTTCTGGGTCATATCTAAGACCTCTAGATCAACAGGGACAGCACTTAGGGACCAGGCAAGACTCCAGTAGAGACCATCAGCAAGGTCTAGTCCAGATCCAGTTGATACTTGGCAGCAGGTCACTACAGGAAAAAGGCCTCTTGCAGCCTGTTCTGTCCCTACTGCCACACAGGAGGTCGGATAACTGACCATTGGAGCCTGCCTCTTTGTCTAGGGTACAAGAGGGAGCAGGTCCAGTGCCTCAGGTCTCCTCTCAGGTGACAGACATTAGGTCTCATCCTCTAGTGATCTTCTGCCTGTCCATAAAGTGCTCTGAGGAGATCTCTTTGGGGTGCCGCTTTTATGGTTGTCTCTAGCCAGTGGGTGGGTGACTAACCAATGGGGAAATATTTCCAGGGGGCAACACTACCCACTTTTCAGCAGTTCTTGTTTGCCCTACAGTAACCAATCCCACACACATCACAGCTCTGTGGGCAGAAATTGAACAGTAATGGTGACACTCTAGGCAAAAAGACAACAAAGCCTGCCTAAGTGCCCCTGAGAACAGAAATCACATTGAAAGAGCTACATGCGAACTGTCGCCAGTAACTGTGAACCAGGCTCCCCCAATAATACTGCTTTAAACTGCACAACACCTAAATTCTTCTCACTAGGCCCAGAGCGGAGCCAAGACTGCAGCCTACTTAGACGCACACCGCGAGGAACTCTCCCATCAATTACTACGAGTATAACAGCACAGGGACAAACCACCTTGCTTTGGTATCTCTTTCTCTCGTCCCCTCAGCACTAAAAAGTGCACGTTCAATGTACTTGTTCATAATACCTTGTGGACCTATTTTAAAAAAAAAAAAAGGAAATCAATTTTTAAACGGCAACATATTCTTTTTAAGCAACAATATATATACATACACCCATGACTGTATGCTGCTAATAAATAGCTAATTTGCACCTGTTGGTAAACGCCTAAACCCGGGTGCCCACATGTAATGATTAATCGATCATGAATAAAGAAATAAGACAATCCCACACAGCTCCTCATTCCTAAAATTCGAAATGGGGAAACCCTTTTTCCCTTCTGCAGAGCTCTTGTGTCCACCCAGAAGTGTGGCCAGGAAAATGAGCAGTCCAATTCCTGTGTCCACTCCAGACCAGTTCTTAGGGTAACTTTCCTCCCACTCGGTTTGGTGTCAGTCCAGATAGTGTGGGCTTTATGGACAAAGCTGTTCCCTTCTTCAGGTCTCTGCTTAGACTAAACTATATTGGGCAGGTTTCGCCTCTGTCTGTCCCTAGTTAATAAAGTTCCTGGTTCCACCCCAAATATTGTTTATGAATTAATAGGGATCAAATGGCCCACACCTAGTCCATTCTGTCACCAGTCCTAAGCTAGTGTTCTGCTCTGGGGCAGTTTTTACACCTCATTAAGGTCAAGATCTGGCTAGGCAGCTGTTAGGAGCTAATTTAAATTAGCCTGCAGAGAAATGTTGGCCAGAAAAAAAGTAATTTTCTGAAATTTACTTTTCCTAAATATTTATTAGAAGTATAATTTCACAACTGAATTGTACTTTCCATAAACATGAAAAATAGTCTTTGAATTACTATTTTGGCCATTTCCTTACAAACTTTACAGATTAAAATCTGTACTTTGACATTTTCTAGGATTCATCTACAGCCCTGCCAGTAAAAATAGCTTTTAGTGCCTAGTCACGGGAGGAACATTTTCCACTTTTATATATCAGCACCCTACCTTGTGGGCAACAAGGTGTACTCAAGGGTGACTAACTAATATATAAAAGCAAGGTTTTCCACCTGTCGAAAGGGGTTATCTTGACAGGTTTGACAGCAGGTTTTTGGGCTGCTGCAGTCAAGCTACACGTGGTAGGTCTGTGGCCATGTTTTCCATGCCCACTCTGTGGATAGCACAATAGGTGCTGCAGTTCACAGGTGCCCTGTGTACATTTTCTATACCACATAATAGGGAATACTAGGAAAGTTAAATACGTCTGTTCGAGGTACACCAATTTAACTGTTAAAAGCGGGAGGACATGCACTTTACTCCTGTGTAGCTAGGGTAACAGTACACAGAGTTCTAAGTCAAGCAAATGTAGGGTCTAGAAAACAGCAAAAAATCTGGGGTAACCAAGTAGAAAAGATAGATTTACTGCACATACATTAAGGCTGTGGTTCCCAAAGTGTGCGCCGCGGCACCCTGGTGTGCCGTGATGAAAAGCCAGGGGCGCCGCGCAGGATGGGTCGTGGAAATTGCAGCCGCAATTCCTCCCCCTCCTTTGTTCACACCCTAAATGGAAACGACCTGCTGCTCAGACACCGAGTAATGCGTGTGATGTCACAGACAGACGACGCTGGATTGCAAGTGTCTTCTTTAACGCACGCAGCGGAGATTTGTTGAATGTTGTCCAAATCCCAATTTACAGATGATTTACCAATTTGCTCCAACAGAACGGTACGTAATGTATTGATTACCTTTAGCTCTCAGGAGACGAAGGTCTGTGGTCACTAATTGGGCATTTTTGACTTTGCAATCGATGCTTCTTTTTCCCTCTTTCTTTTTGTCTCGGCCCTTCTTAGAATCTTATCGTCTTAACTTCCTATTTTGCTCGTGCCTGTGCACTTCAATCCCTGTCCTTTCTCCATGACAAGTAGTTGTCATTCCCTTTCGTTTTTACATGGCAGTATATGCTGCTATGATCTCAGGACGTGGTTAAGGATCAGTGTCGGACTGGCACAGAAAATAGACATGGCCACCATTATAAAAAATTTATTACAGGGCCTGGGCTTCACTAGAATAATATCAGGCCATAACTTTCCACTTCTGGGTTTCATTTAGCATATTGCATTTTGGGAGCTGTAGTCTTGGTTCAGGTTCATTGAGCCAATTGCACCAACGAACCTGATAACAATGATGTAAAAGCAAAGTCCAGGAATGGAAAGTGGTATTCCTGAGACATAGATCCATCTGGTCGCAGGTGCTGTTCATCTTTGATAATATTGTGCTTGCATCCTGCATGGATCTCCACTAAGCCCACTTGTTTAAACACCAATGTGCGCTTCCCCGTGAGCACTGCCTCTTCTTCTCAATGCAGAACAAAAATGCATGTTATTGTCAGAGTATTATGGGTATGTACGTCTTACAATAGTCCATCCATAATGCAGGCCAGTGTCTTCAATTATCTTTTTGAGAGACTATACAGTTTTGGACCTGTCCCACTTGTCCTCTGTACCCAGCCCACTTAAAACACTGAGTAGATGGGATCTGGTGAGCCATCTTGGGTTCATCAGAGCCTAGCCCACGTAAACTTCTTGTAACGTAACAGAGCTCCTTGAGCCTTTCTCTAGCCTGGTTACTTTTAGAGGGAGTGCTTTATGCTACTCTATGATGGTGTTGTATGCATTGAGATGTACTTTATAAGATCTTTGTGGTTGCAAATAAGGTTGTATGGTGATGGCTACTCTCTGAATCCTTCGTCACGTCTAGGCTTGATTCTTCATGTAGACCAGTGGTTCCAAAAGTGTGCGCCGCGGCACCCCGGTGCGCCGGTAAAAAATGTTGGGGAGCCACGGCCAATGGCCAATTAGGTCAAGGGAGCCACGGGTCCAAAAAGTTTGGGAACCACTGCTTTCAGGTGTTAGCACCAAACCTAAACATAACTTCGTTTTTTTCAGTGAATTTCAGAGTTTTTTTAATTTTATGCCACATCCAACAGTGGACACAGGACCCTTCAGCCAACCTGACACATGGGGAGCCAACCGCCACTGCTCATGGGCTTCAACTGTGGTCCATCAAGGTTTGCAGCAGGTCCTAGACAACATCTGGGCCATGCGACTAAACTGCCAAGAGTGGTCATGTGCCTGCAGCAGGGGGTTGAATGCATGGTTTGGGCTTGGGCCACACGCTGTGCACAACCTGCTGCAGGCAGCCGTGCCTTACTACAAACAGCCCTCGGTCCATCGGCCCTAGGAACAAAAGTGTGAGCAGAGCCATCAAATAATGTGAGTTGCACAACAGATGTTACAAACAAATGTGACAAAACTCTTTAAATTCTAAAATATTTTTTTTTTACATCTGTAAGTCATTCAGTTGAATACTTTAGATTACGAAAATGCAATGTGTGACATTTAGAAAAATGTATAATTTCAAGACATACTCTTAAAACGATGTAAGAAACAAAGTCTCGACAATGGTCCCTTAATTGAGAGTAGAAAATAATAATTTTTTGTGTGCACCGCGCAAATGGTCAATAATTAGATTATTACATATGGAGCGACATTACAATCTATTAAACCATAAACAAGTGGATTTTCTGTACAGTGCATATTATGCAGCAGATCATTTCTATGTGCCCACAGATTTTGCAGCTAAAAAAATGACGCATAGTGGGTAGCGTGCATTTGCGCTTAGATTTCCTGATCATAGAATATGTAATTGAGCCACAGGAGTTATTTCTTTGGTCTGGTGCATAACGGCCTTTCAGATGCTAAATTGGTTTATTGTGTTCCATAAAAATGTCTTGCAAAGTCAGGCTTTGCATAAAAATCAGGTTTGCATAAATCAGCTCCATCACTGAGAAAATGTCTCTTCTCGGGGAGCGGGTGTAAAGAAATTGTGTACATGAAGCATTAATGGATAGATCCTATTTCATCATATTGTGTTTGTTTTTACAGACATATACTTCTGAGGAATGATTTATAACTGAAATGCAGTGTATTTTTACAATGATCTAGACGTTAATGTCAAAGTGATTCATTGCAATTTATTTTTTGGGGACTAAATATACTGTTTACCAGCTAAGTGATACCCAACACTATTGTCAATTACTATTTGAAGGACAATAAATGTACAGGAAGCACTAAATGGCTTTTTTTAATCCATGCATAAGTATGCACACTATATTTATGGTGGGAGGGTCCTATCATTATATTAATTAAAGGCAGACGAAGGCAGAAGTCCCTTTATGCGCGGCACCAAAGTATATCTATAATATTGATGAAAGAATGAATGAAAACGTTATCAGTTTAGGAATCCAGGAATAATATATTTTTTTCTCAAACTATCTTTGGCTTTTCAATGCCTTTCTAATTCTAAGAATCTTTCACAACTTCTCTATGCATCTTTTTGCCTCTATGAATCTCTTGTTGGCTCTCTGTGAATCTCTCAGTGAATTTCTCACTGTCACTCTCTTTCTCTCTCTCCTCTCTTTAACTGCCTTCGTGAGTGAATCTGTCACTGCCTCTCTAAGATCTTTTGTTGACACTCGTGAATATTTTGCTGCCTCTCCATGTGGATCTGTCACTGGCTCAATAACTCCCTCCTGGAATATTTCATGTCTTCTTTATACATGTGTCATTTGTTCTATAACTCTCTGTAAAGATTCAATAAAAAAGTTAGAAAAGCTGCTGGATATTTTCAGAAAAGCAGTGTGAGATTTAGAATAAGAGAAGCACTGTACGATTAACAGAGAGAGGGAGTGCAACAATTACAGAGAGGCAAGGCAGAGACAGATTGTTATAAAGAGGTAAGTAATGGAAGATTCAGAGTAAGGAAATCGGAGACTCTTACAGTTGGAAAGAGAATGAGAGATTTGCAGAGAGAGAGGGCTAGTCACAGAGAGAAGGTGGTTTACTCATGCAGAGTGGCAGTGAGAGATTTGGTGCTGTAAGAGACTGATAGGCAGTGCTGGGATCTCTTCAGCCAAACAGACACTGCAGATTCCAGCACTGCCTCTCTATCAGTCTCTTACAGCACCAAATCTCTCACTGCCTCTTTGGGAGGGATGAAGGGGGCAATCAAGACCGACTACCATTTTGTGTGTAAAAGGCCGCTTTATTTGAAACAGGTGCACATCACATCTATTAACCCCTGGCAACCGCCTCACAAAACTAAACCTCTCTAGACATCTAGTTACCTGACCCCTTAGGTTTGTGTCTCCCTCCACCCCTACGATCCCCACATGATACAATCCCCCCACCCTGCATATCCAGATATACAAATTCCATAACATCGTCATGTATCATTTTCTCCCCTACATCTTAACTCCAAACCTTGTAAAACCTGCAGACCTATCTGCCTTATTGCAACTGTAACTAACCCCTCTAATGTAACTCCACAACTGTTTTCCCTTTCCCCGCTCCCGCTCCCCAAATCCCCAAACATCAATATAAAGACCCGAACTCCAGCCAAACTTGGCCAACATCAACCCAAACTCCGCCTGCACCTGCTCCAAGCGACAAAACCATACAGCAAGATTTTTCCCTGTGCACCTGTCCCAAACACATGCCACCTGCCCGATATTAACCGCCGCCAAACTCCACCCCCCCCCAAAACCCTCACTTAAGGGTGGGCGGGTGGGACAAGCTACAGCACTACACACCCAGCCACCAGGTTACAATACCTAAAATGGTGGCTGGGTGGAAGCGGAGACCCGATAAGAAGCCGTTAATTGGGCTTATTCAGTAGGATTTGGGCTGCCTTTGGGCTCTCCCAGGCAGCCCATCCGGCGGCAAAATGGCCGCGCCCATGAAACCCCTTCCCCCTCCCAAACCTGCCCGGGGGGCAGACCTCGAGGCTCGGCTGCCCCCCAAATCCCCCTTGGGAGGGATGAAGGGGGCAATCAAGACCGACTACCATTTTGTGTGTAAAAGGCCGCTTTATTTGAAACAGGTGCACATCACATCTATTAACCCCTGGCAACCGCCTCACAAAACTAAACCTCTCTAGACATCTAGTTACCTGACCCCTTAGGTTTGTGTCTCCCTCCACCCCTACGATCCCCACATGATACAATCCCCCCACCCTGCATATCCAGATATACAAATTCCATAACATCGTCATGTATCATTTTCTCCCCTACATCTTAACTCCAAACCTTGTAAAACCTGCAGACCTATCTGCCTTATTGCAACTGTAACTAACCCCTCTAATGTAACTCCACAACTGTTTTCCCTTTCCCCGCTCCCGCTCCCCAAATCCCCAAACATCAATATAAAGACCCGAACTCCAGCCAAACTTGGCCAACATCAACCCAAACTCCGCCACCCAGGGAAAGTGGGGTAGGTGGTTACACCTCATCCCCCCTTTCCCTGCCCCCCCACCCCCGCCCCTTCACTTCGCTGTCCGTCACCAACACCTTACTCCCGCCGTACCCCCAACAACTTCGCCAACACCTCCCGAAGCTCCAACAGGTATAGATCCATTCCCATCCGGGACAAATGTACTCCATCACCTCTAAACATCTCCGGCGCATCATATTTAATGTCTCTGTGCCATATGCGCGTGAAACCCACATGACGACAAAAGCGAACCATCTCCACGTTGACCTTCCGCCTCGCCTTGTCCACCGCCTGCGGCTTCACCGCTCCTCGCCACACTCTGCGCGGGACCAACTCGGTCCACACCACCGTACACCCCGACCAACACCTGCGCAGCTCTGCCAGATCCCGCCGCATCGCCCTCATCAGCACCAAACCTGTCTCCCGCACCAAATCGTTCTCCCCCAAATGGAGGACCAACACGTCGGGGCACCGCCCCCCGCACACTAAACCATTCAGGGTGGTAACCAACTCTTTCCATCTCATCCCCCCCTCCCTGACCAAAACACCTTGAACAACTCAGGATTGAACCCCAAACCATCCCCAAAATAGCTGTCTTGCGCTTGCAGCTTCGCCCTCTTCACAAATGAGTGACCCACAATCCAGATCAACATCTCTCGGGACGAGGGCCCCGCCACCGAACCTGGAATGAGAAACATATGTCAATCAACACTGTCCCCCCAATGCCAAAACGCGCGCACGCGCCGGGTCAGCTCCGCGCACGTAGCGTTGATAACAATCTGACGTCCACCTACCCAAGCGCATGATGGCCCCCCTCCCCTGTCCCTGACGGTGCGCCTCGGCCCCCACTCACGGCGCACCCCCCAATAAACGGGCCTCCCTGACCCATGCAACCTGAAACCATTCAGGATTGAGACTCAGCTTCCCACCAAATTAGCTATCCTGTGCTTGCCACTTGGCCCTCTTCACAAACGAATGCTCCGCCATCCAAATCAACCAGCCCCTAATGATTTTGCCCAGCTGGGGTTTGAACCCTGGTCGAAGCTCACTCAAAGCCCCTGTGCAGTAACAGTGAGCCATCTGTTCTGCTTGGCTAAGAAACCATTCCCGACCTGTGCGAGCAACCATTGGCAACAACTATGCCCCCCCCAACGTCCCCATGCGCGTTCAAAAGCACTCCGCTGCGCACTTAACGCCGATCCACTGAGGATCATCGCCACCGACGCGTAATGTCCCCCAGCCGCACCACCGTCAATGCGCTTCTGACGCCGCCCCTCTCCGAAACCGGCGCATGCCCTACCGCCTGCTATCCACCCCCCGCCCTTGCCTGATGCTTCCACCCCGCTAACCCCCCGACACGTACCACCCTGCCCTCCAAAAACCGCGGTGACCCCCCAGCACATGAATTTCCGACACTACCCCCATGTGCTGTGCCACCAGAATCTCTAGCAGCCCCGGTAACCGCTTCCGCTTGTCTGCCGGCAACCATGCCTCCCGCAAAGCCCACGTCAAACCAACACCCAACTATTGACCACGCCATGCCAGCCCCACTGTCTTTGAATTCCCAACACTGGCACTTTGTGCCATGACTCCATCACCTCGAGCCGCCTCAACATCTGCCGCTGCTTGCCTGCCGGCAACCGTGCTTCCAGTAAACACCAATACCAGCTCAATACCCAGAATCGACAACGCCGTGCCTGGCCCCACTGTCTTTTAAAGTTCCAACACTAGCACCTCGTGCCTTGCCTCCATCCCCCGAGACGCCTCAACATCCGCCGCCGCCTGTCTGCCGGCAACCGTGTCTCCAGCGACACCAAGCCCAGCTCAATACCCAAATTTGACAGTGCCATGCCGTCCCCATTGTTTTTTGATTTTCCAACACTGGCACTTTGTGCCTTGCCACCATCACCTCCAGTAAGCACCGAGACCATCTCAAATCCAAAATTGACAGCGCCGTGCCTGGCCCCACTTGTCATTTGAAGTTCCAACACTGGCACCTTGTTCTTGCTTCCATCACCCCTAGCAGCCTCCACTTCCGCCGCTGCTTGTCTGCCGACAAACGTGTCTCCAGCAAAACCGAGCCCAGCTCAATACCCAAAATTGACAGCGCCGTGCCTGGCCCCACTTGTCTTGTGAATTTCCCACACTGGCACTGTGTGGTTTGGCTCCATCACCTCGAGCCGCCTCAACATCCGTCGCTGCTCGTTTGCCGGCAACCGTGCCTTCAGCAACACCGAGACCAGCTCCTTACACAAAGGTGACAGCGCCGTGCGTGGCCCCACTGCTGTATCCGGTGCCAATGGCACCCCAAGGACCTCCGTGATCTCCTGAAACCTGTCCAGCGCCACCTGGCAGTTCGTGGAGTCCGGGGCCCCGCCACGAAAAAGAGTCATCCAGGTAGGGCTGAAACTCCCTAGTGACCCGTTCGTTCCGTAAAAAACCCTTGCTGGAACCCACGAAACCTTCAACACGCGCAGGACCTCGCGCAGCCTATCAGCAATGCCGTGTCCCCCTACCTAATGAACAACCCACGAAACCTTCAACACGCGCAGGACCTCGCGCAGCCTATCGGCCCTGCCATGTCCCCCTACCTAATGAACAGACCTATGGCAAAACAAAGACCATAATAAAAAGTGGTCCCCAGGGAAGTATTTTAAACTTATTTTACCTTACAACTGTGTCACCATAGTGAACAACATTCCATAACGCTCAGGGATTATTATCAAATCAAAAAGTTGCAGTTTGCATACGACACCTATGCGCATATCTGTGGCACCATAGTGAACAATGTTCCATCACGCTCCCGGGATTATTATCAAATCAAAATGTTACAGTTCTCATAAGCTACTTAAGAGCATATCCGACGTACATCACCAACGTTAAGCCATATTACATTCATGTCTGGCGACGCAAATATCCACAGCTACCCAGGTTTACCATGTGCGGTGTTGTTTTACCCTTTTCCCCACACTATATGGTCAATATGGCACATTCGCCATATATACCTTATTCCTCCCTTATATACCCAATCCCAACACCCCGCTCAGAAGTCTTGTACTTGGAAGAGTGTCATAGCGTCAACGCATCGGTCCCACACGCCATTATCTCCGATACCCTCGTCAGGACAAGTGTTGCCCCTGAATCCATTGTAAAATCACCCATGTACCACCAACAACATATTTACGACCAATCCCCTAAGAACATGTATATGTATTGTCTGCCCACACCAAACGGAATGCCCCCAAGCGCATATCCATAAATGTCCCTGCACCTCTTCCACTCCCAACGTGTCCCGCGTGTACGAACCCCACTGCACCATCACAGATTCATGGAGTCAACGTAACCCAGGTCTCATACGGCTGTCCAATCAGTGGTGCCGCACCATCCTACTAGTTGAAATGCACCCTCCTCTAACCTCCATTTTAGCTCCTCATTACCCACCCTCACGACCGGCAACTAAGACCTAAAACGCCTGTTCCTAAAAAGGAACCAAAGTCCGTCTCCGCAACCACATGAAATTCTACGTAGCCTTCACTTGCTGTGTAACCATGCACCAACCCGTATATCATACCTTCCGCCTCTCTTTTAGCAGAAACTAAAATTGAGCACATGCACCCAACAGTACCGATATTCTATCGTGTTATGAGACCTTAGCGACCCCCATGAACGAATCCAACTGCACTTACATCCCCTGTACTTTGCCCGCACAACCTCGCAAGGAAACCTAACTTGAAAAACTAAAGGAATGACCTAGTTCCGTGCATCGCGCTGTCAACCCAACAAACCCCCAGCCACGGTAGAAACTTACAGACACATGGTTGCCTAAATCAGTCCTCCTCTCACTACACTCGCCTCAACAGTCGAGTGCCTCGCGGTGTGGTGCAGCTACGCCAACGTCGCTCCTGCATTTTTGTGACCCAACTGCACCGCAAACGTGTCGGCCATAATGGTATGGAGTCTCATGCCTGACTGTGCCTCTAAACGGGCACGTGGCCCACCCCCACCGACACCATCCGCGGCGCCATCCCGCTTTTACCTGCAAGCAACGTATCCCCTCGTCGCTCCTCGACTCTCCTGTCCACCGATCTACCTCTCGACTGTGTCCGGGCCGCCGCAGCACCCAGGCCCCGTGACACCTGTAACAAAGAACCAACACCATTACCGGGCCCCCGTCCGCCCGGCCCCCCTCTCACTTCACCTTCCTCTGCACTATCCTCTCCTTCCACCAACTCCACACCACCCCATCTATATTTCCGGCGCGCCACCGGCGGCGCCGACCGAAACCTGCCAGAGGCCCTCTCTTCGCCTCTGCCCTCGCACAAAGTAAAATAGTCCTCTTTGGCGTTGCTCCAGGTATGCTGCTGTTCCCCAAGCCGCTTGGGCCCTGTGGGTGCTGGGACCGGCGAGCCCGCCTGGGGCCTTCTTGAGCCAGTCGCGCCGCGATCCCGCGTGGTCTCCAGGCTCGCCGCCGGAGGCTCCGCCTTCCCTTCTCCTTGGCGTCGCTGGGCCGCCCCAAGCCGTGCCAAGTCTGGTTCCCCGCGCCGACTACCTCCCTGTAATAAAAAAGGTATTGCTGGTGTGCTGGTCCCCTGCCACTGCTCCGCCTCGTCTGCCCAGCGCCACTTCCCCCAGCTCTCCCCTGCCCCCCCCTCCTCCGCGTCTTCGCTCCAGCAGAGCCCCCCTACCCCTGCCCCCGCGTCGCCCGCGGCTTCTTCCCCCGCCCGCTCCCCGCTGCCAACCCGCCCATAAACCACCTCTGCCTGCCTTGAAGGCCCAGCCTCCTCCACCACCGTCTCCCTCCTTTCCGCCGCCATGCGGGCCTCCCTGATCCCCTCCTCCCATGACGAAAACACATCTAGCACCTCCCACTCCCTTTCGCTCTCCTCTGACTCCAAAAGAATCGGGGACCCCCCCCCTATGCCCTTGGTCACTCCCCAGTCCCCCCACAGCCGTCCCCACCTGGCCCCCCCCTTGCCTGCGGCCCCCGCCCCTCCCCCTTTCCCTCCTCTCTTAGCCTCGCTCCTACCCCTCTCCCCCGCCCCCAGCCGGGCCGGCGAGGGGCTCTCCAAACGCCTCCTCATGGCCTGGTCTTCCCCTAAGCATCGTCCCCGTCCTTGCCCTTCCCCCCTTCCCTCCCGCCCCGCCCCCGCTCCTTCGTCCTTGTCCCCCGCACCCCCCTCGCGCCTCCCGCTCTCTAATGAGGGCCCGCTCCGCCTCACAGCCCCCCCGCCAACACCCGGGCGGCCGCGCGACTCCACGCGCGCCCGCTCGACATCCATATCCCGCCGCCCGCCCGCTTCCCCGCCCCCTTCCGCCCCTTGGAAACGCGGCGAGGCGCCCCTGGCAACGCGCCTCGCACGCGACCCTCCGTCATCCGGGGCCGCGCTCCTGACATCGGCGCGGCCCCGAAGACTCACCTGTAATTTTTGAGATTTCCTCGGTGGCGAGCAGGCCAGAACGGCCGCTGCCACCCCGAACGACGCCTGCCTCACCGGCCGCGCCTCCGGCGGCCCCACCAAGAGGTCCATCCGCCCTGCTTCACTCAGCAGGCGGATGGCCTCGAGTACACGAATATCCTCAGCTCCCGACATCCTAGGACCAACCTACAATAACCGACCCAGCTAGCAGCTAAATCACCTCACACGACAAGCTACAGCACTACACACCCAGCCACCAGGTTACAATACCTAAAATGGTGGCTGGGTGGAAGCGGAGACCCGATAAGAAGCCGTTAATTGGGCTTATTCAGTAGGATTTGGGCTGCCTTTGGGCTCTCCCAGGCAGCCCATCCGGCGGCAAAATGGCCGCGCCCATGAAACCCCTTCCCCCTCCCAAACCTGCCCGGGGGGCAGACCTCGAGGCTCGGCTGCCCCCCAAATCCCCCTTGCATGAATAAGAGACACCATGGTCCCCGAACCTCTTGGAGCATAGAAATGTCCACATTCTTTAAATGTCATTTCTAAGCGATTTATGCACACAAAAAAACCTTTATCAATGGAAAGGGTTTGGCACTGCGAATCCATTGATATAACAACATCATGAGGCTGCTCTACTGTAGTGGCGGCTCCTCCATTGGGGCTTGGGGTGTTGCCTCACTGCTTTCTCGCAGTGCGAGAAGCAGAAACCTAAAATGGTAAAACGATCATTGTATGTTTCTGCTTCTCGCATTGTGAAAAAAGCAGAAGTGCCTGGTTGGGGGCGGGCGGGTAGTTGGTCCTGCTCGAGGGTAGGGGGATTGGCTTGCCCACTACTGTGGGTACTGACTATTTGGTCGGTCCCAGGTCCGACCAACCCAGTCATGGCACGCTCACTTTTTGTCTATGTAGGCTGCATGCAGCCTACATAGAGAAAATGGCCTCTCAACAGGCGCCCGGCTGGGGCGCTGTCGGCTGCACCGCACCAATCACAACGCAGCCATTGCAGCGTTATGATTGGCGAGAGTGGAGGGAGGCTGCCTGATGGAAAACTCCGCAGCCTGGAGCGCAACAAGCAGAAAAACACCTCAGCTGAAGGCCTCCCCGGCCTGCGGGTGCATGGTGCGTCCCACTATAAGTGCACAGGGTGCCATGATGCTAGCATGCACCCTGTGCCTTCACTTCTTCAGGATCTGCCTGTGAAGGTGAGCAGGCAGACACATGCCTCAGTCCCTCGCGCGCCTGCTGTCGGTGCTGCCGAACTCTGCGTCACTGTACTCAGTACCACGAGCAGAAAGGCCCCCTACTCAGCTCACCGTGCACAGTCCATCCATTCGATGGTGGCGCTGGTGACTCATTGCGTCCTCTGTGCGAGGGGTGGGCGTTGTGATGGTGTCTATGCGCTTGCGCTGTAAATAGCAGTGCCGTCTTTATAATAAGACTCGGGACACTCGTCTTTAGTTGCTGCGTGGTTCCGACTAAAGCCGTCGGCCACGCCCCCTTTATTTTATAGCTGGCGCATGACGACACGCGCCAGCGCTAGCGTGACCTCGGCGGCGCGGGTAGGCTGAAGCGCTACCCTGCACCCGAGGACACTACATTCCTTCTAACCTTTATTGAACAAAACAAACTAGAAACACTGGACATAAATGCAGATCTGTTACCAGTCACTTGAATTCCAGTCTCTGGACGATCACACCAGGAAGTCAGCTAGCCGGGCGGATGGTGCTGGATTCTTACGCAACCCATACCTGGATTGCTCTCCCCATGGCAATGGCACCGATGGTGTCATTCCAGGCGGGGTTCCGCTCGCCGGGGATCTTACCGGAGAGCTCGGAAGGCTCTCTCCGGGAGTTTTTCGGCATTGGTTGAGTGTCCTGGTTTATTGCGTTCTCATCTTCAGGGGGGTACTGCCCCTGAAGTTCAAAGCCGTCTTCACCTGTCGGTTGACTTGGCCTGGTCCTCAAGAGTTCTGGTTCCTGTCGGTCTGGTGTTCCAGGGTATACCTTCTTGAAGAATGAGATGTTGCGAGTGACTACTTCGGCTCCTCTCTGGGCGGTCACCATGGTGCCAGTTCGGCGAAGGACTGTCCATTGCCTGTGTTCAAACGGGAGCCGGAATTTGCTTCCAGGGTATCTGTCCTTGATGTACACGCTCTCTTACTTGGATGTCGGACTCCTTGGCTCGTCTCCGGGTACAGGCTTGATCATTGGAGTTGGTCCGGTTAGCCAGGGTTTTTTCCGCGTCCACTTGGGCTGGGGTCCAGTTTGGGTGACTCGGGATAGTGTCTCTCACCACTCGGCCCATGGTTGCCGGCCCGGGTGCTGCTTCAGTTGTGAGGTGGGGCGTCAGCCGGTACTCTCTCAAAAAGCTGTAGATAGGCCAATCCAGTGGGGATCCGTCCGCATGCGCAATGCGTATCGTCTTGTTGAGAGTACGCATAAATCTCTCCACCTCCCCATTGGCTTGTGGCCAACGTGGAGTTACCTTCCGGTGATGGATTCCCCAGCTCTTTAAATAGTCTGCGAATTCCTGTCCTTGGATGGGTGGGCCGTTGTCTGTTTTGACCACCTCAAATATTCTGTGCGCGGCAATGGTTTTCTCGAACTTGGTGATGACCTCGGTGGCGGTCTGACTTCCGACAATATCCACTTCTGGATACTTTGTGAAATCATCAATGATTACTAATGCATAACGTCCATCAGGGAGGTGCCCAAAGTCTGCACTTACACATTCCCACGGCCTTTGGGGGTTGTCTTCGGTGATGACTGGGTGAGGTCGTTTTGGCTGCCAGGCTGCCTGACACCATGTACAGGCTCTGACTGCCTGCTCCACCATATTGTCCATTCCTGGGAACCACACCTTGGCCCGCAGCCTGCTCTTGGTTTGCACCAAGCCTTGGTGACCTCGGTGTGCCAGGTCTACAGCTTGCTGGACCAGGCTGAAAGGCATTACCAGTCACGGTCCTCGTAGTAGGCAGCCTCGGCTGTCGGTGGACAGATCCTCCTTCACCCGCATCATCGCCTCTAGTGCCGCTTTGGCTTGCGGAGTCCGTCTGCTCAGGGTGGCTTGAACAGGGTGCCAGTCATTAGATAGGACGGCATCAGTGGCCAGTTGTAGGCATTCATCTCCTTGGGTGGCTTCGATGATGGCTTCCAGACTCATGGGTAGAGGCCGTGACCTTTCCAGTACGAGCCGTACATACTCTTCAGTGTCCTCTGCATCCTCTCTTTCCGCTTTCGTGGCTGCTCTGGGGTGTCTCTAGAGGTAGTCTGCTGTATTTGATGAGGCCGCTTTGTACTCTACCCGATAGTCGTACCCTTGCAGCTGAAGTATCCACTTCTCGATCCTTGGTGGGGGTTTGGATACAGAACCCTGAAACAGGGGGATGAGCGGTTTGTGGTCTGTGGATACCGTAAAGGGATAGCCATATACATACACGTGAAAGTGCGGGCAGGCCCAGTGGATGGCGATTGCCTCCCATTCTATTTGCGAGTATCTCTGCTCTGTGTCCGTTAGGGAGCGGCTGGCATACGCAATTGGCGCCCATTCTCCATTGTTCTGTAGCTGGGTTAGGACTGCCCCCAGTCCAAAGGGACTGGCATCCACTGCAACGTTGGTGGATCTGGTGGGGTCAAAGTAGGACAGGGTCATATCCGCCGATTGGGCTGACTTCGTGGCCTTGAACGCTTGTTCCTGTTCCGGGCCCCACTGCCATGTGGTGGTGGACTTTGTCAGCTCTCTGAGGGGTTTTGTGGGATTGGAGAGATCGGGGACGAAGCGTCCGCAAAAGTTCACCATCCCCAGGAAGCTCCTGACTTCTGAGATGTTGGATGGGGCGGGGGCTTCTTGGACGTCCCTCACTTTGTCGGGATCCGGGGCTATTCCCTGGTCGGAGAAGGTATAGCCAAAAAAGCTGATCTTGTTTTTCAAGAACTGACACTTCTCCCGGTGTAGGGTCAGACCGGATTCCTTGATCCTTTGGAGGACTCCTCTCAGTCTCTGATGGTGATCTTCAATCGATGATGCGTAGATGAGTAAATCATCACTTAGGTTTAGAACCCCTGGGAGCCCGCTGAGGACCTCACGGATGGTGATTTGAAACAACTCAGGGGCACTCGAGATTCCGAAGTTGAGGCGTCAGTATCTTCTGAGGCCTACGTGCGTGGAGAAGGTGGTTATGTATCGAGAGTCCGGATGTAGTGGTAGTTGGTGATAACCCGACCGGAGGTCCATCTTTGAGAACCATCTCGCGCCGTTCAATTCTCCCAGTATGTCATCGATGGTTGGGGTTAGGTGTCGTTCCCTTTTCACCGCTGCATTTGGAAGGCGCATGTCCACGCAGATGCGGACTTGCCCCGGTTGTTTCGGTTTCCGGGCCACCACGATCGGAGACACCCACGGGGTGGGCCCACTGACCTTTTCGATAATACCTTGTTTTTCCAATGCCTCTAGCTCCTCTTCAACTTTCTTCCTCAGTTGGAACGCGAAGCGCCTATGTCTCAGTGCCACTGGTTGGACCGACGGGTCAATATGGAGGGAGACCTCTTTCCCTTTCAGGCATCCAATGCCTTTGAATACGTCTCCGAATTCTTCCATGATGGCCTCTAGCTCCTCTTCTAGTACTGCCATGGCAAACGATATGAGTCTCAGCTCTTCCGCCGACTGTCCACTTATCAGCATACCGCTGCCTTCCTTCGTGACATACACGGTGGTGGGAACTTTAAGGCTTTGGTCTTGCAGCTCAGTCTTGAAACATCCTATCAGCGGAATAGGTGTCTTCTGGCCATACGCAAACTCTCTGATCCTTGCCTCGCGTAGGGGGGGCCGATTGCTAAGCTGATTGTAAACATTAGCGGCCATCAGCTCAATGGATGCTCCAGTGTCGATAGTGGCTCTCACCTCCTGCTGGTGAATTTTGATTCGGCATTTTGGAAGACGTCGCTTCTTCCGTCGCGGCTGATCAATCGCGAATACATAGTGGACCGGGTAATCGCCCATGTCATCGTCCATGTCCTCGCTGTCTCGTTCCTCTACTACTGCTTGAGCAGCTTCTGTCTTTGCTTTCGCCGATCGGCATACCGCCGCATAGTGGTTCATCCACCCATACGCACTGCACTTCTTTCCTCTCGCTGGGCAGTCCTGCATGCGGTGGGGCGGGCCTCCGCAGTACCCACATTCCTTCCGCTTATCCTGCTGTTTCTTCCTGGCATACTGGCGCGCTTTTGGCCTCACCACATTTGCTTTCTCCGCCATGTTGACTTGCTCCATTTTGACGGGTCGGTGAAGGGCTGCTTCCATGTGGGAGGCTCTTGCCTGCGACAGTTCCTTGGAGCGGCCCAGGCTGAGGATGTCTGCTAGTGGCTTGCCGTCTTCTTGAAGGATGGTGACCCTGAGTTTGGATGAGTAGCACCCTTTGATTATCTGCCCTCGGATTTCTTCCTGCTCATCACGAAATCCGCACGTGCTAGCCAACTCTTTTAGCCTTCCATGAAAAGCATCCAGCGACTCCTCTGCTTCCTGCTTGGCCTGGCGAAATATGAATCTCTCATTGTCTTTGTTCGTCATTGGTTCAAAATGTGCGTTTAAGGCATTGAGGATGGTATGATGTGACTTGGGAGTAGCTTCAACCAAAGTTTTGTATATACGGTGGATGTCTTTGCCTCCTAGGTTCAGAGGTAGAGCTCTGCGCCTCTCACGGGCTGTGCCCACCTCATCGAAGTAGATCTGGAGACGATCAGTCCAGTCTCTCCAACGTGGAGCAAGGGACGATGGAGCCCCGTCTACCACAAAAGGCTCAATGGCGGGGATCGACGCCATTTTGGCGCGTGCATTATTCCCTCCTGGGCCCGCTGGTATTGGCTTGGCCGAGAGTGATTGCGATGTTTTTTTGGGGGTTTCTTTCCAGGTCTAGTCGCACTCACACACACCCCAGCGCTGTTCTTTACTCACTTCTCTCCTCCACAGATGTCAGCATACTGGGCACTCCGGCGTAGGCCTGGACCTGGGCGCAGCATGGGTCTTCTCCCCTCCGCAAGGCATTCACAGAGGCCAAAGGGACTGCCCTAGCTGCAGCGCGCCGGTCTGGGGACCCCCTAGCAGGTGACCTCGAGGTCGAGCGTGAACTTATGGGCCCCGAGCATGTGTAACCCGGCCAGTGCACCACCAGTCATTGGAGGCACCACAAGCACAGTATGGGTTCTTTTAAACCCTTGTTGCCAGTGTGATGGCGTCTATGCGCTCGTGCTGTAAATAGCGGCGCCGTCTTTATGATATGACTCGGGACACTCGTCTTTAGTTGCTGCGTGGTTCTGACTGAAGCCGTCGGCCACGCCCCCTTTATTTTATAGCTGGCGCATGACGACACGTGCCAGCACTAGCGTGACCTCGGCGGCGCGGGTAGACTGAAATGTTACCCTGCGCCCGAGGACACTATAGGCGTATCCTGCTGGTTGTGCACGATGTGTCACTGTGCAGCCTGCCAGCCTCTGCCGCCTCTCCTGGGCTCTGCAGGTTAGCAAGGAGCCCAGGCACATCCTCCATTCAATGGAGCACAGCTCGGCCGTGAGGAAAACCAGGCCTGGGTCTCTGGAATGGGCCACACCGGTGAGAGCTGGTGGGAGCGTGCTTCACAAGGGTAGACATGCCAGCAATGCCATATACACAGACGTATACCAGTATACGGTGAGTGAGCCGTTGTTGGGTTGTGGGTGTGCTGTGGCCACATCGGGTAGTGGAGGGGTTTTCTGTATTTGAAAGTGGCTTAGTTTGAGCAAGAGCTTGTTTAAGGTTCCGCGCCAGGGCTGCAAACACCTTTCTCAGAAATGTTAGCTCTCGGTGCATTTGGAATAAAGGAATCTTTATCGAATGCATCAGTACCCTTCTTACCAGCACCTCAGTCCCATGTGAGAAGCACTCCAAAGCAAAGGAAAAAGTATCAGCTGCACTTGGTGCTCTCATAGAACTATATATTCAGTGCACGATACAATGGATAAATACATGTATTTTATTGCATTGTGTAGGGCCAAGTACGTCTGCTAATTACCTTCATTGGGAGACTCTGGCGCCTTCGGTCTGGTTGTGCAGTAGGGTCAGTGGCAGCCCCGGGTGCTTCACGAACGGGCTGGGGTATTCAATGCAGAAAGTATATAGCAATTCTCACAAATTCACCTGTAACCCGATGCTGTTGCACTGAGGACTATGGTGCTTCGTGAAGTGTGTCATTTTTACTTGTGTTTGGCAATGTTTGAGGCGTGGTGGCAGAGAACTGTCCCGGACAAGACACAAGCCTGACGTGATTGTCTCTGAGGGTTCAGACAGACGCAGGGGACCTCAGCTCACTCCAGAGATGTGAGCGCAACCAGCAGGTCACACGCTGAGATGTCACTCGATGTCTCGCTTCCCTTTCTGAACTTTGTTACAAATAGTACTAGTGAAGAGATAGCAGGTAACTCTTGCTGTGCAGAACAGCAACAACGTGGAACATACATTTACAATAATAGGCAGGGGCATAGCTTCAAGTGGGGCAGCAGGTGCAGTGGCACCGGGACCCAGAGGCTTGAGGGGCCAAAAAATCCTGCTTATTGCTGTATTTTACACTTCAAAGGGGATCCAGGGTGCCCATCACCTTCCTTGCAGTAGTGTAGTTAAGGCTTGAACACTTGTATGTAGTTTTGCTTACAGGTTGAAAACATGTGGTATGCAGTTTAGATTTGCAAGCAGTTACAGGTTAAACATTTTTATGTGGTTACACTTGTATATTGTAGCATTGCATGTGCTAGCTTGTGCTGTGTATAATGCGCTCTGTGCTGTAGCTTTCCAGACATTTACTCTCTTCCCCATACAATTATACGATGAACTTGTGTGGTATGTGTGCTGTTTCTCTGCACGTAGTCACATGTTGGATGTGTGCTGTACTATAACTCTGCATGTCATTACACTTTGAACTTGTGTGGCACGTGTGCTACACTAGCTTGGCACCCATCTCCAGGTTGAGCAAGTGCTGGGGCGCAGCTCTGTATTTGGGTACAGGTTTAACTTGCTGTTCTTGTGATTAAACTTTAAATCTTGCGTGGCACATGTGCTGCACTGGCTCTGTATAGGTGGGACATATGCACTGCAGCTATATATCTGGTTTTAAGCTGTTTTATATGTGCAAGTCATACTGAATGTGTTCAAGGGCCATGTGTACACTGTTATTTGCTTGAAAATGCATCATTTGCCCACTCTTTTTTCAAAAATTTCTCAGGGGAGAACTCCCTTGAGCCCCCTGTAGGTGGCTTGGGCTCGCTCACTACGCTCACTCGCCGCAGTGCAGTACAGCAATTGTTTTATGGCCCATCACTTTCAAATGTCACCAGCTGCCACTTCTCTACTGCAATCCACTATTGCAGTCTGCGCACACTGACCTGCGATAGCAGTAGGGACACACAGTTCACTACACCAGTGGTGCAAGTGTGCCCTCCCGAGTCTGCACAGCAGACTGGACATGGGTTTGGTTAGTATCTGTGTCTGTGCACTGGAACAAGCCTGGCGGCACATGCAATCACGGGCACCATAGGTACGGGTGCGCACTCACGGTGGCCTATAATGGCATGCTGCCCATGAGTTTACTCATGATAGATACCAGTGCGCAGCAACCAGTCTGCAATGTCGGATCTGTCACTGCCTCTCTTTAATTTTTGCACTCTCTCTCTCTCTCTCTCTCTCTCTCTCTCTCTCTCTCTCTCTCTCTCTGTGGATTGTACAGTATGTCTCTAAGTCTAAATCTCACACTGCTTTTCTGAGAATATCTAGCAGAACATGGATTCAGCGCACTTCTCAACATGGATAGGAAGTGCACGCGCGTCCTTTCAGGCAGCAAAGACAGGCCGGGTACATAGCTAACCCAGACCCTTGGTGCAGATGCGCACACACCACCCTGCTCAAACCAGCCAGCGACAGGAGACCCAGCACCTTGCCACTAACACCATGGATGGAAGCACGCAGACACAGGCCTGCACTGACAGGCCTAACCCGGAGGTTAGAACACCTAGGATCCAGGTATGCGCTGATCAGCCTGTGATGGCAGGCCGGGCACCTATCCAAAATGCCATAGATGCCATGACGCATCCTGCATCCTGCCGCTGTAGGTGTGTACACTCCGGCCTACGTTGGCAGACCAGCCCATGTTCCAGGACAGCGTGTCAGAGCCTCTTCCAAATCTGTGTAGGGAGGCGCACACACTTCTTAGCGGCCTTGACATTGAGGACGTGTGCAGGGCCCTGAGGCCACTCCAGAGAATTATCAACAACAAAACGGATTCAGGGAGGGTCCAAGGGATATAAGGTTTAAAGACCCGTACCTGGTTATTATCCCCAGCAACTTCTATATGTATAACACAGAAAACACAGAGGGTCTATCAGCTTAATTATATAGCTGGACTGTCGGTCCGAGTCACCAGGATCTCGGGGTGTATAAATCACATGAAGACAGGAGAATTCAACATACGGTGAACACCATGTGTATAGGAAAAGCCAACACAGCGCAGATCATTCATACATGGGTGACAAATCCAGAACAATTAGTGAAGGGTTTCCATCAAATAGACTCAGTGATCAGACCTATCATTTGGCCAAACCCAAGTTTGGCGAGAACCTTTACTGTAGACACAATGATTCTTTATAGCCATACTTATAGTCTGGCTGACACGTCTTAGAGTATTGATTATATAACTCTATCCTTCAAAACAAAGTTAGAGCATTTTTAGATAATTGACTGGATAATATCCAGTATTGCTGCGGTCATCGGTATAGTAAACATACTACCACAAACGGGCGAGTCGATATCATCGTTCAGTTCATATCTTTCAAGGTCCTGTGAGACTTGCAATATAACATAGAATGTCCTGTAATGTAGAGCTCCGTATTTCTAATGCTTTTGTATTTAGCGCAATGTCGAGCGCTCTGCCTTTGATCATTGGCACAATAACACTGAGCATAATAACACTGAGCATGATAGGGTTCTGATCGGAAGCATCCTTGTGCTTTCTATCACCCATAAAAACCGATACTAAACGAACTACAAAGATGGAGGAGATGACCTCATTTAGTAGTTCTGGGCCCGAGGTGATTACCCATAGCAACTGCATAGTAACGAACTACAAAGATGGAGTTCATGATGTCATCCAGTAGTTCTAAGCGCGAGTTCTCGCGCGATTTCGAGCACAAAGTAGTGCGCCCCTAAATCCATCAAAAACAGGGTGAATAAACAATGCTCCCGTTTTCAAGTTACTGAAGAAGCAGTGAGATGCCATTGGGGACTAATCAAACCACTCTGGGATCACATAACATATACTATTCAAGACCTTCATTAATAACTGAGGCGGAGGGTTACCATACAATCAACCCCCGGAGACACTATTAAAGAAGAGACCATCTACAAGTCGGTGCCTCCCCCAAGTCTCAGATGGAAGCTTGAGGTACCGACGGATAGGTGAGTCTACCACAGATCAGACTAATAAGGAGTCTTTTTAATCCCAGTATGTAAATATAGTTATAGAGAATGTTGTTGATTTAGTTTGTAGCTTTTGACTAGTGACACTAGCAACACGTAATATATCTGTATGAGTACAATTTTGTGTTAGATGATAGACCTGGGAGGCTTTGAGGCAGGGCGCACTAAGTTTGAGTGCTAGAGTCTCATTACATGTTGGTCCCTAGATATAAGGGGATTTTTTATACAGGAATCACATTGGGCATATCAATAGGCTGTGTAATCCACGCTTTAGGGTGCTCCATTTCTGTTTCCCTTCTTGTATCTATGTAGCGCGGGGCCTCGTACAACCTGAGCAAGGTCCAGGTGAGGTGAGGTCCTTCTCCCTACCATGGAGGGTGAGCATGAATATATTATATAGTTTTTTCATTTATTTTTAGTGATACCAGGTGTGTGGGTAACTGACACAGTCAGTCCATAATTAACGGCCATACATTTTCCTCCATAGAATTTGTATTTCCTTATTGACATGGAGGGCTAATGTCTGCGGTTGTTACAGGTTGTACCGTATTCAACCTTTCTAATTTTTTATTTCCCTCACTTTGGTGGTGGTGGTGTTTCTTTTGTTTCACTACTACTTGTGCAACTATTGAAAGAACAGAGGCCCTGACGAATGCCATGGGATTTTATACCTGATAAGTAGAAACATGTTGGCCCGTTATCAGACAGATATTTGTTTGACTGTCTCTCTTGCACTGTTCTTGGTTTTTAACTAGGAGGTGTGGTTCGTCCGCAGAATAAAGTTATTAGTAGGAGGACACTCCATCCTATTTTAAAGTCACTATTTCTTTGTTGCACTGCTATTCACTTAACCATCAAGGATCAGCCATCACTGACGGTTCACGTATGTTGGTGGACCAAATCCTTAACCAGCAATAGATGGTGCGGTGTTTGCTGTCCCAATGATCAGGGGACCAGACTGACATGCGCTTGGGTTTGGCCAAATGATAGGACTGATCACTGAGTCTATTTGATGGAAACCCTTCACTAATTGTTCTGGATTTGTAAGCCATGTATGAATGATCTGCGCTGTGTTGGCTTTTCCTATACACATGGTGTTCACCGTATTTTGAATTATGCTGTCTTCATGTGATTTATACACCCCGAGATCCTGGTGACTCGGACCGACAGTCCAGCTATATAATTAAGCACTCCAGAGAATTGCCAACACATCCAGAGTATCCATGGGTAGAGCCAAACTTAACAGCAGGGGAAGCCCCATTTGTGGGGTTTCCTCACTAACTGGGCAGAGAACAACATATGTGCCGACCCGGCATTCAGCCTACCACCCCTTTCTCATGTCCTTCAGAGCTTCTCGGGGGCTGTCCTCATGGTATGGGACGACCCACTCAGGGTGGGCTGGGAATTAAGTGATGCCTACGTCCGCAAGGGCGCCTAGGCTCCCCACCAGCCTGCCCTGACAGACTCAATATAGGGTTAAAGACTATCCAGTGGGTAGCACGCTCAGTGATGCTTTCCACTCCTAGCCAGTGCCATACCTGCCCTGGGTATGTGGTGCACCTGTGTACAGGGTGCACAGAGGTACTGCACCAGTACCCATCGTATACCCACCCCAAGCCCAATGCGAGCAAGGAAGGTGCGTGCTCCTTCTCTCTGCCGTACAGGGGAAAGTTGCCCAGATTCCTAAGGTTATGCAGAGAGTCTGCAAAAAGTGGGAGGAAAAAGCTAAACATTTTGAGACAATATTCCCTAAGGAGGCCATGTCCAGAATCAGATGGATTCACAGAGAGGTAAGCAGGAGATTCATAGGCAGACATTGAGAGATTCATGAACAGAGAAACAACGAGATTCACAGAGAGCCAGCAATGTTCATAGAAGGGCACTGAGAGCGTCAGAGGGAGGTACAACGAGAGTTTCTAGGATTCATAGAAAGTGGGAGATCCACGGACAGTTAGTGAGAGCTTCACAGAGAGCCAGTGAGTGATTCTTAGGGTTAAAGAGGGAGTAAAAGATTCACAAAGGCATTGAGATTCTTAGACTTTGTGAGATAGCAAGAGATTCCTAGAAAGGTAGTAAGAAATCTTAAGAAAGGTAATCAGAGAGTCTTAATCAATCAATCAATCAATCAATCAATCAGAGTACTTGTAAAGCGCGCTACTTACCCATGAGGGTCTCATAGCGCTGAGGGGAGGGGGTGCTGCTACTGTTCGAAGAGCCAGGTCTTGAGGAGTCTTCTGAAGGCGAGTAGGTCCTGGGTCTGCCGTATGTGGGTGGGGAGGGTATTCCAGGTCTTGGCGGCGAGGTAGGAGAAAGATCTGGATATGGAAGAGGTGTGGCGCCGCGGCTAGGGCGACTGACTCCGGAATCTGGGGATCACGGTTCGATCCCCGGCACCGGCGGCAGATTAGCCCAGCACCATGTGACTCTGGGCAATAGCTTGCTTAATCTTCCCCGATGGCCCCCAGCGCCTAGAGACCCTTACGGGTGATGGTGCGCTTTACAAATGTGGATTATTATTAATATTATCTGCCGCCGGAGGTCGTGCGTAGGATGCGGGGGACAGCGGCGAGGGTGAGGATGGCGGATGGAGGTGTGGAAGCCGAGTCTGCTGTTCAGGTAGGATGGTCCGGCATTGTGGAGTTCTTTGTGTGCATGGGTGAGGAGCTTGAAGGTGATCCTCTTGTCGACGGGGAGCCAGTGTAGGTCTCTCAGGTGGGGGGTGATGTGGCTGCGGCGGGGGACGTTGACGATCAGTCGGGCGGAGGCATTTTGGATACATTGTAGTCATCGTAGGTGTTTGGCTGGGATTCCTGTGTAGAGTGCGTTGCCGCCAGTCTGCTGCTGACGAGGGCTTGGGTAACCGTTCTTCTTGTTTCAGTCGGGATCCACTTGTAGATCCTGCGGCGCATGCGTAGGGTGTTGTAGCAGGAGGAGGAGACGTCGTGACCTGTTTGGACATGGAGAGGGATGAGTCGAGGATGAATCCTAGGTTGCGTGCATGGTCGGTGGGTGTTGGTGCTGTTCCCAGTGAGGTCAGCCACCAGGAGTCGTCCCAGGCTGAGGGGGTGGGTCCGAGGATGAGGACCTCCGTCTTGTCCGAGTTCAGCTTCAGACAGCTGCTCCTCATCCAGTCGGCGAGGGCCTTCATTCCCTCGTGGAGGTTCGTCTTGGCAGTGTGTGGGTCCTTGGTGAGGGAGAGGATGAGCTGGGTGTCGTCGGCGTAGGAGATGATATTGAGATTGTAATGGCGGGCCACTTGTGCGAGGGGGGCCATGTAGATGTTGAACAGCGTCGGGCTGAGGGATGAGCCCTGGGGGACGCTGCAGATGATGTCGGTGGCTTCGGATCGGAAGGGTGGGAGGCGGACTCTCTGGGTTCTGCCTGAGAGGAAGGACGTGGTCCACTCAAGGGCTTTCTCTTGGATTCCGGCTTCTAGGAGGCGTGTTTTTAGAGTGCGGTGGCATACCGTGTCGAAGTCGGCTGACAGGTCTAGGAGGATGAGGGCTGATGTTTCGCCGTTGTCTAGTTGGTGCCTGATGTCGTCTGTGGGGGCGATGAGGGCTGTCTCGGTGCTGTGGTTGCATCTGAATCCGGACTGGTCCAAGATGTTGTTGTCTTCCAGGTGGCGGGCCAATTGCATGTTGACGATTTTCTCGATGACTTTTGCCGGGAACAGGAGCAGGGAGATGGGCCGAAAGTTCTTGAGGTCCTTGGGGTCCACTTTGGGCTTCTTGAGGAGGGCGTTGATTTCTGCGTGCTTCCAGCTTTCCGGGAATGTTGCTGTTTTGAAGGAGATGTTGATGACCTTCCGTAGTTGGGGTGCGATGGCTGCCTCTGCTTTGTTGGCGTAGTCAGGGCGGTCGTGGTGTTAAAGCTGTTGTGGATGTCAGCGATCTTGCGGTGGAAGAAGATGGCTAGTGAGTTGCACAGTTCTTGTGGGGGCGGGATGTTGTTGGCGTTGGTGCTGGGGTTGGAGAGTTCCTTTACGATGCTGAAGAGGTCTTTGCTGTCATGAGCGTTGTTGTCCAAGCAGTCTTTGAAGGAGGATCTCTTGGCTAATCTGATGAGGTGGTGATGTCTGCGGGTGGCGTTCTTGTGGGCTGCATGGTTGTACGGTGTGCGTTCGTGGAGTCATGTCTTCTCCAGTTTCCGGCATGCGCGTTTGGAGGTCTGGAGCTCGTCAGTGAACCAGGTGGCTCTCTTGCTGGCGTGGCTGTTGGAGGGTTTCTTGAGCGGAGCGAGGGTGTTGGCGCAGTCGTCGATCCACTGTCTGAAGTTGCGGACTGCGGCGTCTGGGTTGGTGGGGTCGGTGGGTGGGTTCTGGGTGAGGGTGGTGTCAGCTGGTCGTCGGTGACTTTGTTCCAGCAGCGGCGAGGCTGCTGTTGGGTGAGGTGGTGCGTGGTTGGTTTCTTGAAGGTGAAATGGATGCAGCAGTGGTCGGTCCAGTGGAGCTCGTGGTGTGGTTGAAGGTGACGTGGGAGCATGTGGAGAAGACGGGGATCAGCATGTGGCCGGCGGCGTGGTTGGGTGCAGTGACGAGTTGTCTGAGGCCGAGGTGGGCGAGGTTGATGATCAGGATGGCGGAGTTGGCTTCGTTGTTGTTCTCGAGGTGGAAGTTCAGGTCCCCGAGGAGAATGTAGTACGTGGAGGCAAGTGCGTGGGTGCTGGTGAGGTGAGTGTTCCTCTGAGGGTGGTGTTGGGGTCAGTGTGGATCCGGAAGTGCAGGTGTTCGGTGGTGTTGAGGGTGTCATCTGCGTGGGTGGCGACCTTGAGGGTGGACTTGCGGACGATGGCTATTCCTCCTATGATTTCATTGGCGCGATCCCTGCGGGTGGTCTTGCTATGGCGATGTCGGGCGCAGAGGAGTCGTTCCACCAGGTCTCGGTCAGGAAGGCCAAGCCTGGGGCGGAGGTGTCGATCAGATCCCAGAGCTCGACGGCGAGTTTGCGTGCGGAGCGGGTGTTGAGGAGTATGCAGCGGAGGTGGTTGGGTTCTGTCCTTGGAGGTTTGGTGGTTCTGTCGCGGGTGAAGCAGCAGGTGCGGCAGGAGAAGGGTCCTTGGGTCAGTTTGGAGGCTGCCTGGAAGCAGGTGTGGTTTCGGCCGGCATTGAGTGCGTGGAGGGTGCTGGCATCGTAGTGGATTCTGGTGTTGTGGTGTTCGTAGGGTCCTGGGGTTCTGGCGCTGGGCGTGGTCCAGGCGCGGACGGGCTTGCCTTAGGCGCGCCAGTGGCGCGCCGCTGCGCGCGCCCGACATTTAACGTGAGGTGGGAGGGAGGAGTAGCTGGGAGTCGGGAGCGGGGCGGGATACAGAAAGAAAAGGGGGCGTGGCCACAGGGGAGCAGAGGCGGGAGCGAGGGGTCTAGTGCAAAGGGGGGGTGCGGCTGGAAAAACAGGGGGCACAGCGGGAACGACAAGGGCAAGGAACCCAAGAACAGTACAACAAAAAACAATATTACCAAATTACAGGAGTGGCAGAGCCAGCAGAGCTGCTCAGCGCAGCAGCAGGGCAGCGGCGAACTCACGAGGCAGGAGACAGCAGGGGGGAAGGCACGGGCCCAGCTGGTGGAGCTGTGCGGCGTGTGGAGCGACCTGGCCTGCAAGCAGGGTTAGGGGTCGCTCTCACCACCACGCAGCGGCCGCCATTTAAGGTGAGGTGGGAGGGAGGAGCAGCTGGGAGGCGGTAGCGGGGGGAATACAGAAAGAAAAGGGGGCGTGGCCGCAGGGGAGCAGTGGCGGGAGCGAGGGGTCTAGTGCAAAGGGGGGGGTGCGGCTGGAAAAACAGGGGGCACAGCGGGAACGACAAGGGCAAGGAACCCAAAAACAGTACAACAAAAAACAATATCACCAAATTACAGGAGTGGCAGATACAGCAGAGCTGCTCAGCGCAGCAGCAGGGCAGCGGCGAACTCACGAGGCAGGAGGCAGCAGGGGGGAAGGCACGGGCCCAGCTGGTGGAGCTGTGCGGCGTGTGGAGCGACCTGGCCTGCAAGCATGCTATGAGTGATAGATTGAGAGAGAGAGAGATAGAGAGAGAGAGAGAGAGAGAGAAAGAGACAGAAAAATAGTGAGGATTCTTATAGAAGCAGTGAGAGAGTCATAGATATTCAGTGAGAAATTATAAAAAAGGGAGTGGGGTCACGCTTAGTGAGGCAGTGAGATTTTCTTACAAAGGTAATGAGAATTCTAAGAGAGGCAATGAAAAATGATTGAATACACAGCAAGTTCTCACTTGGACCTGAACTTTACCGTTTGGACCAAACCAATGAAAAAGAAGTATAAGAACTAGACAGATTGTCCAAACAGGTCTTGGCCCATCAGCTCAAGCCAATCGGACCTAACTCCACACTGGGGTAGTGACATTTCACAGTCTCAAGGATTTTAAAGGACGGGTTGACAGAGGTACCGTAAGAGACTGCGCTTGTAGGGGATAATGCTAGAATGCTTCTGCATCACCACAGCTCTGGCGGTTCTTGCTGTGATCTTGCTTCTTCTTGGCTAGCTGTGATGTGGTAATCTCTGATCCCTGTTTGGTCTTGGCATCTCAAGGTGTCGTCCACAAAGGCATTCTACCAGCTGGACCTTGTGCAGATCTTCCAGTGGCTAGAGACAGCTCTCCCCTCGCAGGGCATTTCAGATCCTCAAGGCCCACAGATCACACCAGCTGGGTCTTTATAACAATATCTCATTGCCTCATTGCCTCTGAATGGATCTCGCAATCCTTTTCTATGACTCTACTCATGGCAGGTTTAGCGCTGTTGGCACCCAGTATAATAATAATTTTTGATACCCCCATGACCACCTCCACAGATTCCCTCACAACTGCCGGGCAAAAGTGCCCCCCATCTCTCCGTAGCCCCTCTCTCACATACATTTCATTTGTTTTAAAGCACTGGTAAAGAAAGACAGGTTTTAACAATAAGAATGCATATCTACCCAGACAAACCCTCTTCAGCAACATTAGGGATACATAATGAAAGATGGGGGAAAAAACATAACGTCCTATCCTATTTTATGCAGGTTGCATGCAGCTCTTTGATGACAGTTCGTAATAGTCACTGTTCTACATCAGGGTTGTACCTTATGAACTGCGGTAACAAAAGGATCTCTGTGACAAAAGCAGTAATCCACTCAGCTAACCACACAAAATACAGATCTGGGATCTGTGCAATACGCGTTCTATGCAGCAGGCATATTAACCCTCTAAGCTACATTATGGCGAGCCAAAACTGCCCATAGACAAAACTCTGGTCTCTCTTTAGCATCAAAATTGATCACAAGTGTTATCTTGACATTTTTATTATGCCTGAAAACTGGATGCACAAGAAACTCTGCTGCAGAGCCCACCCCCTCCCCAGGTCAGCACCCCCTCCCCAGGTCAGCGCCCAGTGCAGCTGCACCAGTGGCACTGCCCCAAAGTCGGCCCTGCTCAACCTTTGCTTCTCTTAGAATCTTTCGCTGCCTCTCCATCTCTAAAAATCCCTCTTTTTAGGTTTCGCCTGGTGAAAGCTGCGCACCGCGCAGCTTTTCGGCGCAGGCGAAAACCTCATGTTAACAGTAGAGTGGCTTGGGAATCCGCCCTCTGTTCCATTGGCTAGCTCCATAAATGGAGGCTAGCCATTGGAACAGAGATCTGTCCGTCAATTGCGGAGCAGATTCGGGGGCGTTCCGGACATTTTTACTCATCCTGCCCCTTTTGTCACGTCAGTGCGGCGGTGGGCGGGGTTTATTTTTTTTGCTCATCAACGTTTGTTTAGGTCATTTTGCGACCGACTGCCGCCGGAGGAAGTCCAGGTGAGTGCCTTTCTTGCCGTTTCCGCCCCCCTCCCGCTGTCCGAGCCTTTCCCGCCCCCCCTCCCGCTGTCCGTGTCTTTCCCGTTGTCCGAGTCTTTCCCGCTCCCCCCTCCCGCTGTCCGAGCCTTTCCCGCCCCCCCTCCCGCTGTCCGTGCCTTTCCTTGTATTCTTACGCAATCAAACGAACAAAGATGTTTCTTATTTGGAAATGAAGAGGCAGTTGGTGTGGGCATGAATGTTAAAAGGTCCGTGTGCAGCTCATTAGAAACATTCCCCCTCATGTACGATGCCACGTCATAACTCTTCCTTTGAAGTCGAGTTACATCTTAAATAAGAAAAAAAGATAACATTTTTGGCTCATCATTTTGAATGCGGTCACATATTTGCAAGTAGACGATAGCCACGAGTCAAGTAAAAGGCAGTAATTTGCATAGTCTGTTTCTGGTGGACTAGCTTTAGCTTGCAGTAGAACACAACAGTAGGGGCAGCCTCGCGCTGCCAGCGTCACACCGATATAAAAAAATAGGACAAGTCGAAAATGCCACCCAGATCATGGAATATTAGAAACAATCTGCAATGTACTGTAGGCCTATTAAAAACAATGTGGTGTGGGAGCCAACTCCAGCGTGGTCACGAGGCTATGCCACCAACCCAAGTCTGAACATGTAAAGAAGGGAGCACTGCGGCCTACATCTCAACAAACCCGAGCAGCTTTGTAACAGGGCACACTGGCAGACAAACGGATTGTGCCTGTTCCCCTTTCCCTCCCGTTCCTCCTATCCCGAGTTCCGGCCATCCCAATGTACATTTCTCGTGCCTGCATCGTCTTTCCTATGTGCAGTTCCTAGTCAATATTTGATTGGTCTGATTGGACAGTCGTTGCCTGGCATGGCCGATTGGGACGGCCTCTTGCCAATAACACACCTTTTTCGTTACAGAAGGTCCTTCCATTTCTGACGTGTACCTGAATTTAGGATGAACTTGGGAAGGGTCTGTTAAATGGCGGCACTGGCCACTCTTTCGAGATGGTTTGCAGTTTTCGTTCCCAGTAAAAAAAAAATGTATTTAGAATTTCCATTTTGAGCCTGTGTTCCTCTTCAGCTATTTCGCATTCACGTTCAACTTGTTGGATTTTGGCCACGTGCACTTCATTCATGTGTATGAGCTGCAGCTGTAGGATGGACATCTGCTGATGATGTTCCTCTTCGTGCATTTTGTTTATGGCCTTTTCCGGCGCGGGGTTGCTACTTTGTAATGTTTGTTCGCCGACACTCTTACAGCTGAACACAAGGGCTCCGGCTGGAAGGTGGTTTCACACTCCGGTACATTTAAAACGGCTTTATCTTCTTCGAACACTTCTCTTCCCGCCACCACAAAGGACTCTGGGGGAGCTCTCGCACAACTGTTTATTTGTGGGAGCACTTCGGTGCCGTCTGTGCGACACGCTGGGCATGAGAGCCACGTTCATTGTCCTTCTTGCGGGGGTGGAATGGGCTGACTTCCATTGGAGGGAAGGCGGGTGTACTTGGTCATGCGCTGCTCCTGGGCGGCTCATACGGTGTGTCCTCGGGGTGTTTCACAAGTTTTCCATGCACACCCTTTTTATTAGGTTTTGCCTGGCTTCCCTGCCACCTGGCTGCGCTTGCTTCCCTGGCTGCGCTTGCTTCCCTGCCCCCTGGCTGTGCTTGCTTCCCTGCCCCCTGGCTGCGCTTGCTTCCCTGCCCCCTGGCTGTGCTTGCTTCCCTGCCCCCTGGCTGTGCTTGCTTCCCTTTCCCCTGCCTGTGCTTGCTTCCCTGCCCCCTGGCTGTGCTTGCTTCCCTGCCCCCTGGCTGTGCTTGCTTCCCTGCCCCGTGGCTGTGCTTGCTTCCCTGCCCCCTCGCTGTGCTTGCTTGCCTGCCCCCTCGCTGTGCTTGCTTGCCTGCCCCCTCGCTGTGCTTGCTTGCCTACCCTCTTGCTGTGCTTGCTTGCCTGCCCCCACGCTGTGCTTGCTTCCCTGCCCCCTCGCTGTGCTTGCTTCCCTGCCCCCTCGCTGTGCTTGCTCTCCTGGGTGGGTGTGTGTGGCTCTGGGTGGGTGTGTGTGGCTCTGGGTGGGTGTGGCTGGCTGTGTGTGTGTGGCTGGCTGTGTGTGTGTGGCTGGCTGTGTGTGTGTGGCTCTGGGTGTGTGTGTGGTAGTAATTGCTGTCTGCTGAGCTCGTCCTGTAGGGTAAAATAGGTCTCACATTTGCGAGAGATTAAGCTATTGGCAATGTAAATGACAATGCCATTTATTTATCTGTTTTCAAAACCAAGACATAAACGAAAAAATTGTCATTTACAATGCCAATAGCTCTAACTTTTGAAAAGGCGAAACCGTTGCATTGTAAATGCTTGTTTTAATTGTCTTATTGTTGATGAATCTCTCACTTCTCTTTCACTCTCACTACGATTCTCATCGAAACTCTTACGTATCTCACTGCCTGTCTAATAATCTTACTCCCTTCTCCATGAATCTCTCTTTGCCACTAAGCAAATCTCACAGCGCCGGTCTCTATAAACTTTCCTTGCAGGCTGTAAGTCACTTTTAGCCTCTCTAAACTCTACCAGTTTCTCACAATTTAACACTAAGAATCTCTCCTTGCATCTGCAATTATTATCACTTCTCCAAGTATCTCTAATTGCCTCGTTTACACTAAGAATCCCTCCCTGGCTACAAATCTGTCACCATATCTCTATGATTCTAACGCTGCCTTTCTTTGACTCCGACTGCCTGAGTGACGCTGTCACTACCTCTCTGTGAACCTCTCACTGCCTAACAGGCTCTGTGGCTCTCCACTAATCTCTCGCGGCCTTTCTAAGAATCTGGGACTGTATTTCTAAGAACCCCTCATTGCCTCTCCTAATTTCGCACCAAATATCCATGCAGCTTTCGTGGCATCTCTCCAGGTCGCTTTCTTTTCCTCTTCCTCAGTCGTGTCTTCTTTGGTGTCGCTCTGTCGATCTTCCTGTGCATGTGATGTGTTTCTTTCTGCTTGTCTCTTTTCCTGTGCATGTGTCATATCGTAGCAATTTATTTTCCAACGCACGTGTCTCATTATGGCAGATTCTTTCTCTGTGCATACGTCTCATCCTAGCAGTCTCTTTTACTAGGCATGTGTCTAATTCTGGCAATATTTTTATATGCTCGTGTCTCATCCTTGCCATCCCTTTTCCTATGTATTGGTCTCCTCCCTACATGCAGCCTTTCCCGTGTGCACGTATCTCACCCTGGCACTTTATTTCCTCTTCATGTGTCTCATTCTGTCAGCCACTTCGCCCGATAATTTGTCTCATTCCGGTAGACTTTGCAACTCAGTGGCGTGCCGGGAATCACAGGAGTAGCCCCCACCCCCCGACACACACACACACCATCACAACCACCCGCATAAAGGGGTGAGGGGGCCCTGGGTTTAATATATTTTACTGATACTCATTGGCCTTCAGCTCAATAGGGATTGAAGGCTTTGCCCCTCCCCCACTCCCGGAGGATGGTGTCCCTGAGAACGTGCCCCGTGCAGGCAGTCTCTTTCTATCTCCACATGTCTCCACCAGGCCTCAGCTCTCTCTTTCTCCGCCCTGCCAAGCTCGTGAACGGAAATTCTTAAAGACAAATCCCACTCGGGAAGCAGAATTAGGAGGCGGGCTGGATGGGGAGGAGTGGAGTGGGCGGGATAATTCCCTGTGGGTCAAGGGGAGGGTTGAAGGGCTGGGACCTGACCCCTGTATAACCTCCGGGTCAGGCGGAAGCGAGTCTTCCTCCTATAGCCCATCCGTCGAACGCTGTCTCTGAGACTCAAGGGGACATGGGGAGACCAGCCACTTTTAAAGGTTCACCTGAACATATAAGTGACAGGCGACGCGGCGCACCTTGCCTAATGACTCACACCCCGCTATACTGTACCTCACCATAACTACCTCCCAACGCACGAGCACGCGAAGATGTATTTAATTTTTTTATTTTATGCGTTTTTATATAGCGCGGACTTTACCCGAAGGTGTCAGAGCGCTTCACAATTGGAACTGAACTGATACATGAGGATGCTATGGGCCCCTTGTATACTAGTTGAGTAGTAAAAGATGAGGCATTATTGGGGGCAGTTGGAGCCCACATATCCTTCAATTACAAGTGGTATTTATCTTTTTTGTAAAGTAGGTATTGGGACACTAGTTGCATTACAATATGACTCACTTGTTTTTTGTAGACACAGGTTGATTTCGTGGTTTTGCCCAGTGCCAGACTGCCCCGGGCCCCCGAAGGGCGCCCTCCTAAGAGGGCGGCCACCCTTAGTGCCACATGATGGCACAGTCACCAGCAGTCTAGTGTTTAGGGACCCGAGTGGGTCCCCAGGTGACGTCACTTCCGAGGGGGTGTGTGGGGGAGAGGTATTTATATCTCCTCCACCCTCTTTTCCTGTTCCTGTTAGACCGTGCCCCTCCTGCCTGGCTGCCCTGTCGCTGTTTTTGGGTGCTGGGGTACGTTGCTCTGGCCTGCGGGGGTTGCGGCCTGCGGCGTGGGGCAGCCTTGCTGGAGGGAGAGGTAGGTTCATGAGGGGCTGGGTTCATGACCCCTTTAGTGGTTGCTGCCGCTCTTCGCTCCGGTTTCACGCAGTGCTGCAGTCGGGGCGGGGGTAGGGGTCTTCACCCGGGATGCGCTCCCTTTTGGCGCCCAGACCTCCCGCCCTGATCCGCGGCCTCTGTGGCGGCGGCAGGTGTTCTCGAGCTTTGCCTACCTTTTCCTTGCGCGGCTGGTCTGGGTCCCCGCCCCCCAGGGTTGGGGCGGGTGGATGCTGCTTGTGTGGCCTGTCCCGAGCGGCGCTCTGGACTGGGGCTACGGCGTCGCACTGTAACGCTTCCTGCTTGAGTGCGGGGCTCCGCCTTTTCCAGCGAGCCTCCGCGTCGTATGGGTCCCCCCGCGCCACCTCCCACCCGGTTGTGGCGGCGGGGGGGAGTTTCTCCCGCTTCCTCTCTGAGGCCACCTACGTGTGGGCCCGTCTGTCCTGGCATTCGTGGGGAGTGAGGCAGCGGGGCTGCCTGATCCGCCCCGGCCTGTCGGTTGCTGGTGCTCGCGGCGTACATCGGTTTTAAGGTGGGGTAGTAGGGGGTCTCTCCGGCCCAGGGAGCCGTGCCTTGGCCACGCGCGTGTACCTTAGCAGCCCAGGTGTGGGTGGCTTTATTCCTCTCTGCAGTTTCTCGCCCTGGTCCGGTCTGGTGGGGCTTCAGACGATTTCGTGGGCGGCTGAGCGGTGCTGAGCTGATGGTCCTCCGCCCGGTAGTGCTCTCCCGGTCGTCCCCCGGAGGCCCGTTTGCTCTTCCTCGCATGCTAGGGTGGGGCGGTCTGAGGCCTTGTTGTTGGCACCCGGGGCTCTTTGGGCTGCGGGCCCAGGTGCTGGGGTCCATGGTGCTCGGGCCGGTAGGGGGGGGGAATTGTACGCGGGGGAGGGGGACAGGGGGTGTTGCCCGGTAAACTTCTCTGGTCCTTTGCTTGTCCCTGCTTGGCCCGCATGGTTCTTAGCGGCAGGCCCCCAGGCGCTCCCTCGTCTTTGTGTTCGGGCCGATGTGCGGGGGTAGGGGCGTTCCCATGGAAGCGCTTATTTCTTATCGTCCGGGCCTCCGGCCTGGCATAGCCGGGGATGTGACCCCTCTCTTAGCCTGCTTTTTGCGAGTTGGCTGCGTCCTCCCTGCCTCCCTTGGTTGGGCAGGCAGGCGGTCCGGAGGTGGGGGCCCGTCCCGATTGAGGAACCCTGCTAGATGCACCGGAAGCGCCCTGTGACATGGCGAATGGTACTGTCCATTTTAGATTCGAATTTACACCAATGAACGTTGGGAAACAGTTTTAGTTGAACCGAATATTAACAGAAACTGTGCCTCGCCACGTTTGTTTAGAGGGTGGCGATAGGCGGATCTCTCTGTGCCAATGTTTAGTCTGGCTGAGGCTTCACCTCTCAGGAACCCATTCAGGTGTTTTATACATATGCAATCCTTGCCCTGATCTTACATTTGCGCATTTGGCTTTTGTTTCATTTGTTTCCCAGAGGTATATGTGAACAACATGAGGGCAGGGGTGGCAGCCTGGGGGATCTCCAGGGGTAAGGGGGGAGCAGGGCGGCTGATGGTTGTTTTCTTTTATTGTAGAAAACACGCAGAAGAAGCCGTCATCGTCACCAGGGAGTCCCTCGGAGGCATCAACAGGTACAGGGATCGGTGCACACTGTGGCCGCAGCATGCGGTGGACTCGGAGGGGTGGGGGCCCGCACCATGTCTTATCGGCCGCGGCCGCGTGTTGGCTCCGGACATAGCCCTCCCCTTTTTAGGTCGAGGTAATATCCGGTCTGCCAAAGGCAGACCGGAAGTCCGAGATTTATTGTCAGTAAGAGGGCTGCTTTATCCCTCCCTCTTTTTGGCTCTCCCTCCATTGGCTGGCTTCCTAAACGGAGGCCAGCCATTGGAGGAGAGAGCCATCACTCCGATTTAGCCCCGTCTTTTTCGGATTCGGGGGCGTAAGTTTTGCTGTTCTTTAGACAGTGACATCATCCATCACTCAGAACAGCAAAACACGCCCCGAATGCGAAAATTACCATGCTTTCTCCGAGGCATTTCTGTTTTGCCTCGGAGAAAGACGGTGGTGGTTTCCAGAGCTGCTCTGCTCGTTCCCCCTTCCCTCCGCTCTCCTTCGTCCCGCTTTCCCCCTCCCTCAGCTCTCCTTCGTCCCGCAGAATGTTAGCTTTCCTAATCGTGTTCAGGCAAAAATAAACAAATGCTGCTCATTAAAAAGTGAAAAATTCTGCCACTCCTCGGCGTCCATATTAGTTTGTTTCCTGTGTTTTTGCATGAGCTGCGGGCTCGGGCCTTGACACCTGGTGTGATCTCAGAGAACATTCTGCACGGCAGAGATCACTGTTTACATACAGCTGGGGAGGGCCGCATGTTAAAGATCAGTGTATTTTATGCGTTTTTTAGGTTTCGTAACCTGGCGAGGGGCGAAGCCCCTCCCAGATCGAAATCTGTTGTTTTTAATAGTGAGGTTAGGACAGCCTCTGTTTCCAATTGGCTAGCTCCATAAATGGAGGCTAGCCATTGGGAGGCAGAGGCTGTCAATCGCGCTTTCTCACGAAAACGCGATTCGGGGGCGTTTCTGGTGCTTTTTTAAGCCCCGCCCCTTTGTCCCGGGCCGCGCTGCCATTGGCTGCCGGCCCGGGACACCCCCGTGACGTCATTCCCGGGCCGCGCTGTGATTGGCTGCCGGCCCGGGACACCCCCGTGACGTCAGCCAATCACAGCGCGGCCCGGGACCTGACTTGTTAGAATGGGTGCTAATTCCTCCGTTTTGGGTGCTGTGTTAAATGCTTAAAGCTGTGGCACGTGCGAGAAGAGGGACGGCGCTCTTCCGCTGTTCTGGCCCCGGGCGTTTGCAAGATCGGCTTGATTTGAACCGAAAAACAAAGGAATCCAGAGGAGAGCAGCATCGGGATCTCTGGTGAGTTGACCGATAAACAAAAGTAACTCTTCGCTCCGCCGCCCTCTCCGAGAAGCAGTACACCCCTCATCCCCCCCGTGGAGGGATCTCCTAGCCGTGTGCGTGTACCACCCCCTTCTTTTTTTTAAATGCAATGTTTCGAATTCAAAACAGGAGGCCTTGCCTATCCATTAAATGTGTGCGCGCGCACTAAATCCAGACAGAAGTTTGCGCCTTTTTTAGAGGTGCTCGTCGACCCTTTTCTGGTAGGTTGCACTGGTCTCCCGGAACTCAGTGGAATCTCCCAAATTGGCGCACTGTAATTTTACATGCCTTTTAGCACTTCAAATATCCCTGACATGGAGGAGTCCCAGACCTTCTTGAAAGGTACTCTCAGCTGCGTGGCAGTTTCCGCTTTGGATAGCTCACTGCGCCAAGACGCTACATTAGTGGGCGATTGGCACTGTATAGAAACCCGTAAGAGTAAAGAATGATCATCTATTTCACTCTAATATAATATTATATATGCGTGTGTGCGCGCGCTATTTGAATAGCGTACATCTGCCATGACTATGGCCTCTTGGCACCTTTGACAGTCGGCGCTGTCTACCGATACAACGCTGTGTACGTATAATATATATTGTATTACAGAGAGATACCTTTGAATAAAACCCAACAATCACATAAGTGTGCAGTACAGAAGTTGGGTTTCATTCAAAGCTATTTCACCAAAAGCAAAAACCTTGATGTAACAGAAATTTACTCGGGTGGGTAGCCCCAAATCGCCAAAGATGATTTGCCGCTTTTGGAAAACCATGCAAAAATGTATCCTGTTTTCAGCTGTAATTCGTGTGTGCATAAATGCCTTCTTAGTGCTTCACCTAGAGGGAATTGGGCCGAGAGTGTAAAAGAGGTATGTTGGCTCTACATAAACTGTAGTAATGAAGTGAGTTCGTTTACAATAAATCGCCAGAGTCGCCAACTGAGGGGGGTGCAGGGGTGCGGTAGTTAGCTTGCTGACCCGTAAGGCATGCTCTTCGACGTACCATGACATCATAGGAAGTGACTTCATTGGACGGGTCACTGTTGTGGCACTCAGGAAGCAGCTTGAAAGATAGAAAAGGAGCAGTTAAAGCTTTGGCCCACATTGGAATAGTTGTCACAACTGTCAGACTCTGCTAGTAGTCAACGTCTAAAATACGCAGGAGTGCAAGCAGCGAGTGCAATGTGAGACTATGACATACATAATGCAAGATCCAGACAAAGATACTGAGCATGGTGTGCACTGAGGTCAAATCGTTTGCACAGGATCAAACATTTAGCAAAGGAAGGAAGCAGAGATTTTTCACTCTGTCTGCAGAGCCACGCAAGAACGTTTATCTCATCCTGTTTCTAGTTTCACAGGAAAAGGTAATAATTGGTTGTCCTTTCCGTTCAAGAGCCAAACAAGTGCAGTGTGAGGAACAGGGTGCAAGTCCAAAAATAAATAAGTGTGGGACTACTTAGCGTGTGCAGTGAACTCACCAAAAGTGATGTATTAAAAAGAAGAATCACTCGCTCAGCCCTTGTCGTAGAGGGTCTGCTTTTTCCAGTTTCTGGCTACTGTACTTGTCTGTATACACAAAGTGAACATTCTGTTCGTTGAACTGGATAAGGTATGTGTATAAGACAGACTGAAGCATGGAATGCTAACCCTATGGGGTTCACTCAAATAGTCACTGGAGATATATATATATATATATATATATATATATATATATATATATATATATATATATATATATATATATATATATATATATATATATATATCCAACACAATCCTTCCGAAAAAAGAACAGAGGCCCAGGGTTTCTAAGTTCAGGCAACCTTTTATTCCAAACAACCCAGCTGCGGCAGATGCATTTCGGCACACTCGCCTTCCTCGGTGCCCGGAGCTGTGAAGATCTCAACCCAATTGCGCTCATCCTGCGTGAAATACTCGCTGGTAACTACGTCCCCTCCCCCTAATGAAGTCGTCATACCATATGAGTCCACATTCTGTCCCGTGAACTCCATTTCCCAGCAGGCACTGTCCCGGCGCTGCAGAGCTGGTAGCATGGGGGAGTGGGAAAACTGGAGGTTGGTGCCAGCTACAGGTGAGTCGGGTTGGTCCTAGATGTAAGGAAAGGTGGGAACCTCCCTAAAATCCCCATAATCGCAGCAGCCAGTCCCTTCAGGCAAGTTCATGCATGGGGGCAGTCAAATGCGAGACTGCGCGCCCCCTCGAGGTAAAATACCTCAGTCCATACATGACGTCCTGTTGTTCCTGGCGGACGACGGAATTACTGATACCTCAGTCCAAAACGGTGCTGCAAGCAGCAGTTCGCCAGTGTTTATTCCGTGTCTCTTTTCGCTGCGAGGCCATCCGTATTGCGCATCTGGCAAGCGCAATAAAATATCCAACACAATCCTTCCGAAAAAAGAACAGAGGCCCAGGGTTTCTAAGTTCAGGCAACCTTTTATTCCAAACAACCCAGCTGCGGCAGATGCATTTCGGCACACTCGCCTTCCTCGGTGCCCGGAGCTGTGAAGATCTCAACCCAATTGCGCTCATCCTGCGTGAAATACTCGCTGGTAACTACGTCCCCTCCCCCTAATGAAGTCGTCATACCATATGAGTCCACATTCTGTCCCGTGAACTCCATTTCCCAGCAGGCACTGTCCCGGCGCTGCAGAGCTGGTAGCATGGGGGAGTGGGAAAACTGGAGGTTGGTGCCAGCTACAGGTGAGTCGGGTTGGTCCTAGATGTAAGGAAAGGTGGGAAGACAGACTGAAGCATGGAATGCTAACCCTATGGGGTTCACTCAAATAGTCACTGGAGATATATATATATATATATATATATATATTACCTACTGGCGGTCGCCAGTAGGTATATATAGTTAGGATTTTTTCTCTATGGGTTTTTTGAAAATTCTATGTCTAATAACTTTGGCGTTTGTGGACGGAATCGGCTGAAATTTTCAGGAAAATGGCACATTTTGTTTCTGAGCAGCCCTTGAAAATTTGGGGGGGGTTCGTCCAGTGGGGGCCGAGAAAAAAGGGGGGTCCCAAAACGTGTTTTTAACATTGAGTTTTCCATAGGGCGGTTGGCCTCACTTTTAGCCCGAACGGCTGAATGGATTTGCACGAAACTTGGCAAAATTGTAGGGACTGGTAGCCCGATGTGCCTTTTGTAGGTCTCAATATATGTGCTCCAGTGGATTTTGAGAAATTAACGTTTAAAAAAAGATATATATCTGTAACAGCGGACCGGTTAGCGCTCTGGTTCGCGGACTTTTCGCGCAACGGAGCTTTGTGAAGCGAAGCTGATTGGTTCTCCGGCGTCTGTCAACATTCCAAACAGTCCGTAGCGGCCGCCATCTTGTCTCTCGGTAGGATCGAGAGACAAGAGGAGGTCAAAACAAAGGGGGAAATAACTATAAGGGGGCATAGTAGATCCTCGCTGACCCCCTAGGTTTGATGTGGAGGTTTTAAAAGGGCCCCGCGGGGCAAAAAAAAATAATAAAAATAATAATCGAACGGCTGAATGGATTTGCACGAAACTTGGCAAAATATTAGGGACTGGTAGCCCGATGTGCCTTTGCTAGGTCTCAATATATGTGCTCCAGTGGATTTTGAGAAATTAACGTTCAAAAAAAGATATATATCTGTAACAGCGCTCCGCTTCGCGTAACGGAGGTTTGCGAAGCTGATTGGTCATTCTGTCACTGGGCTATAGTTGGGCTACATCTGGCTGATATTTGGGCTACATTTGTTTTTTTGTGTGTCTGGCGGCCATCTTTGGGCTACATTGGGCTACATTGGGCTTCATTGGGCTACATTCGGCTAATTAGCAAATAGCTCATCGCAAACTAGGAATGGTAAAGAATCGCTATTTATTCCTTAAAGTTCGCTATTTAGGAAATGCAAATAACTTTGATGATACATATGGCGGTTCATCTCTAACAAGATAAGAAGCATAGGGATAGATTTATGATGACTGGCGCATCACCAGGGATGTGTTAGTCATTCTGTGCCGCTGTTCCGTCACCTATGGTGTGCTGCATTTACAATGCGGCGCATCACGGGGCAAAAACAGCACAGATGCGTGATGTATCTGTGCCGTAAAGGTGGCGCATTGCTGGAGTTGTATCGCAAGTGTGATGAAGCTCCAGCAAGGGTCGGGGGTGCCCCTGTCGCAGGGTTTCTGTTCTCACACAGAACTGTGGACAGAGGATTGGAACCTCGGCGAATTAGGGTGTCCCAAAACTCACGTTAGTAATCAAAAACTATTTAGCAAGCTAGGTACAGTGTCACATTGGATATAACAAACTCTCAATGTTTAGACAATCCAGAATATGAACTTATAGTACCTCAGGATACGTGGAACTCATGAACAGTCGGTCGTTATATATTTCTTAGAAACCAGAACATGGAGTTAAGAAGAACACATGTGTATTTGAAATGTTTATTTACTAATGCCGTCTTCTCAGGCGTAGTACCTTAGATAATAAAAGTACACATATTATCAGTAGCAAAATTACCAGCATAGTTACTAGTACATAAAAAGTGAATGGTGATAGTATGTTAACATGCTGTAAATGAATAAGAGTTAGCAACACTTATAAGCAGCCGCGGGCCGTGGAGGGAGTTACGGTGAGGCAGGGAGGCGGGGAGGGGGAGAAGCAGGGTGGAGAATACAAGTACACATATTATCAGTAGCAAAATTACCAGCATAGTTACTAGTACATAAAAAGCGAATGGTGACAGTATGTTAACATGCTGTAAATGAATAAGAGTTAGCAACACTTATAAGCAGCCGCGGGCCGTGGAGGGAGTTACGGTGGGGCAGGGAGGCGGGGAGGGGGAGGGGCAAGGTAGAGAGGGCTCCACCCTGCTTCTCCCCCTCCCCGCCTCCCTGCCTCACCGTAACTCCCTCCACGGCCCGCGGCTGCTTATATCTCACCCTCCCTAATACACATATTATATTATTTGCTAAGAAGGTCTCTTTGTGTTGGTTTAGGGCGTGCCCATACTTTAGTGTCTTAGATTTGAAGGAATCACATCAGCATACACCAGCTCTCTCTTCATGTGAACCGCATCAACTGTTGTGTATGTGTGTTCGGCAAAGCAATATAAAACCCGCCTCATGCCCAGAATTGGCAGAAGTTGCACTTATGTTATGAGTATGAAGTCGTGGAGATCAGACCTCATAACAATTCTGTATCGTGTTGTTCTTGAAACTTTAGCACTCGCTGTACAGATATAGTTTAACAAGTAAAGCAGATAGTAGACCAATAACATATTATTCTCATGTAAACCACGATGAACTACTAGGTGGAAAGCTAAAGCAACAACTAAATGTCGTGTGCAGAAGTTGCAAAAAAGGAAAAATGGCGTTTAAACCGGTAATGAGCCCATGCTAACTTAACACGGTGTAAAGATATCCAGGACCTAGATGACACCTCCCCATGATCCGGAAACGAACTGAATAAGATAATAGAAGTGCCATCTCATGAGAGCAGATTGCAAGTTTATATGTGGACGGTCCGCAAGGTAAAGCATTAAAAACTAGGAAAATTCAATGCTAAAGAAAAATAAAACAGCCAAGTACTTTATCGAGTCTTAAGCCAATAGGCAAGGTAAATAATAAAAACTTGACAATTAAGTCAATGAATTGTCAATGAAATGCTAGTACTCAGCATATGAAACATGAAAAAGGTCTATGACATAAGTGTGTATGCAAAATAAGCTGCAACAGCCTCCAACAGGAAGTCACCGTCTTCATCCGAAAACAGTTCAGCCATCCAATTTAAAAGCGGAAAAGAACATACGTGCTCTCCCAGCACCGGATCCTCTATCACCATCAGAGGACAGCTCGGTGGGTTTTCAAGAAAGCTGTGTTCCAAGAAAGACTGTGCTGCCGCCAGTAAATTCCAGGGACCAAGTAGTCCATGCATCAATGCCACAGCCATAATCCTTTCGCCAGGACAAACCAACTCGTGAGTAATGATAGGAGTCATCAGCTGATTAAAGTCGACGTCAGGAGAAACCGGTCCGCAGAGACACAAATCAATGGCCCAATCGAAATCACAGGTCAGGCAGTGAAATACAGGCTGGACACAGGTGAAGTAGGAGAACCGAAAAGATAATCCATATGCCGTGCTTAATATCGCCAACGGCATTGTGCCATAATATTCTAGCATGCGATTGCGGAACAGTGTCAGCAGCTGCAGGGTCGGAGGTTGCATAGGAGGGACATCCATATTTAAAAATGTAAAAAAGCACAAGAGCGTCCGCTGGTAATGCAAGTAAAAATGCAATCCACGAACCAGAGTGGAGAAAATGGAATGAAAGGGAGCAGGGATGACTCCAAAGATTTTCTCAAATGAAGTCACGAGACCACTGGTAACAACTTTAAAAAAGTGTGCCAGGGATTTTGTGGAGGATGCGTTAAAGATAGTCGGAAACATGTTGCTGAAATTGAAAGGCAAACCTGTGTACGGGTGTTCGCTATGTGAAGTACGAAAGTTTCACGGGCCGAACTCAAGGCCACCTCTCTCTGAGACAAAAGAGCTCTTATTCTTGTCATGCCGTTGAAACGTGTCCCAAGGTTGGTATTTGTGGCCAGATTGAAAACTCCCTATGTTCATGTGTGGGAGGAAATAGAACATTTCTGCAGCAAATAACCCGTTCACTTACTGTTACGATAAAAGGAATACTTTTAATTAACTCAGAACAATCTTCATTATTGAGCATCAAATAACTACCATTTTCCAACAACTTGAACGTGGGGATGATAGCAGGAACTGGCGTGCCTTGCAACACGCAAGCCATATTTGGTCGGTGTTTGTTGCATGAATCGTGTAACTGTATGTGCCTACACATTAGTGAATGATCTGGCGTCTCAGTGCATTCCTCTCCATTCAGATAAACTTCTTGATCATCTTTGAAACATCTGTATGTGTATGGAAGCGACCAGACCTCATGAACAAAAGCACTACCTAAAGGTTCATAAAGACCTATTGGTATATATTTCATACAATTTGAAAACTTATATAAAGCAAAAGGCAGCGTTATTAAACCGTGGATAAGGCATGTTGCCAAAAAACCCGCAATCCTCTGCTGATGATGTCACTGAGCATGTCATGAATGATGTAATATGTGACATCATCAGTAGTGGATTATGGGTAATAGTATCTCTAGTTTACTCCCCTATAGCTGTCTTTCTTTTAACATAAGTGTGTGTTTCCTTCCCTTATACTTACTGTTTTTGGTTCGCTTCCAGTTCGCGTACCAGCGAGCGAACTAGGAAGCGAACTAAGAGAAATAGAGGTTGGCACAGTTCCAAATATTGTACCAATTTTTTAATAACGGGGAGGTAGTTCTGAAAAGAACTTTTTTTTTTTATTTTTCTGAACATTTTTTTAATGTTTTTGAATTTTTCGGAACAGTTTTATATTTTTTTGGGTTTTTCTTGGAGGGGGCAATGAAAACGATTCATTGTAAAGGGCTCAACAGGAGCAACAAAACAAAAAAAAGAAGTATTTATTATTTTGGGCGTTTCGGACAAACTTGCATATGATAGTCAATAGCTCTGTTGATCAGAGTGATGCTTCTTTCTCCGTAGGAAATGAATCCATCGCAAAATACGCAGGTGTGTTTTACTTCACCAAATCTCATTTGTATATTTGGCACCATCTCCCTGCCCTCTGGTCCCGTTACTTCCGGTACAACAGATCTTCTGGCCATAATAGGGAGATTATCTAGGTCGTTCCGAAACTGTGCAGCACTGTAGTTGTTAGGATGCCACCTAGTCATATGGCGATGCATTGTGTAGTTTCCGAAACTGTATTTTTTGTCGGTCCCTCTGGACAGTCTATCTTGACATATAAGGCAAGTTACGTATCTTGCATTTACTTTTTTCTGACCTTTGGGAATTTTAAAAAATTGCCAAATGAAGTTTTCTTTCCGGTGAGACGTCTTGGGCTGCTCAGGCAAAAACTGCCTCTCTTCGTGCTCGTCCTCCTGTTCCTCTTCTTCTTCTTCTTGTTGAATTACAACTTGAGCAGGTGGTCCTCTCTTCCTTGGAGGTGGTGGAGGTGGTGGGGAAGCACCAGCTGAAGCTACTAAAGAAGCCATTGCTCAGTGATCACAAAGGGTCTTTCTCTCACAATGATGAAAGTCAGAGTGAGGAAAGAAGGAGGGATTTTCATCATTTGGGAAAAACAAGAGTTCTCAACCAATCAAAAGTGTTCATTTTAGATTATATGACCTAGTCTTACATCATTAGGAAACCAAAAGTGAAATGAACCAATGAAAAGTGTTATTACCAAGTCACATGACTTGCTGTGTTTACGTTAAGCGCTTTGCAGGGCCTCCCGGTTTGCTTCCAGAAACCTGCGCTTTGGCACTCGCTTCGCGTACCAGTTCGCTAACGTAGCACGTCATATGACGTATCACGCGACAACGTGGAACGTCATGCGGACGGGAGGCGTCACGATGTTGTTTTCTAACGCGGCACTTGCGGTAAAGAAACGTTTACCGGCTCGCGGTCTATTTCGCGGCATCAAGGTCAGCTAACGGGAAGCTTCCCGATTCGCGAAGCGGGAACGAAGAAAAAAAAATATTTAAAAAAAAAATTATTCATAAACATATAAAATATATTTTTGGATTTAAAGAAGAATACATTTTACAGCTACAGATATTAGCTGTTAAAAAACCAATGAAATTCACAGAAAAAACCATAGGTTATAGACCATATATAGTTAGGAATTAGCATTTACAAAACCTTGAAAATTCACTGAAAAAACCATAGGTTATAGACCATATATAGTTAGGAATTAGCATTTAGAAAACCTTATTTTACTCACACAAAACCATTGAAATTCCATATATAGTTAGTTGCACTAACTATATATCGCGCACCCGCAATCCACTGCTGATGATGTCACATATTACATCATTCATGACATGGTCAGTGACATCACTGATGACATCACTGATGACATCTCAAATGACATCACTGATGACAACATCCAGTGACTGTATGTTTCTGTAAAGTTAAAATATGTCTTAGATATTGAAGAATGAGTGGATGTATAAGTGTCTGGATGAAGGATTTAGTAGGTGCGTGACTGACTGTATGAGTGAGTGATTAAATGTGTCTCACTGAATGCATGGGTTAGTGACTAAACTGTCTTAATTTGTGCATCATTATGTCTGTTGTGATGTAAACTGCTGCATGTGTTGATCATTAGCTATACGAGAGGCTATATGTGTTATTAATTGGTTGCCCAAGTATTTCTATGGGAGATTGAGTTTGTGTGGGGGTGGCTGGGAGGTGTGTGACTCTGTGCATAGATGTGTGAGCAGTTGATTCACTAGGTGTATGAGTTCAAGAGTGCATGTGGAAAAAGCTACATGGGCGGTTGACTGTGTGCATGAGTGTATTGATGAGTGAATGGATATCTCAATGCTACATGTCATAGTAAGTACATATGTAAAACACAGTACATGTGAGAGTTGGCATATATAAATAACTGTGCATGAGAGCCACTGAATGTGTGAGTGGCTGTATGGATCATTGTGAACTTGTATCAGGGATTGTATAAGAGAGTAAATATGTGTTAGTATATGTTTGAATAAGTAAGGTGTGTATAACTGTATAGTTGAGGAAATGGAGGTGAGATTGTTTCTTTGCATGACTGACTAGGTGTGTGAGTAACTCCATGGATGAGTGACAGTGTGTGAGTGTCTGTATACACTGAGTGTATCTAAGGTTATATTAGAGTCTGAAGAGGTTTATCGTATTAGCACAAGAATGATGTCAAATGAGATGTCATCAGTGATGTCATCAGTGATGTCATTTGAGATGTCATCAGTGATGTCATCAGTGATGTCACTGACCATGTCATGAATGATGTAATATGTGACATCATCAGCAGTGGATTGCGGGTGCGCGATATATAGTTAGTGCAACTAACTATATATGGAATTTCAATGGTTTTGTGTGAGTAAAATAAGGTTTTCTAAATGCTAATTCCTAACTATATATGGTCTATAACCTATGGTTTTTTCAGTGAATTTTCAAGGTTTTGTAAATGCTAATTCCTAACTATATATGGTCTATAACCTATGGTTTTTTCTGTGAATATATATATATATATATATATATATATATATATATATATATATATATATATATATATATATCACTGGTTAGAGGCGGCAGACCTGGAAGCAGAAGTCGGCCGGGACCAGGGTTCGATTCCCGACGCGGCAGGGTCAGTGGACTCGATAATTCTCGCCTTGGTGCCTACTCTAACCAGGGGTCCCACTCGGTAACTCTGGGCATTAGCTAGCCTAATCTCCACAATGGCCCCATCAACGCCGGGGATGCCTGGCTCCATCTTGGGGATTCCCAGCAGGGACCATCCCACAGGGAAAGCCAGGACGGGTTCCCCAGCGGTATACAGCGCCAGGACGCCGACTGGCAACAGTGCGCTTTACAAGTATACATTACATTACATATATTGGAAACTCCAGTGACTATTTGAATAAACCCCACTGGGTTAACATTCCATGCTTCAGACTGTCTTTCGCAGGTCAGTGGTACATATATTGTCAGTCAACTCATCCTTTTAAGGTAAATGTGATTAGATTATAACTGGCAATAGATAGAAGCATACTGTTCAACATTCTGTGATATTGATAACAATGTTACACATTATTATGATTGCTATTGTATCGCGTTCCGTTATTTTTCTTACTGGGAAAAAGACATGGTTTTAGTCACGTTTCATGCATTGGATAACATGTCTCACTCACCAGTCCTGCCATTACTTTACAGAGCCATGTCTCTGACACTGGGCACATTCCCCCCAATTTTGTCTGTCCTGTAAGAAGTGAGGCTGATGTGCAACTGTTTGTTCCTCAGCTCCACTAACCTATTGGAGGCAAACCAAGGATGTGACTGACACTCCCCTCTCCTAGCATGTCCGTAATAAATCCTGACTTCTTCCTGGCTTTCAGAGTTTCCTGGGCTGGTTATGATGTTGCACTCGTTCTGCATCGAACTTTCACCGCCCCACCCTCCAAATACCTTCCACAGCTCTTGAGGGTGGACTCTGGGGTCCGCTGAGGTGACTCCTGCCCACCCTGTGTCCAAGATGCATGTGAAGCCCAGCTGCGTCCCTCCTGAGAGTTTGCTCTTTTGGACATTTGCAAGTGTGCGTTGTCTCCTGCCTGTCTGGCAGCATTGTGTGGATAGGGTGTGCATATTACAATGATAAGCGAGTGCATCCTGACACTGATGCTCAAACTTATACGCAGAGGACTCCACACCTGGCCATGAGAAATAAATCCAGCATGTTAGGGAATATATGAAAGATCACTGCTGGAAAAATCTTAAGAACCTCAGCCAGCCACAAAACAAAACAAGCATTTACAATGCAACGGTTTCGCCTTTGGAAAAGTTTGAGCTATTGGCATTGTAAATGACAACATTTGTATTTATGTGTTGGTTTTGAAAACAGATAAATAAATGGCATTGTCCTTTACATTGCCAATAGCTCTAACTTTTCCAAAGGCGAAACCGTTGCATTGTAAATGCTTGTTTTATATAGCGCGGACTTTACCCGAAGGTTTCAGAGCGCTTTACAAAAGGAACAGATCTGATTCCTACTATATTAACAGCGTGGACGCCGTCTCCACTGCCAAGAAGTTTGTCCCTTTGGGAACATGCTTAACTTGTGCAGGAGACATTTTCCGACACAGCTGGGGAGGGCCGCGGGCGTGCTCCTCCCCCACGCACGGGAGAAGAGAGGTCGGGAAACAACAGTGAGGGTAGCAAGAGGGGGTAGTGGCCAGGGAGAGCAGACCGACCACAGTGGGGGTCGGCTGGAGCAAGGAGGTCGAAGAAAAGCCAGATAGGAGAGCAGGATAGTCACCGGACGTATATGAGGAGGAGAAAAACAGGTTGGGAGAGAAACTGCAGGGAACCCGAGACTGTAGCAGATAGGGGGTGGGGGGCGTTGCAGAGAGACAGAAGAGAGCGAGGCCACCGTGGGCGGGGGAGTGGGGGGCTAATTCTGACAGAAGGAAACTGTCGGCCTAAAAATGCATGCCAGAAGTTACACTGAAGTCGAGCAGGTGAACGAAAGACTGGCCGACATGAAATACAGGAGGAGAGGTGAAAGGTCATGGAGAGGGAGCGTGAGACACCGAGTTCAGAGAAGAGACGTGAGAGCAAGCACAGAGCAAGAGACAGACGAGGGGTACCGTTTGAGAGGTGAAAAGCTGCAGATAGGAGGAGCTAGAGCCAAGACATTGGAGAAGAGAGACGTCAGAGTGGGCTTTGCACGAGAGACAGAACATTTAAGAATGTGTGGGGGGAGAGACGGGTGGCGAAAGGACGAAAGAAGAAACCGCAGAGAGGGCAGTGAGAGGTGTGACGATGTGAAAGGTCGGTGTATTTTATTTTTATTTATTTTATGCGTTTTTACCTACTCTCTAGCTCACAACTTCACTCTCTCTCTAACTCACTACCTCAATCACTCTCTATCTCACTAACTCTCTTTCACTACCTCTCTCTCTATCTCACTACATCACAACATCACTCTATGCTTATATCTCACTACCTCACAACATCCCTCTCCCTCACTACCTCACTCTTTCACTACCTCACTCTCTATCTCACTACCTCACTCTCTATCTACCCCACTCTCTCACTACCTCACTCTCTCTCTATTTCAATACCTCACTCTCTCTCTCTATCTCACTACCTCACTCTCTCTCTGCTAATGCAATAGGCATCACATATGCAAAAAAAGCTAATGCCAATAGAAATGACAATGTCATTTATTTAGGGATACAAAAAAGATTAAAAAAATAATGAGCAATACCAATAGCTCTACCTATAATATTGCCGAGACCATTGCATTGTAAATGCTTATTCCCCCTCCTCCTCTGCATCCGTGTGTGCCCGCGGGCTCCAGTGCGAGGGCTAAAGGGCAGAGGCCTGCACCCAAGCCACTCTGTGATGTGCACAGGTAAATGCTGACTCACCCCTGTTCTTGTGTTTTGAGGTGGGGGGGATGTAGTTCAGTGATAGAGCGCATGCTTTGCATGTATGAGGCCCCGGGTTCGGTTCCCCGGCATCTCCACTTTGTTTGTCTGAGCATAGCAGGTATCTCCTGTGCAATAATTGGATGTTTTCTCTTATAAAACAACTGATGAGTCTGGGAAAATTATGTATTTCCTGGGCAATAATTGGTGTGTTCTCTTGGAAAGCAACAGCTGAGTGTGGGCAAATCACGCATCCCCTGTGCCATAATTGAATGTGTTTTCTTTTAAACAACTGGTGAGTCGGGGCAAATCATGCATCTCCTTTGCAATAATGAAATGTGTTTTATTGTAAAGCAACTGGTGCTCAAGTAAGGAGCTTTGATCCTGGCGATCGAGTTAGCAATATGCTTACCTGTCAATGTGGGTTATGGGCTGTTTTCATGGATTTGTTCTCTCTTCCAGAAACACACAGGTTTCGTTCTCTGATGGTCTAACCACGCCTAGCAGGCTGGCCTGCCAGGGCTCGGAGCAGGTACCGGAGAAGAGCACACTGTGGCCAGTGTGTGGGGTTCTGGGTCAGAATGTCCAGGAATGGAGTGTAACTTTTTTTCTAATTTCAGGACAATCGGATCAAGTACGCAGGCACCACTCAGAGAAGGACATCTGGGAACGGAAGCAGGAATGGCCAGGGCGTGCTCCGGGCTCGGAGCCTGAATGCTGTTCCTTGTTAAGTGCTCTTGGGGGTGTCCTGGGTCCTAGACACCCCGGGGAGGGGCCCGCAGGACGCGCCTGGGGCTTTTGTTAACATTCTACCTTTTCTCGCATGCAGAATTACGTATTGTCACTCGAATGCACCAAAGCTCAAAAGTCCGACACCGTGCCTGTGTAAGTAAGTATTGTGATTGGGGTGGTGGCAGAGTAGCTCGAGATGTTAGAGTCATTGAGGCAACCCAGACACAGGGGAAACAGTGGGCTTTTTGACATGTCATTTTGCTCCGTAAATTGAGGGATTTGTGGGATGGACAGTCCAGCATGGATGGCCAGGGCTCTTCTCCCCACCCCGCCTTTTTCCCGCAGACAGTATTTGCTAATGATTACAGTTTACTAGCGCGTGTTCCTGTACAGCACATGCTGCGGCACACTAGTACTTAAGTTAGGACGGTATTTCGGGGTCCCTCATATATACAGTGCCCCTTGCCTTACAGAACGTGTGCACCGCTGTGTGATGGTTTCGAGTAATGGCTCAGGGTTGGTCCCCCTTTTCATGTCAATAATTGTACGTGACATACAGTCCCGATTTTCATACCACTACCAGGTGTTCCGCTGATCGATTTTGGCTTTTGAGGCTGCCATGGGGCGGCGGTGCGTGTCGTCAGAAAGGACACATGCGCACTGGGCGCCCATTCTAATCACTAAAACACAAAGGGGACACTGCAACTAGGACGTAGGATGCAAAAAGTCATCCTGAAACGTAGGGGTGCAAAAAGTCACCCAAACAAACAATTTAAAGGGAAGGAAGAAAAGGGGGGAAGGAGACTTTTTGCATCCTACGTCCTAGTTGCAGCGTCCCCTTTGTGTTTTAGTGATAAGATTAGGAGCATGGACACTGTATCTTTAATAGCTCTTGGGTCTCCCCTTGTTGTTAATACGCCCATTCTAATCTCCAACAGCAAGGAGGTTTGGGCCCCCTGAGCATGGGAGAGGTGTCCAGATTTCCACTGTCGCGGTTCCACCACATCTGAGGGTTTGGGAGACACGGGCCGTGGAGGAAAGGGGGCGGGCCAGGCTTCAGCTCAAATAGGCGATTCACCTGTGGAAATGCTTGGAAATGTTGTCTATGCCTGGCTTTTTCTGTACCATGGAACGCTTATTTATTCATATTGGTGGTAATTTGATTTTATTCCTGCTACGTCTTGTGGTAGCTTGCATTAAACCAACAGTGACGTGAAACATGCTTCTGTACATGAATGCATGTTGTCTTTACTCGCTAACACCGATCAGGGGTATAGTTATATGGTTTTCAGCAGATAGATCAAAGTTTTTCGACATGTCCTTGGAGTCAGTCGCAAGTCCATCACTATGTCATTATCGACTGGTGATACGAGTCAAGGATAGGACGCATGAGGGCATTTTCTCACAACAAATTTTATTGGTAGGAACAAGCAAGAAATATGCGTGGCTCCCCACAATCAGGAGAACACCACCAAGCATCAATTCTCCATTTTAGTATAGGACCAAGTGTCCAACTAAGCAGTCCAGAAAAGACAGATATATAGGAACATTATTATGCCTTCCCCCACCTTTATAAACCCAAACTACCCATTCCTCCCAACTCCCTCCCAACGTCCCACCCCACCCCTTTGCACGTGTGTATAATTCGCCGCTGTGTCACATCATGAAATAAGCTTCGTAGCATAATGCAAGAACTAGCCAAAAACACAAGTCTAGAGGTCTTCCTCCAGTGCTGCTGGAGGGTCAAGAGTCAACCCCCTATACTCGGCCCACCTCTTCCATATCTTGAAATGTTTGCGGGGGCAACCGCGTGCTTCAAAGATCGGCCGTTCCAGGCCCATGCAAAAGTCTAGTTCGGCCCTCCATGCACCCAGGGGGGGGGCCCTCACATCCTTCCAAGCTCGGGCCAAGTCCCTTTTGGCCACCACCAGACCCAGAAGCAGCAGGTGCCGTTTATATACATTTCCACCAACTCCCTCTAAAACGTGGAGCAGGCCTAGGCGATGGGTGCGAGGAAGAGTCCAACCCAATACCTCCGACAGGCAGTCCCACACACCTCTCCAGAAGCCTACCAGCCTCGGGCATGACCATAATGTATGAAGCAAACTGCCCACTGCATTTCCGCAGCGCAAACATTCCGGGGACTCAATCAAGCCAGCCTTCCACAATCGTTCGCGGGTGAAGTAGGCCCTATGGAGAATTTTGAACTGAATGAGCCTAAGCCGCATAGCAATGGCTGCTCCCCTAGGGGACTCCAGAGCCTCCCTCCAGTCATCCTCATCGAGGGGGCCAACATCAGCTTCCCAAGTCGCCTTTAACGGAAGAAGGGTGGAGGAGCAATGAGTGACCAAGGTCTGATAGATGCGAGAGACCTTTTTCTCTCCCAGATCCCCCATAAAGACTTTCGCCTCGATGGGACTAAAATCGGGGAGGGAATCTAAGTTGGCGATGCTGGGCCACAGTGCATGGCGTAGTTGTAAATACCGAAAAAATTGGGACTAGGGCATATCGAACTCAGCCCTAAGTGCCTGAAAGGACTTGAGCGTCGTACCGGACATCACATTTCCCAGTCGCGAAATCCCTATCGCATCCCAGCCATCGAATCCTGTCAACGCCGACAACTCAGGTAAGAGACCATTACGCCATAGCGGCGTCTCCGCGGTCAGGCGACCCCACCAGCCCATGCGGCGCAAGGCCTGTCTCCATATGGCAAAAACAAGGCATGTTACTCTCGGCAGACCCCGCCGCAAGCGGGCCGAGTAAAGTACCGTGTGGAGTGGGTTGTCGCCCATCAAGGAGCGTTCCAGGGCATAGGCCGGATCCCCCCTGTCGCTATACCACCAGTCGTTCAGGATAAGCAGATGTGCGGCCTGGTAATAAGATAACAGGTCCGAGGTGGCCAGGCCTCCACAATAGGTGGACAAGAAGCACGTACGAAGTGCCACTCTGGCCGTCCCCCCAGCCCATAGAAAACGGCCTAAGATCGAATTAACCTGCCGGAACCACTGGGGTGCAATCGGATATGGATGGTTCTGCAACTGGTAAAGGAGACGTGGAAGTGCCACCATGTTAAAAATGGCGGACCTGCCAAACATCGAGAGGGGCATTCGAGACCAAGTTTTGACATCCGACTGTACTCGATCCCAAACTGGCACGACATTGCGCTCCCAAGCAACGTCTGCCGATCTCGACAGGAACACTCCCAAATATTTCAGGCCGTGTGTAACCACTTGTAGCTCCAGCGTCCAGGGATCCGCCACATCGCTTCCGTCCAGCACCCAGAGGATAGATTTACGCAGATTCAGATAGAGACCTGAGACTTCCCCAAATATGTGCATAATTTCCAGTACGCGCGGTCCCGAGCGCTGCAGATCAGTAAGAAAGAAAAGGACATCGTCCGCGTACAGCGCAATTCTATCAGTTAAGCTGTCATTCCATACAAACCCCCGCATTTGCGCATCTATGCGCACCCAGGCAGCCAGTGGCTCCATAAGTAAAGCAAAGAGATAGGGGGAGAGTGGGCATCCCTGTCGAGTCCCTCGACCAATCGGAAAAGTCTCCGATACTGCCCCTGCAACCCGCACCGAGGCCGTAATATCAGTGTATAGTAGCCTGATATAGGACAGGAAAACCGGGCCTAGATTGAGTCGGGGCAATAGCGCAAAGAGGTAGGTCCAGCTGACAGAGTCAAAGGCCTTATTAATGTCCGCTAGCAACAAAGCCGCTCGCTCTCCCGTGGCTCCCACTGCGTCAATCGCCGCCTGTGCGCGTCTGATGTTATGTCGCGTCGCTCTATGAGGCATGAACCCGGCCTGATCCGGATGTACAAGATCTGTGATATGTGGGGACAAGCGATTCGCCAGAGCTTTGGCCAAAACTTTAGCCTCAAGATTGAGTAAGGAAATGGGACGATACGAGTCATGCCTCTCTGGGGGTCGACCCGGCTTCTGGAAGACCACAATTTCGGCGTGCCTCCAGTCCTGGGGCAGTGAGCCCCGTTCACGCGCAACCTCAAGCGCGCGGTGATAATGGGGCCCCAGCTGTATATGAAACTTTTTAAAGAACTCACTCGGGTAGCCACTCGGACCAGGGGCCTTCCCAGTATTTAGCTGTCCCAGGGCATCGCCTAGTTCCTCAGCCGTAAGGGGTACATCTAATGCCATCCTGGTTTCCTCAGACACTGCCTTGGGGGGCAGGTCCTCAATAAATTTAATCACCTCGTCAGCGGACAGGCGGTCGCAAGGGGCGTATTGGGTAGCAAAGTAAGCGGCAAAACTCGCTGCTAGTTCGATGGGATCAGTAATGACCTCACCGTCGGCAGACGTGAGTCCCGGCAGCGTAAGCGGCTGGAGATGAAGCATCGTACATGATTTGTCCCCCCACTGGTATATTCTACTACGCGTAGCCAGCCACGCCTGTCTAGCCTCATCCAGTAGGACGGATGCATAGGCCTGTTGAGCCTGAAGAAGGAGTCGCAACCCGGCTTCACCTCCACCCGCGCGGTTCTGCTCTTCTAAAGTTGCCACCCGCGTGGCCGCGTCTGTAATCAGTTCCCTCCGCTTCCGACGCGCCGCGGCACACCACGCAATGTCCACTCCACGGATAGTGGGCTTCATGGCTTCCCACACCACCCCGGCATCCACATCCCCTACAAGATTCTCTCGCCAATAGAGATCCAGCGCTTCCCGTAAATGTGTCACGTAGGCCGGCTGCTGTAGATGCCACGAGGACATCCTCCACCGAAACGGTTGGCGCTGTCGGCGGAGTTCCAGGCATACATGAGGGCATTTTCAGCGCTAGATTGGTTACGTCATGCGAATCATTGGCTTGCATCGCGGTCGTGTGCATGCTCATTCCAGGTGCTAGGGAGCTGCTGTTCCAGTGTTTTGACGTTAACGGTTGCCTGTGGAGGGTTAGCTGTTCCGGTCATTCCACAGTGGTGCGTCTGTATGTATTGACTGTCAACACAGCAGGAGCAAGGTCAGGACAGCCGGGCGTGCCATGCTCTTGCCTGCTCTGGATTAGGGAATGACTTCTGGGTGTGCTGAAAACCAGATGGCAAATAACCTTCTCATGAGAGTAAACTCTGTTATGGGGCGTGGCTAAGCACGCAATGGAGACGGACGCACTAGGGTAGAGCTCTGGCCGAGCTCCCCTACCCCAGGCCATTACTCCGTCACACTTATACACCGACAGCTGAACTCAGCTGAGGCGCTCGTCGCTGTGACCCGTGGGAGCCCGGACATTGGCACCAACATCCAGCTGCCGCCCACCCTGGGAGCCCCGTGCACCAGAACACTAGTGCCCCGGAACGAGGTGCTTGCCTGGCGCGACGGGCGGTGGTCGCAATGTCGGCGGGCCAGTCTACTGGAGGCCGCGGCTTGTGTCTGCCGGCTAGGCCCCGAGGCATGGCCTGGTAGGCGTGGTGCATGCTTTTGGCTTTGGGCGCTGAGTCTACGGGGTACGACCGCCGCTGCAGCCTGGAACTACGCTGGATTTGGGCTCCGAACTGGGCCGCTCCCCATCCTGAGGGCCCTGCGATCTGCAAACGCTGTGCTCCTGCGTGAGGTGCCGACCCGAGACACCCGCCATTAGTCATCGCGGGGCGGAGCCGCCGGCTGGCACGGTTTGCGGTGAGGAGCGGATGAGGCGCTGTCTGTGTGGGGTTTATGCAGTGATGCCGCCAAATGCACGTCCAATGGCTGCCCTGGGGAACTGACTCTGGCCCACTGACGTTGCCTGGGCCGCCGTGGCTGGAATCCATTGTCCGGAGCTGAGTATTACCTCAACCGGCCCTGGGTGCAGACGCAGTGACCCTCCAACCCTGGTTCCTCGTCAGCCGGAGGCGAGAGGCTGAGGAGAGATGCGAAAGCCATTTCAGGTGAAACACTTCCCCGCAACCCCCCCGCACCTGTGCGCCTCTCCATTTCCGCTACCTGAGCTGCCTGCTGGAGCCCCGCCAGCCGCTGGACGATGTTGTTAAGGGCGCAAGCTTTTCACCCACCACGCTGCTCATGTCTGGGGGTATTAGGACACGGACTGGCACAGGAGGCGCGCAATTGAAGGGGAAAATGGACAAGATCCCGAAACCTGCGGATGCTGACCAGATGGCGGCGAAGCTCGTCACCATGCTGGCTGCTATGGAAAGATTGGATGAATCAGTCCAACTCACCCGTACCTCTCTAGAGACCAAAATAGACAGTGTTGCAATTGATCTCACACACCTGCGCGCCGATCATAAGAAATTGGCCGAACGCACCACTACTTTGGAGGGAGCTGTGGCAGATCTTGAGCCCCGGGTCACCCAGACTTATAAGCAGGTACGGGATCTCCTTAATAGGGTCGAATTCTTGGAGGACCGCGCCGAGGATGCGGAAGGGCGGGCACGGAGAAACAACGTTAGAATCGTAGGTGTGCCGGAGCGGTGGGAAGGGAAGGAGCCTGCGGCGCATATGGAGGGCTGGCTGAAGGCCCTACTACCAGAGGGCGCGCTATCGCCTCACTTTGTCATGGAGCGGGCACACCGCGTGCCGACGAGGCCGCTTCCTACAGGGTCTAATCCTAGACCGCTGCTCCTTCGGATTTTGAACTATCGTGACCGCAATTCCATCTTGCGTGAAACCAGGCAGCTTCAAGACGTCCGCATTGACAATGGCAAAATAATGTTCTTCCCCGATTACATGATCCAGGTTCAGTGCCAGAGGCACTCCTTCCTTGCCGTAAAACAGCGCCTACGCCAGCTGGACCTCAAGTATTCCCTCCTTTTCCCTGCTAGACTGAGAGTGGTAGCGCAAGACAAAACGCATTTCTGTGCCTGCCCAGAGGAAGTTGAGACTTGGCTGGACGGTGGAGCGGCCGCGACGTCCCGGCGGGTGTCGGGACCCTCAACAATGCAACGCAATCGTGGACCGCGACGACGCCCTAGGAACAGGTCATCACCGGGCACGGGCAACGGCGGATATCAGCCCACCTGCGGAACTTATCCATCATGAACAGCAGGATGCCCTCCGAATGGTAGCGGAACTTAGCTGCTCCCCAACCACAGATACTGCTCTGGATGCCAGCCCCCGAGACTTGCCTAGCGATGATGAGGCTATTTATGGGCTGCCTGACTCCCAGATGTCCACGGAACAGCCAGATGTCACACCACAGACGGCGGACTTGCTTCATTGATTGGATCGCCACAACATCTGGCATAGTGTGCCTGATCTGCGGCGTCTTGGTCGCCTTGTATCCCCGAGCTCCTGTCGGGCCTCGGCCCTGACGGCACCCGGAGCATGGTCACCTTCTGGACGCTTGGCCATTGACGCGAGGCGCAGTGAGTACTGACTTTTGGTGCTTGGCCTTTAGCGAGACATTGTGCTGGTGGAGACTTTCTGATGGCCCTTTTTGCTGGGGCCCAGCTGATGTCGTCTCGGCTGAATGGGGAATGACAGGGCCTGATTGACCTTCCGGATGGCGCCTCAGTCTGGGTGAGATATGTGCGGCGAGCCGTGCAGCTATTGGCTGGAACACTTCATATTACCTGTGCCTGATTCGTGATGCCTGGGGGGGTGAAGCCTCCTTTGCTTACCCAGCTGTTGTGATAACACAGCCGTGCCTAGTGCACAGAGACCCCCCTGAACTTAAATGTTAACTATTTCATTAGAGAGTTTGGACGGCGGCATGTTCAGCAGTCGACCTTTTGGCATTTTTCACTTGTTCTGTTTTTATGGCCTATTGCATTGTTTGGACTGCAATTTTTTGGGTATTTTGTATATTTATTGCAAGCACTTATGGATGTCTCTTTGCTAATCCACTGTGGGGGAGCGTGGGGAGTGCAGGAGCGGCGACCCATTGTGGGGTGGTGGCAGGGTGCGGGTAGGGGGGTTACTTAAAGTGATAAAATGTCAGCGATAAAAATATGTACGTGGAATATACGAGGCATGCACACACCATCACGCAGGTAACAGATTTATTCCTACCTTAAATGCCAACATTCCATATCGCGCTCCTACTGGAGAAGCATCTGAATGGTGCGGAGGCACAAACATTACGCCGCAGGTGGCGAGTTCAACTCTATGCCACGGGATACTCCTCCTACGCCCGAGGGGCACTGTTATGGGTGAGGCCCGGGACTCCTTTTGCAGTCTCACATTCCCGCATAGACCCGGAGGGTAGATTCGTAATCGTTCATGGTAAGCTGGATGGGCAGCCGGTGGTTTTGGCTTCACTGTACGCCCCTAACACGGACCAGGGAGGTTTCTTTGCGCAGCTCTCTGCAGACTTGGCACCTTGGCATGGAATCCCTTGGGTGTTGGGAGGCGATTATAATTGTATTCTTGACATTGCATTGGACCGTTCTTTTCCGCCCCTGGCTGGCACTCCGATACAACGGGCTATGAAAGTCTTCGTAAACTGGGCCTCACAGTGGGATCTGCATGATGTTTGGCGGAGTCGTAACCCTACCACTAAGATGTACTCCTATTATTCAGGCGCACACACATTGCATGTACGGTTGGATCGAAATGATGTTGTCAAGCGAACTGCTCCCCCATGTTACTGACACTTATTACATGGGCCGCACTCACTCTGATCACAACCCACACGTACTGGAGCTGGCGTGGGAACGCCCGCACCCGCCTATACCCACTTGGAGGCTGCAACCATAATCTGCTCCTTGAGTCTCCTTTTTGGGAATTCCCTATATGCACACACTGCTCACTACTTTGAAGAGAACACTGACACTGCATCCACCCCCCAAATAGAGTGGGACGTATTCAAAGTGGTGACATTGTCTGGGCACACAGGCTAATATGCGGAAACAATTGGAGGGGGAACTGACACCGGTTGAAGCAGACCTGCTTCAAAGGGAACAGGAGGCGATGGAGGGTGATGACGAGCCGCTGCTAGAGGCTCGCGCAGCACATGCACGTTTCCTGGACAGGCTATGTCATCTCAATTACGCGGCCCATTCGGCACGCACACCTCATCTAGGTGACAAACCCGGAAAATTGTTGGCCTGGCTGATCCAACGGGAAACACCGGGCGACGCCTGTGGCAGCGATACGCACCGGTCCTGGTGAGGTGGTCTATACACAAAGCAGCATTCACGCGGCTTTCGTTGACCACTACCGCACACTATATTGCTCTCGGCTGCAGGTCCCCCTTGCTGATATCACTGAATATCTCTCAGCTATACCACTACCAGAGTTAGACGACGTACACCGGGATAACTTGGAGGCCCCACTCACGCCTGGTGAGCTGCGCACAGCCATTTTCGCACTATCTAATGGCAAGTCTCCAGGCCCAGGCGGGCTACCTGCTGAGTTCTTTAAGGCCTACTCAGATATATTGATCCCTGAACTGTTAAAGATGTACACGGCGGCTGCCGAGGACTCCTCCCTTCCCCCTACGCTGAATGAAGCCACTCTCATCTCCCTCCCGAAGCCCGGCAGAGACTGCACGCACTTGGGCTCGTATCGTATCGTACCTAGCTCAGCGTCTGGCCCCCTTGGTACCCACCCTTGTGCATGGCGACCAAAATGGTTTTGTGCCAACACGTAGCACCTCTAATAACATCCGGCGGCTGTTCAGAGTGCAAGGTTATGCTACGCTGCAGTGGCCCCGATCAGGGTGTCTAGTGCTAGATCTAGAGAAGGCCTTTGACTCTGTGGAGTGGCCTTATCTCATGGCAGTATTGCGGAAATATGATCTTGGAGATGACTATGTGGACATGGTGGGTTTGTTGTACCGGACACCTACAGTGCGAGTGTGCACTGGTAGACTGCTGTCTGACATCATCCGAGTCAAAAGGGGCACTAGACCGTGATGTCCCCTATCCCCGTTACTTTTCTCGTTGGCAATGGAACCTCTTGCGGCACTATTAAGAACCCAGGGCGCAGAGTGGGGGATCCCCTTAGCGGATGGCTTCCATGTGGTCTCTTTATATGCAGACGATCTCCTCTTGTATGTCAGAGACCTGACCTGCTTGTCACTGACACTGTCAGGCACCTTTCGCACTTTTGAGGCTTAGGGTTAACTGGGCCAAATCTGGAGTGTATTCCTTCAGCCCGGATACTCAGGAGTGTGAGGTCAGCATTAACAATGAACGGCTCACTTGTTATCCCACTACGTTCCGGTATCTCTGTATCTACATCTACAGAACCCTTACTGATGTACTGGAGGGCTACCTGATGCGAGCTATCTCCTCCTTACCGGCACAGATGACCTTTTGGAAGACTCTTCCTGTGGTATATAAATAAATAATACCGGATCTAGGTTTGACTGGACATAGCAATAACAGATAGCTCAATAAATAAGAGTCAAGATTCGAGGTAGTAGGAGTTTGCAGGTTTAATACAGCATAAAGGACAGGAACAGGACAACCTGCACAGGAATAGGATGGCAGCGCTGCCTGGGACAGGATTGGACTGGCGTAACATTTAATAACAGTACACAAGCATATATACTAAAACTGTTGCATTGCAATACATACAATAGGCGGAGCAGTGGGTGTGGTCAATAGCAGTCGCGAAAGATAAGGGTGAAAGTAGGTGTAACAAGAGGCGTATACATAGACATGTGATGTAAACGTAACAGAATATGTCATAAAGGGGGCGGAAACATGGAGGGGGCTACCTAAGGAGCCGGGACCTTTAACCTAATGGTGCGCACAAACTGACAATGACGTGTTACTAGGAGAAGCTGGGGGCTATGACTTCTGCGCTAGGAGCAGAGACTGAAGTCTGGAGAGTCAGGGCGACATGTACCTAAACAATATCTAGTATCTGATGTTTAGAGAACATGTTGAAATAAACTAAAAGGTATCGGGGTAAAGGCTAACAGACTCTAAGACTGGTGCGTGCATTATTCTACATGTAGTGCGTGATGAAGAATATGAAATGACCATTAATACAGTATTTTCTCTTACATGGAGACGTAAAGACTAGACTGTGACGGAAACTATTGATGCGATTCAGTAGCTTAGGAATGCAGAGAAGGAGGGCTGGACTGATAACTAGAAACATAACATACTCTTGGCAGACTAGCAGGCAGAGCCAGGCCGAGCCGGGCACTGTGAGGCAGGAAGTAAGTGAAGGGTCAGGGATACAGGTGGGGCTGTATCGCTCCTCAGCGAGGGCTCAGGAGACAGGAGCTGAATCTGGTGTCCGGGCCCTTTTGAGGCCTAGAAACGGGGACTTTTCAATGAAATAACGTGCACACTGAGAAACGTGGCAACGTAACTTTACATAGGCCTGATATTCGTAGTATTCACGAGAACTGGAAACTGGCATACTAGGGATGGACACAACTGTAATTGCGTCTTTAATCGAACATGGGGGATACATATGCATATTAATCATACACACATAACATAGGATGGGGAACACGTAGGGACACAGAACATGGCAAAATTTACTTTTCCACATTCCCTCCTTGTCACTACGTTTCCATCAGGAAACATCAATATTCATGATACCATCTATCATTTCATACAGTATCATTTGCTCGTCTCGAATTTTCTTGGAACGGGATTTAGAACGGGACTTGGGACTAGGAATACAAGAGGTAGCACAAATGCCACAAATCGCAGGGCCACATTGTAAACAGAGGCAGCAGCTGAATATGATCGCTACTGCAATACCCAGAAATGACAATACTTTCCATCCCCAGGCGGAAATTATATTCCAGAACCAACCGGACCATGTCCAGGTGCCTGGATTCTGGTGTAACATATGGGCAATTTTATGGAGTCTGGTTATAGCTGAATAAACAGACGGTGCGTTATTAGGAATGAAAATGCAGCAACTAGATCCGATGACTCTACAAGCCCCGCCCCTATCGGCCAGTATGACGTCAAGGACGAGACGATTCTGGAGCACGACAATTCTCATAAAGGATTGCTCCTCGGTTAAATTACCTAGAGCAGAGGTAGTCTCAATCACTACTGCCTCGAGTGTTCTGGTTAATCTACGTATCAGTTTACTATTCACGACAGTACCTAAATAGGGGAAGACACCTTTATTGATGTCTATGTATTGTTCTAGAGCAGTTTCAGTATAATCGACAATCGGGAGGTCTCTCTTGTGTCTGATATGTACTAGGTGGGAATTCCTATGGTAGTCAGGTGGGGCTAGAAAAACTGGTGGCAGTAGGAAGGCAATGTAACAGGTTCCCTCCCAATCGAGGGGCAGACGAACATATGCGGTCTGACCACAAACAAAATAAGAATGACGTGAAGCTTTAAAAATAGATTTCCTACTGTCACTATACTTGACAATAGTAGTACAATCACTATGTCCTACATGTACGGAACCATTCTTTCGGACACATAATTCGCCTTTAACTGGCAGTACTGACATAGCAGGTAAGTCTGGAGTAGTATCAGACTGAACATTCAGGACCATGAAATTCGAAGAATAATTACCCAAATTATAAACTTCATTTTCTAGATCTAACCCTGTTCTGTGGGGAAGACCTTGCTTGTCTGGAAAACATGTACTGTTAAGAAAAGACATATCTGTTGAGGATGACGTTAACGTGGACCATGCTCCACATGAACCATTATGTGAAAATGGATAAGGAAAGAGTGGCAGAACTCCCTTCGGTGTCTGGAAAGGGGGGAGTCGACCACACACCCAACAATTAGTGGCATTGCTGGTCTGGTGTGAATAATGTAACATGCGGATAAAGGAATTATTACGCATAGCAAGACGATATGAGAGTTCATGAGAAGGCAGATCACTAAACGTGTGCTCTACTGTAGCAATAGAAGACTTATTTACATGAGAAACTGGAAAACATAAATAAAAAGCATAACCTGTGCAGGTAGTCATAAGGCTGAAAAACAATATGAAACTTAGAAAAACGATACATCGGATTGAGTTTTGACTAACTCTCTCACTATGGGGGTCTATTTTATACATGTCAGAAACCGGTCTAACCGTTTCACCTAGGGGAGGACTTAGACAATCAAACTGGCTGACTTATTTTACTAGACCTTAATTTTTTCTTATACTCCTGCTGCGGAGTTTTCTCTAACAGGGAGGGATTTGTATCATAGTCTTTTGCGGGACAGTCCTTAAGAATAGTACTTTGGCAATCCTTAAAATCCTCGGAAATGTTCTTGGAAACAGTCTTTAGTCTGTAAAAATTTTTCACATGAGACAGGTGGACCCAGCCCTTCCTGCCTTCCAGCTTGACGGCAGTACGGGTGGCCAGGAGGACCTGCTTGGGCTCCTTCCAGCGGGGCTCCAGTGGACTTGAACGATCAAAATTCCGGACAAGAACCATGCATCCGGGAACGATTTCATGCGGTGCCACCTCGGTATTGTCTGGAAATGCGGCGGCAACCTGTGAACGACAAGAGTGTAGGGCAGACATCAAGGAAGCTAGGTAATCTGTCAGCATATTACTTGAAACATCGGTAATACTTCGGGGTCTAGGTGTACCCCACATATTAGGGGGGCGGCCGAATACGACCTCATACGGGGACAGACCTGATCTGGAATGTGCGACCATGCGCATATAAAACAAAGCGACTGGCAGAGCTACTAGCCAGTCTACACCTTTTTCTTGACATATCTTGGCAATACGGATTTTCAGGGTCTGATTATGTCTCTCTACGAGACCGGCTGCTTCAGGATGGCGTACACAATGGAACTTCCACTGGTACCCTAACAACAGGGAAACATGTTTCATGAGCTCAGATGAGAATGGCTGGCCGTTATCAGAATACACGACCCTAGGGAGTCCATAACGGGGGAAGAATTCACGAACCAACTGCTTGGCAGTGGTCGCGGCTGTGTAATCTGGAACTGGATATGCCTCTGTCCACCTGGACAAAGCGCATACAACTACAAGGACATACTTGAAACCTCGACATCGCTCCATCTGAATATAATCCATCTGGAGGACTTCAAAAGGGTGGTCAGGGGGCTGGAATCCACCTTGTTCCACCGGGACACTTTTACCTGGATTGAACTGGCAACATATCATACAGGTACGGACTTTCTGCTTGGCTGCAGCTCGTAAATGCTTGTTGAACCAAATGTTCTGGATACTGTCTAACATAGCTTTTTCTCCTAAATGTGCTGGACTATGTGCGGTATTGATAATGACTTGAACCATGGAGTCGGGGAGAAACCATGTGGCTCTACCCTTCGTTACCCAACCCTGATCTGTCTGGACCCCTCCTTGTTCGGACCATTTCTTGATTTCATCGGGAGTAGCATGTAACTGGATATCTATGACATCTTGAGTAGGGTCCTTAACTGTCATACAGGTAGTCGGAGCTGGAGTATGTGTCTGTGTCGGATTAACTGAAATGTCTGGAGTCTGTGCTGTGAGCTTGGCTGTGCGATCTGCTAGATCATTACCTTGGGAAATAGTGTCAGTAACTTTCGTATGTGCTTTGCACTTCATGATAGCAATAGATGTCGGTAAATGTATGGCATCTAACAGAGCTTGAATAAGGAGACCATGCTGAATCTTGGTTCCATGAGAGGTCATGAAACCTCTCTCCTGCCAGAGCACTCCGAAGTCGTGTACGACTCCGAATGCGTAGCGTGAATCTGTGTATATGTTTACTTTCAGGTTCTTAGCACGTATGCAGGCTTGTGTCAGAGCAACTAGCTCTGCTGCTTGAGCAGACAGGGTGTCAATACGGTGTGTTTCTATAACTTCAGTGTCAGTAGTCACTGCATACGCGGCTACTAGTTCTCCTGTACTTGTTCTCATACATGAACCATCCACATAAAGTGTCAGGTCGTGATCTGGTAATGGAATATCTGTCAGATCTTGTCTTGGCTTAGTCATAATGTTAACTACTTCCACACAGTCGTGTGTGGCAGGATTCGAAGTAACTGACGGTAACAGTGTAGCAGGATTTAGAACGTTGCAGCGTCTGATTTCTATGTGTGGCTGGAACAGTGTCTATTCATAACCTGTTAAACGTGCAATTGTCAAGTGTTGAGTCTGTGTACGGTTTAAAAGAACTTCCACGGAGTGTGGAACTTGTACTGTCAAGGAATGTCCTAATACTATGGAATCACTTTGTCTGATAGCTAGTGCTGTGGCTGCAACTGACTTGAGGCACGCAGGCAGAGCCTGGGCTACAGGATCTAATGTGCTCGAAAAATAAGCACAGGGCTTGTATTGTCCTGCTTGATCTTGTGTGAGAACAGATAATGCTGTACCTTCGCGTTCAGTGACGAAAAGTGTAAAAGGCTTACTGTAGTTCGGTGTAGCTAGAACTGGAGCTTGGCATAAAGCTTTCTTTAACTCATTGAAACTAAGTGTATGTTCAGATGTCCAAGGGAGGACAGTCGATACGGCTGTCTCCTGTGTCGTTAACTGTATCAGTGGCTTGGCTAGAAATGCATACTGAGGAATCCATTGTCTGCAATAAGAAGTGAGGCCGATAAAAGCACGTACCTCCTTCTGGGTCTTGGGCTGAGGAAGACTTGCTATTAACTGGATACGGTCTGGTGTCAACTGCCTACCCCACTTGGACAGTAAGTGGCCTAAATAGATCACTTGCTGGACACAGAATTGAAGCTTTGAAGGGGACACCTTGTGCCCCATCTCGGCAAGGAAATACAAGACTGTAAGGGATGCTCGCTCGCAAGCACGTTCAGAACGGGCTGTGATCAGTAGATCATCGACATACTGGAGCAGGGCAGTGTCAGTTGGCATGTGAATATTGTCTAGTTGTCTCTTAAGTGCTTGACTGTAAATACTAGGACTTTCTGTGAAACCTTGAGGAGCTCGTGTGAACATATAGCTCCTTCCATTTAAACAAAATCCGAAAAGAAACTGGCTGTCTGGATGAATGGGGACACTGAAAAACGCGTTCTTGAGGTCTATGACTGTGAAAAATGAAGCTTCGGAATCAATGGCTGTCAATAGGGAAGAAATATCTGGAACAACTGGATACTGGGGAATAATACATTTATTGATTTCTCGAAGGTCAATCACTAATCGATATACTGGGGGTGCATTTGGATCAGTACGTTTCATGACTGGAATGATCGGAGAATTACATACATTGGAGTCAGTTTCTACAACTACTCCTTGAGCGCTGAGCTCGTCAATAATTTTGGATAAGGCTGTTACAGCCTCAGGTGGCAATCTGTACTGTCTGATTCGTGGTAACACTACACCTGGCTTGAGAGTCACACGATGGGGTGTGATTTGCATATAACCTACATCAGTTGGACCTTGCGCCCATAGATGCTGCGGAACATTAGACAATCTCGGATCAAAATCTCGTAATACATAGTGACCCTTGAAGTCACGTAGAAACAATCGTATTCCCTCTGGGGAGCAGCAAATAACTGCACCTAATTCTTTCAGTGTCTTAATGCCTAACAAATTTTCTGGACATGACTTCGTAAGTAACAGATCAGTAGTGCGGGACAATGGACCTACTTCTAGAGTAACTGGCTTAGATATCTCGTTTACAATAGGCTTTCCTGAAAATCCAAGGGAAACATTTCTAGAGCCTGAGAGCGGAGCCCCTGGAACTTCGGCGTGACTAATGGTGGTCCTACTTGCCCCTGTATCAATCAGAAACTTTCTGTCTTTCCCTAGTACTTGACTATGAACATAGGGACCTTCTTGATCTACAGGAATCTCGATGAGAGGCAAGCCTACCTCCCTCTCTAGGCTGTTTCATGAATACTGTTGATACTCTGGATACTCGGACTGTGCATACTGGTACATCTGCTGTGTAACATGCTGTGTTGCAGCAATAGGCTGCGGTGCTGGAACTGTCTGTTGTGCATTCTGTGGCTGAGAAGTCTGTGAAACTTGTTCTTGTCTAGGCGGACGTGGTCTTTCTTTAGTTTTACCAGTAGCTATATTGTGTTTCAGAACTGCACACTCGTTTATGAAATGACCTGGCTGTTTACAATAATTGCATGTCCCTTTAACGGGAGCTGCAGGATGACTGGCTTGATTCGTACCCCTCTTCTGACTGTCTTGAGGAACAGATTGTGCAACTAGTACTTTCATTTTCGTGTCTTTCATACGTTTTCTCTCGTGTTCTTGCTCTTCTCTGATTCTATTCTGGTGATACTGGAGCATCTGTAACATCTGGGACGGGGTACTAGCTTGCCATGTACTTTCGACTTTCAAAACTCGATTCTTAACTTGTGGACTTGAATTCTCGACTAATTTAGTAACAAAAAGATGAGGGTACGACTCACTACTCGTCTTCAAGCCACTGTTTATAATAAAGCATTTCTCGAATCTAGAATAAAAATCACTAGTGTCTTCGTCTTGTTTCTGTTTACAGGCTGAGATTGCATCCCAGTCTTCCTTTTTAGTTGCTAACAATCTGGGCAAAACTTGTATTAACAATTCAGGTAATTCTTTACATTTCTCTCCAAGACCGGTACCTGGTACTCGTATCTTATCTTCAGCTTCTAGAACTGCCCAATCGATCTTTTTCTCTCCCACCTCCCATTCTTTTTCCTTGAGTTTCTCGTATACCCCTGCGGGCAACAGGACCTTTAGCATTTTAATAATATCTGGATAAGTGTATTCTCCCATACGGAGCATGTCTTTTAATTCTCGGTGGAACCCTGCTGGATCTTTGTCATGGCAGGGAATTAATTTCTTCATTTCTAAGAGTTCCATCTTTGTAATCGGGGTGTAAACAAATACTCTTTGCATTTCACCACCTGCTGTCCTGACTGGGTGTACTTCTCGTAGCGGGTTCTGTCTATCTATGTAAAACGGTTTACTTTCTGGAGGTGAAACATGAACAAAATGCGGGTTCAGAAACGTTCTATATTTGTGACGCTGTTCTAAAATGACACTAATTAAATCGGTACCTAGACCTTTCCATCTATACTGGAGTAACTCGTTCAGGACATCGTGTAACGGACCTGGATCAGAATGTTGACCTTCATACAATGTAATGAGGTGCTGGATCATATACATACCCACCAGTCGCTGCTCGGCTGGGGGCAGTTTCAGAAACATTTGTGCCACTATTTCGTCTGGAAAAGTGGTAGAATCAGTAATCCATCGGACTGCTGATCGGACTAGTTCTTGTTCATGCATAGTACTTAACTCACTATAACCGATTCGTGATTTCAGAATGTGATCGGTAGCTTGAAATACTTGTTCTAGAGAACCTTGTTCTGGTGCTGGAAGATGAAAAACTGACTTGTGTTCTAGGCGTAAATGGCGGTCTGGAAATCTAGATTTTCCTACATACGCTATTCTGGCGGGATTCTCGTCCTCTACCTCTTCCGTAGAAGAGTCATTTTCTTTCTCGCTTACTTGTGCTGCTTTACGTTGTTCGTGTAACTTTATTATTTCCTTACGGATTCTCTTGTACATACTCTCTATACTACTGATAGTTCTGTGCTTACCCTCGGCTATATTATCACTCCACCTTGTCAGGATTCTCATTTCACTCGGATCTTTGGACGGGTAATCTTGTTCTCTTATTAAACAATTAATCAGAAACTTTAATAACATGAGCTGGATCTCAGCTTTCCTTTGAGACATGGCTTCGCCAATACTTTCTGGATCATCCCCTGTACGGATGAAACGATATATTCTGTCTAGATCTTCTTTCATATTCGGTAGGGTATCCAAATACCCGGTCACCCGTCTTACACGGATGGAATATATAACTGTACTATCATCACCTGCGACTGGATCATAGCGGCATTCAGTGAGAGCTCGTCGGATTTCTGCAACGGACTTATATTTGGGCGTACGCTGTAACGCACATTCATGTAACTCGACTAACGTTAAACGTTGGTGTGGTGGCGGGGTACCAGGAGGACCTCCTCCTGCGGCCCCTATACTGGAATCGTCGACTGATACTCTTCGTGCTGGCAGAGTGGGAATTTGTAATGTAGGCTGGACCGGGGGTACCGTGGCAGGTACTCCGGTGTCTGGAGGAGCAGGAATGGCATGATTTACAGGGACTGGCGGAACAGGATTTGCATATTCTGGGACAGTGTCGTCCAAGTAGGACGAGATGAAAATATCAGCTGCGGTCGGTTTGTGACGTAGCTTGGTCGGAACTAATGGTGGCGGAAAATTACTGGATGCCTCCGGGGTCGCTTTTGACAAGCCCTCGGCAAGAAGAGGATACATACCCTTTATGAGGGCATTCCTCTGTCTGTCTAACTGTTCGGTTTTAACTCGTTCACCTATCTCGATTAATTCCCTTTCGTGGGCTCGTTCTAAGGATTCTCTACTTAATTCTGACTTTCTGATTTCTTTTTCGGTTCTCTTATGAGATTCTTTGCGCCATAACTCGATGGCATCTTTCTGTGACTGTCTGGCTTTCTTTTTCCATAATGCTTCTTCTACTTGCATGATGCACTCGGCATCCCATGTACCCGATACGGGCCATCTATACTTTTCTTCTAAATCTTTGGTGTACTCTACCCATAAATCTAGATACAATATGGCACTTATGCCATGCTTCTGATACATAAAATGACCTGGACTGTCCCTAGGCGGGACAGGAACTGCTTCTTCTAACAGACCTTTTCTAGTTCTTAACTGACGTAGTCTGGAAAACCACGGCATGGCTGGACTGTAATCTAGACACAATACAATACACAATGAACACGATAATTACACCACTTTCATACCACGACATTAAAATACATGAAGAACATTTAAAATAACAGTTCGAACAGAATACTACCTGGAATACTGAAAACAGAATACATGAATCTTCTCGAGAACAGAACTGACTAGAACAGAAACTAGATGCACTGCTAAAACAGTACGAAACTTACCGGTCTCATAAAGAGACACGTCAGGACCCGCATCCACCGGAGTGGACACTTCGTTTTGGGATCTGTGTACCACCAAACCCCACGGACCAGAGACAATTAGATTGACCCTGTCTAGATACTACCCCAGCAACGGTACTCACCGGGCAGCAAGAACGGAAGGCCTCGGACTGGACTGGACTGCTTCGACGCCGGACGGACACACTTCGGACTTCTGTTACGGGTGGGCCTCCGGATACCTCGGACCTTGGACTCTCGGCTTGGGCTCTGGTCGGGACTCGCCGCGTTCCTCCACCGCCTCGTCTGGATGCTGGACCGCAACCTCCGTCTCCTCCGTAGGCCTGAGGGATACTTGAAGCAGAAATATCTGCACGTGCACGGTATGGTTCCGTCACGGCTGCAGAGGGTCAGGGGGCATACGTGGCTTCACCGGCGCGTGGGGAAAGGGCAAATCCCTGTTTGGGCGCCATTATGTGGTATATAAATAAATAATACCGGATCTAGGTTTGACTGGACATAGCAATAACAGATAGCTCAATAAATAAGAGTCAAAATTCGAGGTAGTAGGAGTTTGCAGGTTTAATACAGCATAAAGGACAGGAACAGGACAACCTGCACAGGAATAGGATGGCAGCGCTGCCTGGGACAGGATTGGACTGGCGTAACATTTATTAACAGTACACAAGCATATATACTAAAACTGTTGCATTGCAATACATACAATAGGCGGAGCAGTGGGTGTGGTCAATAGCAGTCGCGAAAGATAAGGGTGAAAGTAGGTGTAACAAGAGGCGTATACATAGACATGTGATGTAAACGTAACAGAATATGTCATAAAGGGGGCGGAAACATGGAGGGGGCTACCTAAGGAGCCGGGACCTTTAACCTAATGGTGCGCACAAACTGACAATGACGTGTTACTAGGAGAAGCTGGGGGCTATGACTTCTGCGCTAGGAGCAGAGACTGAAGTCTGGAGAGTCAGGGCGACATGTACCTAAACAATATCTAGTATCTGATGTTTAGAGAACATGTTGAAATAAACTAAAAGGTATCGGGGTAAAGGCTAACAGACTCTAAGACTGGTGCGTGCATTATTCTACATGTAGTGCGTGATGAAGAATATGAAATGACCATTAATACAGTATTTTCTCTTACATGGAGACGTAAAGACTAGACTGTGACGGAAACTATTGATGCGATTCAGTAGCTTAGGAATGCAGAGAAGGAGGGCTGGACTGATAACTAGAAACATAACATACTCTTGGCAGACTAGCAGGCAGAGCCAGGCCGAGCCGGGCACTGTGAGGCAGGAAGTAAGTGAAGGGTCAGGGATACAGGTGGGGCTGTATCGCTCCTCAGCGAGGGCTCAGGAGACAGGAGCTGAATCTGGTGTCCGGGCCCTTTTGAGGCCTAGAAACGGGGACTTTTCAATGAAATAACGTGCACACTGAGAAACGTGGCAACGTAACTTTACATAGGCCTGATATTCGTAGTATTCACGAGAACTGGAAACTGGCATACTAGGGATGGACACAACTGTAATTGCGTCTTTAATCGAACATGGGGGATACATATGCATATTAATCATACACACATAACATAGGATGGGGAACACGTAGGGACACAGAACATGGCAAAATTTACTTTTCCACATTCCCCTCAATGTACCTAGCCGTGTTACACTGACAAAAATGATAGTCTTACCGAGGCTGCTGTATTATTATTCTAACATCCCAGTGTATGTCCCCGCTTGGATCTTTCGGGAGCTGGAAACTTTGATTAGGAACCTTATATGGAATGCTGGGAGACCTTGTGTAGCTCTAACGAAACTCTATGCACCTACAGACGCTGGGGGCCTTGCAGTTCCCAATCAGGAGCTTTATTATCTAGCGGTGCAGCTGCAATGGTAACCGGATGGCTGAGTGGGAAGAACCTGTGCGATACTGCCACGGACGTTACTATCTTGACCCACACGCAGGTCCATACCTTGTTCCACCCCTTGAACAAAACCCCCTACCCGACACAGCTACACCTGGCAGTGGCCCGCAAATGCTAAGTACGAAGTTTGAAACTCACCCGCGCTGTGAAGCCCTATGCCCCGGTACTCCCGCTGTTGGGAACGCCCAGGGACGGCGGGGTGGTAGTGGAGGCCACGCTGGAGCGGTGGATACAGGCTGGGGTGGACACGATGGGAGATTTGTATGTAGACGGTGCTCTGGTTCCCTTTGAGACACTAGCAACGGACACGGGCCTTCAAGCTGGGCAGTTTCTCTTGCATGCGTCTCTCATACGCACATTCGTGCGGGCTTGGGGCGACATCTCCGAGGAGCTGCAGACACATCTTTTGGTGCAGTACTTATATGTCATGGGTAATGGTTCCCATGTGGTCCATTGGCTGGCACAAGCTCTATTGACACACACGCAGTGTACCTCCCAACCGCTGCGAGATAAGTGGGCAGCAGACAGGGGAAAGGAGTGGACAGATAAGGAATGGACAGCAGTACTAGCTGGTCCCATTAACATTCCGCGCAACTCCCGCTTCAAACTAATTCAGTTTTATATCTTACATCGTGCGTATTTGTCACCAGATAAAATTAATCAGTACTTTGCAGTCAACACTTCCGCGCGTCCGAGATGCTTACTGCTTGGTGCAGATCTCCTCCACATGCTCTGGACCTGTCCCCACATACAAACATACTGGCACACAGTGATGTCTCTGTTAGCGAGGGGTGTGGGCAAAGACCTGCAGCACATGTGGGAGGCGTGTTTACTAGGCCTATACGAAAGAACGAAACATAACAAGGTCCCTTCTAGATTCTGGGATCTTGGGCTTATCACAGCCAAGAGACTCCTCACTAAGCGCTGGAAGTGTAGCGAACCCCCACATGCTAGACACTGGCGTGCCTCTTTTGATAATTGGGCAAGAGCGGAAAGCACTACCCTTCACATGGTGGAGACGGCGGGGCTGAGAAAGTTCCCCATAGCGCAGCTTTGGGATGACACCCTGAGGACTTTCCGTCAGGCGTGTCTTGATCAGGGGGTTGTTTAGACACTTTCCCCTCCGGACCCAGTCTAGGCAGCGGGTGGGATGGAGAGCTGCGCACCCCCGCGTTTACTTCATGCCTGGTACCTGCCTGTGACGTACCGTGACTGTACCGCGTGATGCTGCTCCTGTCCCGCACGACAGTGACCCTACCCCCCCTCAGCACAGAGGGCCTGATGCCTATTGCCCATGACGGGTTGACTCCCCCCTCCTATTGAGAGACCTATATCACGTCGGACTCCTGCCTCCCAGATCCCTACACTGGCCTTTCCCTGGTACCGAAGACACATATCCATGGATCCACACGGATGCACTTCTTGCTTCCTTATTTCTTTGCTTCTTCTTTTCCTTCTCAGTTTTATAGTCCTTCTTTTCTTTTCTTCAGTCTTTTTCCCCTCTCCCCTGTTGGTCAAGTTTTAGTGTCACGATGATTCTTCCGCTTGACACGCTTGTTAAGATGTTTTGAATATAGTATTATAAGTCCATTGTTTTTATTTCACATCATCTACTTACGGGACCACCTTGGGCGGCACGCCCCATACCTGTTGTATCGGGGCTGAAGGAGATACATATTTGATGATCAATGCCACTTTATGCGTAAGCCAGTTGTCACAGTTGAATTCTAACACAGGCCGTGCTTTATCAAAATTCACAGTTTTGGATATTAACACATGCCCTATGCACAGTCACTATTAGCTTATGATTCCCCTACTCCGGCACAACACCACATATTTTGTACATTCAAGGCACATGTTATATGTTCCACCGACCCCGATGAGAGGTTACCACACATCTTCAGCGGTGCAATCATTCGGGTCAAGAGGAGCGAGTAGGGGTCGCAACTAGACTCCTGCAGCAGGGAGTGCCGCAAGGCGGGAAGGAGTTGCTGTAAAATAGGACTGACAGGTACCGCTGGGTGCCTGCCGCCTGGCCACTGCAGGGGTTTATGGTGATATCAAGGTCTTGGGAGGGGGCATGGCAAAGTAAACCTGGGCTGTATCACATGTGGGGTGGGGTGGTCCCGACCTCATTTCATACGATCACTCCGTATTGGGTCTAGCTAACGATTATCTCAGTTGTCTTTTAATTTTCAGCCCCTCATTTTACCATCTGTGACTAGGTTAGCCACGGAACTTAATAAAGCGATGTCAGGTATGTCCAAGTAAGGGTTAGAGGCCAGAAGGCGGCCCTGGGTTTCAAGTTCACAGGCCTGTTGAGCGGCAGAACTGTTAGGGCTTGTGTTCGACCTCCTGGCCACAGGTTCAGATCCTGGTAGGTCCACTAAAAATGTAATTCGCCTGAGGTCAATAAATCAAGTACCATGGAGTTGAGTATCACTAAACATATGTGAATTCCCCTGCCCTATAGCTTTAGCTGACAGCCATGCAGGGTGGAAGTTGTCATCCAACAAGTGTGCTACGTTCCTCCAACGAGCGCTAAACACAGCCATGGGGACCTCACGCAGGAGGGTGAACAGCACCATGCGTATAGTCACAGAGAATAGGGGTTTGGTTTTAGCCAGTATGGGATACTGCACGCCTAGTCCACAGGGTGTTTAGATCCAGATGGGATACACCTGTCCAAAGGGGGAATGGACCCTTTCTTGCTTGATCTGGGGGAGGCCTGTTTTTGATCTTCGGTGACGTTCTGGGATTCGCGGCTGCATTTCCTTTGTGTTTTAACGTCCCGTTATTATCCCTTTTTGTATCCAAACCATCTTGTTATAAGCTGTGTTTGGGTGGTTTCACGAAGGAGCTGAATAACGGCCGTTTTTGTGCTACCTTCGTGTTCTTTTTTAGATTCCAGGGGATTTTTGGGTGTCTTTCGTATTCCCTTTGATACCATTTTTTCCCTTGTCCTTTTTTGTCCTAAGAATTGTGAATTCCACCCCCTTTGTCATTCTCGGTGTTTCCCGAGGGGGCGTGGTTGGTCTGGGGTTACGCAAGAAACAACCAATACGATTGCAGTGGAAGAATTCCTGTTTCGTATCAAGCCACTCCCGTTTGTTATCTGGGCGGTCTCGTCTGTGTCAAGCTGTCAGTTGCCAAGAAGCCAGAGGAGACGAGTTGTGTTCCCCAAGACCTTGGGTTCCCTTGTTTTGTTACCCACCTTCTCCCGGTGTCGTGTTCTCCACCATCCGTTTTGATTGCGGGTGTTGGGGGTCACGGTGAGGGTAGAGGATTGGGACGTTCTTCACTCCTGCGGTGTTGGGCCGGTCGGCAACGGAACAGAAAATCAAGCCCACAAATTAACACACCGCCCGAGTGAAGAATGGTTGAGGAGGCAGCAGGGGGGGCTTCTTCGATGCAGGAAATCATGCAGGCTTTAGCGCACATACAGGGTGAAGTCCAATCCCTGCGTCAGGAGAATCAGGAGTTACGGGGGACACTGAGTGAGGTGAAGGAAAGCACTAAAAGAAGAGGGAGGGATCCCTCAGTTAAGGCGAAGCCCCCATTGATTCAACCAGCCACATTTAAATATGAGAGGAGTGGGGGGCAGAGTGGGTCTCCTTCTCCTTTGTCCGTTACAGTGAACACTCCCGTGCCGGTGCCTCCAGCAGCTCCAGAGAGGTTTTCCAGGGATAGTAGCAGATATGCTATATTTATGAACCAGTGCCATTTGCACTTCATGTGTCGACCAACCGCTTTTCCTGACGACACTACTAAAGTAGCGTTTGTGATCTCATATCTTTCGGGTACTGCAGCTAGTTGGGCGGTCCCCTTAGTGGAAAACAATGACGCTGTGTTGAATAGTTTGCCGGCCTTTAAGAACCAGATGCATAGTCTGTTTGCTAAGCATGCTTTTATGCAGGCAAGTGATGTTGAATTGTTAAAGCTACGGCAGGGTAAGCAGGATCTTTTGGGTTATGTGGCTACTTTCAATCGCCTAGTAGCAGAGACACAATGGCCCATGGCAAAAAGAACCTCTTTGTTTTATCAGGGCTTGTGCGAGGACTTAAAAGATATAGTCTCTCAGGTTGTAGACCCCCCTGAAGATTGTGTTGAGTTCATAGATTTGGTTGTCAAACTCAACCATCGTATGAGTGAAAGAAAAGGGGAAAAGATCAGGTTTCAACCCCCAAGGACCACTGTAACCAAGAGAGAAACATCTGAGAATGGGGGCGTGAAAACAGATCCTGAACCTATGCCTTTGGGTGGGGTGCGGGGTCCCTTATCCAAGGAGGAAAAGGAGCGAAGGCGCTTGTTGCAGTTGTGTTTGTATTGTGGAAGGGGTGGACACTTTGCTCGAGAGTGTCCAGTGAAACCGTCCCGGATCCTGAAGAATAAGGCTGTGGCTTTCGTGGGTAGAGATAGCGAGAGTCCTTTAGTCCATGAAAGAGGTTGTTGTAACCCATATGACGTACAAGGGGCGGTTTAAAGAGTCCCGCATCATTTCACGGTATCGGCTTGCTTCGCTTACTCATCTTATGGTAGAGCTTCCTTGTCTGTATTATTGGATTGTGGGGCCACAGGGAACTTTATGGACATTGGGTTGGCCGAGTCATTGATGGTTCCCTGTGTGATGAAGAAACAACCTGAACCCGTGAGGGCTATTGACGGCACGGAGTTAACCTCTGGGTCGATTGTACGACAATCCGAACCTTTGTTGATGACATTTGATAATGGGCATTCTGAGACGGTCTGTTTCGATCTGATTGCCGCACCAGCATTTGGGGTGGTACTCGGGGTACCCTGATTACAGGCCCATAATCCCAGAATCGATTGGGCGCGGAGGCTGGTTACGCTTGATTCGGAGTTTTGTCTTCTTCACTGTTATTGTGAGGCGACTGATAGGGTGTCTCCGTTGTCTTGTGCAGCGAGTGGTTGCGATCAGAACGGTTTGCCTCCTTCGTTTGTGGCATATAAGGAGGTGTTTGATAAGGATCAGGCGTGTGTATTGCCACCACACAGGGCTTTTGATTGCCGTATTGATTTGGTTCCGGGGGCCATATTGCCCTGTAGTAGGGTTTATGCGTTGTCGGAGCCGGAGGAGAAACATCTACGGCAGTATTTGGATGAGATGTTAAAGAATGGGTTTATTCGGCCTTCTTCTTCGCCTGTGTCTTCCTCCATATTTTTTATACCGAAGAAGGAGGGTGATCTTCGCGCTTGCGTGGACTACAGAGCGTTAAATAAGGTCACAATAAAGAACAAGTACCCATTACCTCTTATACCGGTGTTGTTAGACCAGCTGCGACATGCCAAGGTGTTCACAAAGCTTGATTTAAGAGGCGCTTACCATCTCGTTCGCGTCCGCGAGGGCGACGAATGGAAAACGGCGTTCCGTACTAAGTTTGGTTTGTTTGAATATTGTGTTATGCCTTTTAGTTTGTGTAACGCCCCTGCCGCTTTTCAGTTTTTTATAAACGAGGTTTTGCGTGAGTTTTTCGATGACAGTGCGATTGTTTACATAGATGATATTATGGTTTTTTCCCCGTCCTTTGAAAAACAAGATGCTCATGTTTCGCAGGTTCTGTCTAAGTTGTTGGAACACCGTTTATTTGTCAAGCTGGATAAATGCACTTTCGGTGCGACACATGTTGAGTTTTTGGGATTCCTGATATCTGCGGATGGTATAAAGATGGATCCCCGGAAGATCGAAGCTATAGTTAACTGGCCCATACCCGCATGTGTTAAGGATATACAGGTGCTACTTGGTTTCGCCAACTTCTACAGGCGTTTTATCAGTCATTTCTCTGACATTGTTTCGCCTATGACTTCATTGCTGAAGAAGAGAGTGGTGTTTGAGTGGACGCCTGCGGCACAGTTGGCTTTGGAAAGATTGATTGGGCTTTTTACATCTGCTCCTGTGTTGATGCATCCTGATCCTGCTCTTCCATTTTATGTAGAGGCGGATGCGTCCCAGCTAGCCGTTGGGGGCGTGTTTTCTCAGCGTGACAATGAATCTGGGTTGATGCATCCAATTGCGTACTTTTGCAAAGTAAGTCCGTCCGGGTCCCGTCACCGTCGGGCCCAATTTAAATTACCCAGCCCCTGTCTGTCCCCTGGCTAGCTTTGCGCTCTGGGTGTGCCCTGGGGCTGTGTGGCGCATCACATCACATCCTGATGGTAGTAGAGCTCAGGACTGGTAGAGCTTTGAAATGGGCAATGGCATAGGGCGAACGGGGCAGGGGGGAATGTGGGAGCACAAGTGGGGTATCCGACCCGGGTATATGAGGTGTGGTAGCGGGCGGCCCATAATAAGAGGAGAACGTGGTGAGTAATCACTCTCTCTAAAGTACATCAGCGCAAGCATCCACCACCCAGTATGCCACCTAGTGTGCCTCTGGCATTCCCTGGCTAAGTTCCGACTCCCGGCCCTGAATGCTCTCCGCCTATGATCATTGTTCCCACCCTCAGCACAGACTCGGGTGTTCTGCATCTGTGCATCACCGTCCCGTGCATCATTTGTCATGTCCCTCTCTAATCCTGCCTACCGCCAGCCAAGTCCGAAATGCCTATTAAACATGCCCACCTTCCCACTACCCTGCATTCCTATGGTCTGCCCAGCACACTCCCAAACTCGGACCACCAACTCCTGCAGCCCTGCATGCCTCCCATCCCTGTGCACAGCCACAGCGGTAAAGTAGCCTTCAAGTGAATGATACAGCGGCGTCCCTCACTGTATTAATTCATCCAGTCCAATGGAACGCGCGCGTTGAAGCTGCAACGTTGCAGGCGCTGTGGAGTCCGAGTCCTCGGAGCGCAAGTGGGGTATATTATGGGCGTCTGTGAGGTGGTAGGGGTAGTAGCAATATAGCATCCTGCCGCCCACCCTCCCCCCGCACAGAGGCCTCCAGAAATACTCCCTGTGCTCTATAATGTTGTGCCATTAAAAAGGCCATTACAATACATTGTCGCTTATCGATTCGATATGTCAAAAACGTGACAATGTTTACACACTGAAGAGGCTGCATAATGTATGCGGTGGGACTGGGAGTTGGTGGTGGTGGGAGGTGGGGGGGGGGAGTTAAAATAATTCCATGGCGAAAGACAATTTTATTTATTTTTATTTATTTATTTGTGCATTTTTATATAGCGCGGACTTTACCCGAAGGTGTCAGAGCGCTTCACAATAGGAACAGAACTGCTACATGAGAACATTACAAGTGAACCAAATAAAAAGGCAAACGTTACATTAAATGAAGCAAAAATGACAATCGTGAGCCAGCAAAATACAAGAGGTAGCAAAGGGTGCATTACAAAAGTGACAATCGTGAACCAACAAAATAAAAGAGGTAGCAAACGGTGCATTACAGGAGGAAAAAGTGACGTGGGCAAGTTACAAAAGCATACAAGGTAATCATAAAGGTATAATACTGCAATATATGGAGGGCACTCAAGCACAAGAACAAATGTTACGTAGGGAATGGTGGTACTTGTGCAGGTATCGAAAATAAACAAATGTAGGAGGTAGAAAACAGTGTGTTACAAGAGAAAGTGACGGGTGCAAGTTACACATGTGTACCAAACACAGGTAGAAAGATAATACTGCACAAAATGGCAGACTCTCAGACCACAAGAACACACTGGGAAGACACTTCCATAGTCATGTAAAGTAGATTTTTCTATAATGGAAGGGCTTCCTTCGGATAATAGAGAGGGCATGAGTTACATTTGGAGGTGTCTTTGAAGGAGGAGAGCTTTGAGGTCAGTTTTGAAGGCCTGGGAGGAGGTGGTGGTCCGGAGCTGCGGTGGAAGGGAGTTCCAAATTCTCACCGCATTGCCCGAAAAGGATTGTGCCATCGTTCTTTCCTTCTTGAAAGTGGGAGGTTCAAGCAGAAGATTTTCCGCATTACGTGATGGTCTAGAGCCTCCAGAGAGTTTCAGTTTATTCACCAGGTAGCGAGGAGAGGAGGAGTGCAAGGCTTTGTGGGTGATACAAGCAGTCTTGTAGATGGCTCTGGCCTCGATTGGAAGCCAGCGGAGGGTGGATAACATTGGTGTGATGTGGTCGCTTCTTTTGGCCCCATAAATGAAACGAGCTGCTGAATGGAGAACAGATTTAAGGGGGGACAGGTGGGATTTGGGGAGGCCAGTAAGAAGAGAATTGCAGTAATCAAGTCTGGAGAGGACAAGCGATTGCACCAGGGTTATAAGGTCCTGCTCCGGGAAGAAGCGACGGATTCCCCAAAGAAGGCGCAGATGATAACGAGCAGACTTTGCAATGGAATTGATGTGGGGGGGTTAGATTGAGTTTTTTGTCGAGGATGACACCCAGGGATTTTGCGCTGTCGGCAATGATGGGTTTAGTGTTCAGTAGATTCAGCTGATCCATCCAAGATTGCACCGGGGGAGGAGAGATTGAAGAGGAGAAGAGGAGGAATTCAGTTTTGGAGGGGTTCAGAATCAGTTGATGAGTAAACATCCAGTTATGAATGGAGTCAAGAGTAGAGCTTTAGGATCGAGAGACCGTGAGTAGAGGCAACCTTGAGGTAGATTTGAGTATCGTCAGCATAGAGATGATAGTGGATCCCGGATTTACTTAGGAGATTTCCTAGTGGTTCTAAATAGAGGTTGAACAATGTGGGTGCAAGTATAGAGCCTTGAGGAACACCTTGACCTACCGCCACAGGGGATGAAAGACTGTTCGCTATTTTGATCATTTGTGATCTATGAGAGAGGAAGGAGGCAAACCATTTAAGTACAGTGCCCTCCATGCCCATTCTCTGTTTAAGAATGTTGAGGAGGGTGTTGTGATTGACAGTGTCAAAGGCTGATTTGATAACGACGAAGGTCAGCAGAGACTGAAGTAAACAGGACCCGCCCACTCCGACTTTAAAGTGCAGAATTCTTCCTAACTCCTGTGGTAAACCATCGACGCTGTGGGGTTTGGGTTTCGACGTGGTACTTCGAGATCCACATTTCGGACTGGGGATTAACTTGAGCTTTTAATTTAAGAGCAGCACTATTTCAACCGCCATCCTATTCTACGTCATTTCCGCATTTTCTTTCTGCCGTGCCTTGCTGCTACGAACCCTCTACAAGGCACAACACAACTGGCACACCACCCGGTGATCACCCAAACTGCACCAGCAGCACCTACACATGTATGCCACACAAACCAGCATCCTTCGCTTCCACATATACTTGGACGAAAACAGCTGCTATGTTTTGGGAAGGATATCATGTTTTTTTTAATTAAAAAATATTGTAAAAGCGCACCTTGGGACTTAAACCTAAAGAGCTCTAGCAGGCCATAAGAGGAGAACTCAGAACGTTTGTTCGTGAGGTAAATTGTGGAGGGGAGCAGTTGGAAGGCAGGGGGTGGGTGTGTGAACTGGAAGGTATCATCATTCCAAAGGTCAAAGGACCAGACAGGGTTGGTAATAGGCTGGGGAGAATATTGTCAGTTTCCGAAGCATGCTCGGAAGGGAGTGGGAATGAGTAAAGATTCTTCAGATATTTCCTCGTTTATGGATAGAGAATCAAACCCGTCTGAAACTTCATTTTCAGACTGATACCTTGAAGATTGCTGGCCGATAATTCTGGAAGGAACATCTTATCTGCGAGGATTAGGTAGAACACAGGCTTCCTATTACTGGCGGATTCAGTGTATTCAGCTGGGCAGGCTTTTCACACACTGGAATAGCGTGTATGTTGAGAGTGTTTCCCACTTTCTCACTAGAACTTACAGAAAGACAATATAGAGGCATTTCATTTAAATGTTAGAGGTTCCAAAGCAAAATATGCTAGATTTCTGCCTGGTAGGGCAAAGTGGTACAAGGTGGGCCGCGCCGCCGGGGGAGGCATTTTTGGCCGCGGGGGGGGGCCCTCCATGTGCTTTGCAGGGGGGCCCCCTCAAGTTTCGTTACGCCACTGCCGGACGGACTTACTTCGGACAGTCTGTCTGAGCGTGGGCGGCGGGCCTGGCTTTGTCTTCTCTTCTTGTCTACTCTTGACTATGGCTTGGGCTATCATGCTATGCGCGCCCGCCACACACACCTTGCATTTTGCGTGTTTGCGCCGCCGGCGATTGGTTGCGCTTGTGCTGCTGTGAGGGCATTGGTCACTCACCAGCCAGCCCTGCCCCTGCACCCCACGCGCATACGCGGCGGAATTGAAAGTAAAAGTCAGAGGGCGTCCCCGGCACCGCCACCATTTACAATAATTGCATCAGAGTGCCCGGGGTGCCCCTCCCTGCCTGGCCAGACAGACTCGTGCCTCTCGCCCTCACTCACACGGGTTGGGTGACGGGCCCCTGCCGGGCCGGGGCCGCCCCCCCACCACCATTTCGGACTTGACTCTCGGGGCGGGCCCCGGCCTGGGGCCCCCGCCCCGCACCATTTCGAAGACTCGGCCCGCCCACGCACAAGAACTGCTCACAGCCTCACACACACTCACTACTGACTCGCAGGCAGGGCGGGGCCCCCGCCCGCACCATTTCTCACAGGGGCCCCGGCCGGGGCCCCCGCCACCATTTCAAACTCGCAGGGGCCCCGGCCGGGGCCCGCCACTGTGCACCATTTTGTCACAGCCTGCTGTGTGCGGCAGATCATCATGTATTACGTGAGGGGCCCGGCCGGGGCCCCCCGGAGCGCGTGGCCCCCCCGCAACGCGGGGGCTGCGGGGCGTTGTGTTACGCCCCTGCTCTGGCCGTTATATGTAAATCGCTTCCAAATTTCTACATACTAAGGGGGTCGTAGAACTTGTAAATAACTCAGTATTGATTACAACTGGGAATTAAGCATGACTGGTAAATTAACAAAATGTTTTTAAACAAGTGCGCACACAAATGTTCTGCACTTAATTTAAAATGGTTTGTTAATGCTTGGAAAAGCTGCAACCAATGGCAGGTGAAACTGAACAAAAACTTTGCTTTAAAACCACCACAATAGTTAATGCCATGTCGAATAATTATTATGCTCCCATCTAGTTTTGGTACTGTGCCTGTGTTATATACAGCGGTGTTCAGATTTCTCACTCCTAATATATTTAGCCTCGCTTTCATGTGTACCACCATAAGGCCAGGACTCATAAATGACTAGCTCAGCGTCTAGTAGTTTAAACTTCCTGTATATTTTTCAAGGTCCTTTTTTCTCATGGGAAAGCTCTGCACCTCTGTAGCATACCTATTCTCTTTATGTCTGAGCTGTTGTCTGGATGCTGAGAGTGAGTGATGATGTAATAGAATGTCAGGGGAAGGGGTTAGAGTGAAGGTCTGTAATTAAATTTAGTGTGCACCAGCACAGATCCCACAGCTCAAGCCACCTTCGAGTCAGCCCTTAACAAATACCACCAAAGCCTAAAAGACACAAAAAGAAACACCCTGACTGACCGCATTGAAGCAAGCTTCGACCAGAGCAAGAAACTCTTCAGCATCGTCAGAGAATTCTCAGGCCCATCAGCCACTGAGAACACAATATACCCTTCCCAGGAACTGTGCAACACCCTGGCTGAATACTTCCACAGCAAGATATCCACCCCCTACAGTAACTTCGAATCCCAGCCCTCTGTCCTCTACAACCTCCTCACACCGAATAATGACACCTACAGCCACCCTCTCATCGCATGGGAACAGCTCACCACTCTGATCACCATAGCCACCATCAACTCCATCAACTCTGGAGCACCCACAGATCCCGGCCACCACCGCATTTTCAACCTCAGGAGCAAGGAAATCAGCAGCAAACTCACCTCCATTCTCTGCGCATTCATCACCACGGCCACCTTCCCCGAAAGATGGAAGTACACACAGGTCAGACCTCTCAAGAAACCCTCTGCCGAACCTAGTGAACTCAAGAAACAGCGCCCCATCCCTATGCTCCCCTTCCCAGCCAAAGTCCTCAAGAAAGCCATCACCCGCCATCTCACCAAACACCTGGAGAGAAGCAGCCTGCTGGACTTCTCCGAATGCGGTTTCCACGCCAACCACAGGACCGAGACTGCCCTGATCGCTGCCACCAGTGACATCAGAACCCTCCCTGACCAGAGGTAAACAACAGCCCTGATCCTCCTCACAGCAGCGTTCGACATTGTATCCCACCACACACTCATCAAGAGACTCCAGCACATCGGGATCCATGGAGACGCCTGAAAAATGGATCGCATCCTTCCTTACAGGACGAACCCATCGAATACGCCTACCACCCTTCACTTCGGAACCCAAGAGCACCATCTGCGGCGTCCCTCAAGGTTCACCCCTGTGCGCCACCCTGTTTACGCCTACAGGACACTCCTGGCCAAAAGTGCCAGAACCCATGGCCTCAACATCCTATTCTAAGCAGATGACAAGTGCTGATTTTTGGGAACAACACCTCTCCGTGAAACAACACCTGGTGGCCTTCCGAACTCAGACCCACACCGACAGACCACGCCCGCAACCTCAGCATCGTCCTGGACAGCAAACTCACCATTAAATGCCAGATCAATGCAGTATCCTCTGCCTGCTCTGAAAGATCTTCAGATAGCTACCCGTAAACAGCAGGAAAACAAACACTCAAGCCCTAGTCACCAGCTGGCTAGACTACAGCAACATGATCTACGCAGAAATCACCACCCAACTCCTGAAGAGACTCCAGACGATCCAGAAAGCAGCTGCCAGACTCATCCTCCACCTCCCCAAATGCACTAACATCACTCCTCCACCTCAGGAACCTCCACTGGTTCTCAATCCAGAAAAGGTGTCAATTCAAGATGCTGACGTGCCTACAAGGCTCCTCTCGACCGAAGACCAGCATACACCAACCATCACCTGAACTTCCACCAACCCACCTGACACCTGCGCTCTATCTCCCTCACACACACTCCCCGTATCCACTAAAGCTACAGTAGAGGATGATTCTTCTCCTACCTCACAGCCAAGTACTGGAAGGACCTTCCGTATAACCTCCTAACCCTATCCTCTCTTCTGAAATTCAGAAAGGAATTCAAGACTTGGCTTTTCGACTGATCCCAGCAATATTCTAGTGCCTGGATACCCTTCCAGGTGCTTAACCACGCTGTACAAATTCAGGTTGATTGATTAAGTGGGAAGATAAAGGCCTGACTAGAGCTATCTATGACAATCTACTTAAGGGGCTAATATGTAAATAAATAAGATATCCTCCGCAACCTGACTGGCTCCTCACTCATCTTTGAAGAATCTTCCTCATGACTTAACAAACCGGCAACAAGATTTTGAAAGGACCTAAGTGAAGGCGAATAAGCACTCTGGATGCACGATGGGGGAGGCTATGAGGGAGAGACAATTGCTAAAGTCAAAGAAACGGCATCCATATATCCAAAAGAAGTAGTTTGGGGCCTCCCACCATCAAATCCACAGGCAAGTTGGGGTCAGCGCTTGCTTCTGGGCAGGAGGGACCCAGTGAAGAGAGTAGCAAGAGGAAAGATGTGCCTCTGGGCATTGGCAGGACTGCCAAGCTGAGGACCTTGACCTGAAGGTGAGGCTGTGCTCAGGAAGCTATGACAAGAAGCTTGGTCCTGCAGTCCACTTTTAGACAGAGTTGAGTAATCTGTGCATCATCTGTTGGATATTTGGCTGTTGATATTGTCTGCCAGGGCTGGCTTTAGGGTGGAGCGACCAGTGCTGCTGCAGCGGGTGCCAAGCGCAGGGGGCGTTATTTGCGCTCTGACCAAAATGAGAGCAGTTGACTACCTTTTATTTCCATGACATCCGTTGTTGTGGAAGTAAATGATTGGGCGGTGAGATTGGTTGGGCAACTCCAGTCTCTCCGCGTAGTTAGGGGATTATTTGCTCTCTTCACTCAGTCTTTAATGTGTGACAGGAGGCCCTGGCCCGAGCCCTTCTCACTCCAAGCCCCATGACACCAAGTTCTGAACACTCTACACAGAAGGCAGTGTTTGCACAGTGTGCCATGCTGGTGAAGGTGCTGTCTGCTGCAGATCCTGGGCAGCTTCTACCATGGACACTGTTGCTTAACCCGGGCATCATCTGAAAATAGGACATTTTCAGGTGAGGACACAGAGGGCAGCAATGCACAACTTCAACAGCAGCAGCAGACTTGCGTCCTCAGAACACTCTGCAAAACACACCCCGAATTCACACAAACCCGACACTTACCATTTCCCTGCATTCACAGCACCCTTGAAAGGACATCAGTTTTTAACTCACTTCACCCCCTGTCCCCACTGATAAGACTGCACTTAAGGCAACCCTGCATTTGAAGCACTCACTGCACGTTTGTATGCACAACACTTCTCACTTACAGGATCCACACACTCCCACACTGCTGAACTTACACCCCGATGCACTCATAGTGCCCCCTACATTTGTGGCACCTATCCCTTCCCACTGACACTCCCCTGTGATCAGGGCACCTCTGCACCTCAAGCACTGGTCTCTAGGTCTGCAGGGGATCCTGTCCTCTGAGCAGGCCCAGAAAGAAGAGGGCATTGCCACTGAAAGAGGGTATTCCGGTCTCTGGGAGCCCCTCCCGGACCGTAGCGCCCCGCGTCGTGGATTCAAAGCGCTCCAATATTGACTGAGAATCGACTTTAAAGCCCTTCACATGCGCTCTGGGACTAGTATCACGCTGCCCTCTGATTTCCTCCAGCAGCTTGAACTTCATTGTTTATAAGCGCCGACTCTCCCGACCCTTTCCACTGTTCGAAACGGCGCATATTTGGATTCCCAACTCCACCTAAGACTTAGACGTGGCGGCGCGCACGCGAGCACACTCAGGGTCCCCACACCATTGGGAACATCGATACCGAAAACGTAGCCTGGACCTACCCATTTAAAATCTCGCTGGCAATCTATCACTGATCATTCTATTAGTGTGGTGCTTTCTTACCCGGAATTTTCGCCTTCTCTCTTCCCGATCCCCCTGAAAGGATCACCCCACCCAAACCCACGACCCCATTTTATCGCAGCCTGTGTGTTCCCCTTCCCCCCCCATCTTTGCCAGCCCTGACGAAGGTGCTCCACACCGAAACGCGCGTTGGCGTTATTACGGCGTTACCACCAGGAACGGCAACAACTTTCCAACTTTTTGCCTCCCCCTAGCTGCACCCGCATCCATGCAACCACTATTCCACCCTCTCTCTGTTGCAGGCCTTTGTAAATTACATGTATGAAGCGATATGTCTGAGTATGAATGATCTTTGTTAGATGTGAGTGCTTGTTGAGCCCCTTGCCTTTACCCTGTGGAGTGAGTGGAACACTGTATTTATATTTTTTCACGTATTATTTCCCTGAATTTACCTTTTCCTATGAAATGATGAACTGTTCTATTGATTTTATGTATCTTTGTATCTAACTCCTTTTGACTATCTTAATAAGATGACTATATGCACTAAACCAAATAAAATAATTTGATAAGAATAAAACATCAAATATAATGATTTGATTGTGGTCTGTTTACCCCCCTGGTCTCGGACATTCATTGGATATTGTTTCCCCTCTATGTGAACTGGATCCCATATGGGACCATCATCTATCAAGTTTGTCAGGGTGATTTTTTCTGTTTGCCTTTGATTTTTTCTGTTTGCCATTGCCACTGAAATACCTTCCACTGCTGGGTGAAGCACTCTTTCAACTACTGAGTGCCCCTGCAATCTAAACCCCTAGTCCTGTGAGTCAGTACCCAGATCCTACTGTATAGAAGGACAAAATTCTGCTTTAGAAGCCACCCTTCCCTTACTTTAAGTTAGACTGCATGTTAAATGAAAGTAGACTTGATTCTATGACACCAGACCACATCCAACCTTGTGATGGTGCTTTATTTCACAGTTATCCTTACAATGCATTGCAGGGTTTACTGTGCCCTCCTCGAAGGAAGGACAGAGTACCTCTCATCTCGTGATCCAGATTACACACACACAGTGCCCTGAGACCACAGGATGTCTCTCTCTCTAATAGTGCCTCAGTATTATTACACCAAACACATCACATTACATCACATCACATAACACACACATGCACGCTCTCTCTCTCTCTCTCTCTCTCTCTCAAATACACACAAATACATCACATCAGTGCATGCACATATATCCTCACACAATGCACAGACATGCAATCAACACAAAAAAGTTTGTTAGTGGAGCACCAACGAAGATTATCGCACCAAACACTTCCAACGCTGAAGCCTGCCCTGTTAGCTATACACACAATATTGTGCTTTGGGTACAGGGCAGGGAGCTTAAGGCATAAGATTGTGAAGGAAGTTGTTACTGTATGAGGAGGGCCTAGTGGGCAGGATAACATAACGTGTATTTGTAAACCACATGTTCACCCAGAAGGGCCTCTTGGCACTGAATAACAGATGTTTAGTTAGCCAACTCATTGGTACTCATTTTATTGACCTCAGAAGGATGAAATGCCGAGTGGAACCACCAGGATTTAAACCTGTGACTATGAGGTCAAACAGAGGCCCCTGCAGTGGACACATTAGTCCACTAAGCCACCAGACCCAGCAAGGGCTGATTGGGCAAGGGTAGACGTGGGCATCACTAGTACAGAGGATAGAGAATCAGCAAGAGGAGGTTGAAAACAAAGTAGTGTATGAGGTTAGCAGTCCCTGAAGGAAGAATCAAGCATATCACAGTCCTGAGGAGATTTGCTTAGGTGCATTTCAGTTGAGCCTGACCTGGCTATCAAGAATGTATGGTACTGGAGTCGCTTGGAGAAATATTTGTTTTTTTGTGGGCTCTCCCTTTGAGTGTCAGTTCTTAGCAATAGTGACTGTGTTTTGCTTACAGTTTTTAGGCATAATTTTTTTAGTTTGACCAAGCAGTAGCTGCTTGTCTTTGGCTATTTTTCAATGGCCTACTGTGCACTGTGATCAGAACATGGCACCCTTATGCCCAACAAATGCTCAGCACCTACAACTACAAGCTGATGGATGGAATGCTTGAATTAACTCAGCCACTGGCAATAGCTCGGGCCGCATCCCATTCAATCGTTTTTCGCCCAACATATCACCTCAGTTTGGACGCAGCCATATACAAATCAACCTTGACCCTGCTCCAAGGCAGCACACCTGGCCTTGTGCGGGAGAACAGGAGTGGTCACTATCAGAGTACGTGATGTGCCTCATCACCGACAGAGTCTGCACAGGTAGTATCATCATAAGCTCACAGTAATGTACTGACCACTGGCAGTGCTGACAGGGAAGTATCTTAGGCTACTGTCACTTCCAAAGCACACAAGATATAATAATTCGAGATTCCTTCTGTCCTGAAAGAGGGAACAGATGCCTACCCTGAGGTAGAATTGAAATAGGCCAGTAACTGTTAGTACAAAAAGAACTCCGGTGAGCATGTCCATGTACCTTCTACTCAGTGAGGAGAGAAGAATGACTGTGAGTTGCCCGAGATAGGATTATGGTTGTTTACACCATAGAAGATGTGTAGAAACATTCAAATGGTACACTTAGTAGTAGTCACAGAGACAGTGGTGTTGTTTACACAAAGGAAGGAATTTGAACAATATTGAGAAGGGCAAAGTGAATGAATGTCTCATTGGTATATTTGTGAGTATCTTCCTATGTTTTAAGGCAGTATATGTGAGTGTTGGAGTATATAAATGACTATACGTGAGAGTAAGTTTTAGTGCATTGGTGATCATGCACAAATTTTAGTATGAGAGAAACCAGGTTATCCCAGAGCACTCTGATAATGAATATGTATGAAGGTTTCTACTTGGGAAATGCATATATGAACTAGAGGTGGGTGAGCCACTGAAAGTTCAAGCCAGGCCCAAGCCTGAAGCCTGGCTCTGGCTAAGCTCAAGGTCCTGTTGGATACTCGAGCCCATAAAAGGCCAAGCTTTTACGTGGCTTCTGCCTCCTTCCATCCCTCTACTCAGGAAGTGGTGTTACGGCCAGAGCTGCTGACTATGGAACTCAGGAACCAGAGTATTGGTCTTGGCTCGACATCATATGATTCTGGGCAAATCACTTTATCTCCCTTTGTCTATAAACAATACATGTGACCTTGTGTAATGTGACTGATGCTCATATAAAGCTCTCCAATACCTTCTGGTTGAGTCCACGCTACATTTTAAAAACTGTAGTCCAATGCACTAAGAGGTAAAAACAAAGCCTTAATATAAGGAAAGCCAAATAGATACCCATTTACTGGTTGATTTGTTCAGAGTGAAACCAGAAAACCTGAATAAAATGCAGCTTCTCTGCTTAAATTGTGTGATCTTAGGCAAATATTTTATTTCACCAAAACTCTTTTTTTAGTCCTTATAGCATGTGAAAGCACTTTCGTATATGTGCAGTCAGACTACCAGTTGTACAAAATTATCAATTATAATAATTATTCCTCGGGGGAGTGCTATAATGTGGGGTGAAACTACCGTAGATTGGGGGTCTGAAGGGATAGATTATAGACCTCTAGGTGTAAGTTCCCACTTACAGTCTCAATACCAAATTGTACACCTATGGTCTCTGACATGTGTGTATGAGCAAATAAGTAGTGTCTCTCACAAACATAATACTACAAGTGAAAAATAGCTGGGGAAGACATCCCTTAAGGATAAGAACCCTCACTCACCTGAAGGTGACATGCTTCATCATATGGGTCCTCCTTACCAGTGTAGAAAACCTAGTCACCACTGGGAGCTACTACTTCGGTGTTTAAAGAAGGAGCTCAGAGATGTTTTAAGTAAGGGACAGGATGGTAATCCCATATGTGAGATGATGGATGTAGTGAGGTATGCAGCGCTGTGTTAAGGAGTGGATGGGTGACATTAAAACTGTCTAGGTAGAATCACTACATAACTTTATTAATGTGTTCTACTTGACAGGGTTAAAATGAAACAGCACAGTGATATGGATATAAAACCATTGTCACTTAATGGTCGACATGTCGAAACGCAGGAATACCGGTGTTGTATAATACTTTATTTCTTTCTAATATCGTAAAAAAAATTTCACTCGATTGCAGCAGCATTAGCACATAGTAAATCTGGTCCTGAAGAAAGCCGCTGATACTTTGGAATAGATCAACAGGCTGAAACATGTCGACCATTAAGTGACAGTGGTTTTATATCCATACCACTGTGCTGTTTCATTTTAACCCTGTAAAGTAGAACACATTAATAAAGTTATGTAGTGATTCTACCTAGACAGTTTTAATGTCACCCATCCACTCCTTAACACAGCGCTGCATACCTCACTACATCCATCATCTCACATATGGGATTACCATCCTGTCCCTTACTAAAAACATCTCTGAGCTCCTTCTTTAAACACCAAAGTAGTAGCTCCCAGTGGTGACTAGGTTTTCTACACTGGTAAGGAGGACCCATATGATGAAGCATGTCACCTTCGGGTGAGTGAGGGTTCTTATCCTTAAGGGATGTCTTCCCCAGCTATTTTTCACTTGTAGTATTATGTTTGAGAGAGACACTACTTATTTGCTCATACACACATGTCAGAGACCATAGGTGTACAATTTGGTATTTAGAGTGCTATAATGTGCCCTGTTATCGTAAATCTTCCACATGTTAAAGAAATACACTTTTTTGAACTTTGATGAGACTATCATATTTTACGTGGTATGTTGTATGATTTACATAACACATTTTCAGGGCTCGGCTCAAGCACGGCTCTAAGATCTGAGCCAGACCCATGGCTCAGATGTCCCTGTTAATTTGTTAGCTCGCCCACCTCTAATATGAAGATATAATATAAATATATCTTTAACTGCGGTTAAGATGTGGTTTTGCATACATTTGATGTGCATTGTTGGGTGGGGACTTTATTGTTATACCCTTCTCTAAGTTGCAGAGTATTTATGATGATTGAATCGGTGTTCGGATGTGTAAAAGTTGTGCATATTTGTTTGGAGTTTATTTATAAGACAGTGGGTTCAGTTGCTGTCAAATTTCTGGGATGATTGTTTAATTAAGCACATATACAGATCAGTACCTCACTGGTGCTGGGGTCTTCAGCTTTTGGACTGACTTTTGGAGTTGGCATCTATGTTTTGTGCATGCATGAACACTACATAGAGATACAGATTTGTGTTTTGACATATGTATGGGGACTGAGTATGATTGGCTTAGTTTTCAAATAGTACCTAGAGGCTGCCTATAGTAAGAAGGAAGGGCTGATAACGTTCAGGTCACATTGCTTGGTCACATGCAAGGCCAGTATTCACGCCCACCTCTTTAAAAGATCCCTAGCCACCACTGCCCCCTGCATGACCCTGGGGGTCAGGGTGTGCTTATATATTTATAACTAGCAGCCCGTCCCGACGTTGTCCGGGTAGGCTTTGCTAGAGTACTCACCAGCATCGCCGCTCCTCCCCCCACCTGCTTTGCCGCTTCTCCCCGCGCTGGTCACTCCAATGTTGGGTGTCGGTCCCGCGCCGCCGCTCCTCCCCGCATGTCGGGTGTGGGTCCCTTGCTCCTCCCCCCACCAGCATCGGCGCTCCTCTCCGCGCTGGGCACTCCAATGTTGTGTTTTGGTCCCGCGTCGCCTCTCCTCCCCGCCGCTCCTCCCCGCATGTCGGGTGTGGGTCCCTTAGTCCTTCCTGCGCTCCTGTCCGGACAGCGAACGACGCGTTGACGTGACGTCACGCCCACACGCCATTGCGCGTCTCGCCGCGTGCAATCACTGTATGCATACGCCCATTCGGACTACTTTTCCCCTAACGTTCTTCACCCCCCTCCCTAATGTATATGGTGTGGTGCTCTATAGCCTATGCCCATCTCCTGGACCTCCCCTTTCCAACGCTGTATTGGGTGTTGTGATCGGTGGTGTACTTTTTGAGTTTACCTGGCTCAAAGGACACAGTTCTCTCTTTATAATAGTAGTATAGATTAATTTTCAGGACACATGGACCATGTCCCTGAGTCCTGTAATGGCTGCTTCAAGATATTGTTCATGCTGTGGCCATCCAGTCACGATTCACTAATCCTTTTAAACGGGCCAATCAGGGCATAGCTGGACAACAGCAGTCCAGATATCACTAACTTTTTGTGGAGGTTAACCCCCTTCAAGCCCAACCTGAGCACGTCTTTAAACGCACACTTCTATAAATCTACCGAATGGATTTACACCAAATAATGAAAAGCATGCTTTCTGAGTAAAGTTCTAATGTTGTGCCAAATGTGGTGTGTATCCATTCAGCTGTATTTTCTGTACTGGAGAGCAAACTTTCCAATGGGAAACAAAATGGATCTTTTGGGATCCTTACTTTTTTTTGGACCCTGTTCACGGATCAGCGCCAGACTTTTACTGAAGGAGCCAAATTGCATACACTTTTTTCTTTTTAAGTTTCTTGTGGATTTCTCAAATGGCACCATAGTAATTAAGAAAATAAAAATGGCTTTTACTATGGAAAGCTTGGCCTAGTTATAAATTATTCTGCCGCCCAAGTAACATGACTTATTTATATATATAAATATCAAACAGAAACCACTATTCCACACCAGGAAAAGAGCATGTACACGAGGGCTATTTGGGTTTAAGGCCTCTTTATTAGATCTTGCCTCCCTTCCAATATATATGGAAACCGAAACACATTGGTTTGTTTGTCCTAGGAGAAATTGGAAACCTGCAAAAATAAAAAATTAAAGGTTTTGGAAACCAAAGCCAGAGTGCGACCCTTTCTTTTTTTTTCATGGAAGGGAAGTGTTTGGAAAATTTACGGAGGTCGGGCTTGGTCGCGGGGTAACGCACAGCCTAAGAGCACCACAGCCATCGAAAGGAGCCAAAGGATGATAAGATGATGTGTATAAATATATATATATATAACGAACTAGGCATTGAGGAAGGCACAAGCCGAAACCGGTCTGCCATTGTTCCTGTTAATAAAAGTTACCTGCCAAAACCTCGCTGTGTCTCTGGTGATCTTCGCACACTGAGAGGAGAAGAATCGTCTTTGGAGTGGAGAGAGCAATTTTATATTGAGCGCGGATCCTTTGACGCTCACCAGAGACCCTACCGCAAGTGGCCGTGGATAGCATTGGAAAGAACTGATTTGGTGCCGAAGTGTCAGAGTAAGCCACGGCCCACCACTGAAACCGCCGAGGCAGAGAAGTGCATCAAGTGACATCAGGCATGGAAGGTGCGGAGAGATGCCGCCACCCGACCTGTGCCTACGGATGCGGTTCCTCGGAGGCTCTGGCAGAGAGTTTGAGTGTTTGGCAGCCACAAGTTTTGTGAACAAGAACGTGAAGCCCCACCACTGCATCTGGACTGCAAGTACATTGCATTCTGGGACTAGTAGTCCCCAACACTTACGTACACAGAGACAATCCGATGCAGGTGAGGCCGCCACCACTGGGAGGAGGAGCTTAAAAGGAATCCCTGTGTGGGTGTCTACACTTTTAACGAACTAGGCATTGAGGAAGCCACAAGCAGAAACCGGTCTGCCATTGTTCTTGTTAATAAAAGTTACCTGCTAAAACCTCGCTGTGTCTCTGGTGATCTTCGCACACTGAGAGGAGAAGAATCTTCTTTGGAGTGGAGAGAGCGATTTTATATTGAGCGCGGATCCTTTGACGCGCACCAGAGACCCTCCCGCAAGTGGCCGTGGATAGCATTGGAAAGAACTGATTTGGTGCTGAACTGTCGGAGTAAGCCACGGCCCGCCACTGAAACCGCTGAGGCAGAGAAGTGCACCAAGTGACATCAGGCATGGAAGGTGCGGAGAGATGCCGGCGCCCGACCTGTGCCTACGGATGCGGTTCCTCGGAGGCTGTGGCAGAGAGTTTGAGTGTTTGGCAGCCACAAGTTTTGTGAACAAGAACGTGAAGCCCAACCACTGCATCTGGACTGCAAGTACGTTGCATTCTGGGACTAGTAGTCCCCAACACTTACTTACACAGAGACAATCCGATGCAGGTGAGCCCGCCACCACTGGGAGGAGGAGCTTAAAAGGAATCCCTCTGTGGGTGTCTACACTTTTAAAGAACTAGGCATTGAGGAAGGCACAAGCAGAAACCGGTCTGCCATTGTTCCTGTTAATAAAAGTTACCTGCCAAAACCTCGCTGTGTCTCTGGTGATCTTCGCACACTGAGAGGAGAAGAATCTTCTTTGGAGTGGAGAGAGCGATTTTATATATACATATATACATATATATATATATATATATATATATCAACCAGGATACACGCGCAGCTACCAGCAACGTGAGACCAGCCACACCATCGCACTCTTCAAAGGCTTTCTTCTTGGCAAAAACAGCATGACGCGTTTCGAGGTACAGACCCTCTTAATCATATGCTTCAAATCAATGGTGAGTTCGTTAGCTTATTTCAAACGTGGCTTGGGCATTGAAGAAGGACTAACGTCTGTTACTTTTAAAGAGGCAGTCCATTATTCTGTATATTTTGGCAAATAAATTAGTTCAGTCAAGGTTTTAAAGTACTTTCATCATTCTTTTGACATGTTAAGTACACAGGTTTCAAGTAGTGTCACTTTGTTCACCTTAACTTTCTGCCGTTCCACAGTTTCAATTCATCACCGGACTGCAAGTCCCACAATGCCTCTTGTCGGTAAACCAACTTCCAATTTTACTCCAATGCAGCTCTTGGCAAACTTCCCAAATGATACCCCAACACTCTCCAAAAGCCTTCACAGGTTTAGTACCATTTTCGGCTGCATTACGATGGTCAGGGCAACATTGGTGAGTTCTGCAACCACCGTTGTTCGTTCTTCCTTGCCATACAACAATCCTCGGTCCGACGTGCTTAGGGAAACTCCCTAATGGCAAACTCTGGCATATTCCAAATGATCACTTCAAAGGTGAGGCGGGCCGAACCTGTGGCCCTTCCTTTCAACTTCTTCTGTGGCAAATATCTTCTGCCGAAGGGCACTCCTTACGTTTGTTTCACACAAAAGTCACCAGAAACCTGACAAACGAAGGACCTCTTCCTCTCGAGTTGGGGCTGGTCACAGGTGTGTCAGACACCTCTTAAATCAACCAGGATACACGCGCAGCTACCAGCAACGTGAGACCAGCCACACCATCGCACTCTTCAAAGGCTTTATTCTTGGCAAAAACAGCATGACGCGTTTCGAGGTACAGACCCTCTTAATCATATGCTTCAAATCAATGGTGGGTTCGTTAGCTTATTTCAAACGTGGCTTGGGCATTGAAGAAGGACTAACGTCCGTTACTTTTAAAGAGGAAGTCCAATATTCTGTATATTTCGGCAAATAAATTAGTTCAGTCAAGGTTTTAAAGTACTTTCATCATTCTTTTGACACGTTAAGTACACAGGTTTCAAGTAGTGTCACATTGTTCACCTTAACTTTCTGCCGTTCCGCAGTTTCAATTCATCACCGGACTGCAAGTCCCACAATGCCTCTTGTCGGTAAACCAACTTCCAATTTTACTCCAATGCAGCTCTTGGCAAACTTCTCAAATGATACCCCAACACTCTCCAAAAGCCTTCACAGGTTTAGTACCATTTTCGGCTGCATTACGATGGTCAGGGCAACATTGGTGAGTTCTGCAACCACCGTTGTTCGTTCTTCCTTGCCATACAACAATCCTCGGTCCGACGTGCTTAGGGAATCTCCCTAATGGCAAACTCTTGCATATTCCAAATGATCACTTCAAAGGTGAGGCGGGCCGAACCTGTGGCCCTTCCTTTCAACTTCTTCTGTGGCAAATATCTTCTGCCGGAGGGCGCTCCTTACGTTTGTTTGACCGAGGATTGTTGTATGGCAAGGAAGAACTCACCAATGTTGCCCTGACCATTGTAATGCAGCCGAAAATGGTACTAAACCTGTGAAGGCTTTTGGAGAGTGTTGGGGTATCATTTGGGAAGTTTGCCAAGAGCTGCATTGGAGTAAAATTGGAAGTTGGTTTACCGACAAGAGGCATTGTGGGACTTGCAGTCCGGTGATGAATTGAAACTGCGGAACGGCAGAAAGTTAAGGTGAACAATGTGACACTACTTGAAACCTGTGTACTTAACGTGTCAAAAGAATGATGAAAGTGCTTTAAAACCTTGACTGAACTAATTTATTTGCCGAAATATACAGAATAATGGACTGCCTCTTTAAAAGTAACGGACGTTAGTCCTTCTTCAAAGCCCAAGCCACGTTTGAAATAAGCTAACGAACCCACCATTGATTTGAAGCATATGATTAAGAGGGTCTGTACCTCGAAACGCGTCATGCTGTTTTTGCCAAGAATAAAGCCTTTGAAGAGTGCGATGGTGTGGCTGGTCTCACGTTGCTGGTAGCTGCGCGTGTATCCTGGTTGATTTATGAGGTGTCTGACACACCTGTGACCAGACCCAACTCGAGAGGAAGAGGTGCTTCGTTTGTCAGGTTTCTCGTGACTTTTGTGTGAAACAAACGTAAGGAGCGCCCTCAAGCAGAAGATATTTGCCACAGAAGAAGTTGAAAGCAATGGCCACAGGTTCGGCCCGCCTCACCTTTGAAGTGATCATCTGGAATATGCCAGAGTTTGCCATTAGGGAGTTTCCCTAAGCACGTCAGACCGAGGATTGTTGTATGGCAAGGAAGAACGAACAACGGTGGTTGCAGAACTCACCAATGTTGCCCTGACCATCGTAATGCAGCCGAAAATGGTACTAAACCTGTGAAGGCTTTTGGAGAGTGTTGGGGTATCATTTGGGAAGTTTGCCAAGAGCTGCATTGGAGTAAAATTGGAAGTTGATTTACCGACAAGAGGCATTGTGGGACTTGCAGTCCGGTGATGAATTGAAACTGCGGAACGGCAGAAAGTTAAGGTGAACAATGTGACACTACTTGAAACCTGTGTACTTAATGTGTCAAAAGAATGATGAAAGTACTTTAAAACCTTGACTGAACTAATTTATTTGCCGAAATATACAGAATAATGGACTGCCTCTTTAAAAGTGACGGACGTTAGTCCTTCTTTAATGCCCAAGCCACGTTTGAAATAAGCTAACGAACCCACCATTGATTTGAAGCATATGATTAAGAGGGTCTGTACCTCAAACGTGTCATGCTGTTTTTGCCAACAATAAAGCCTTTGAGGAGTGCGATGGTGTGGCTGGTCTCACGTTGCTGGTAGCTGCGCGTGTATCCTGGTTGATTTATGAGGCGTCTGACACACCTGTGACCAGCCCCAACTCGAGAGGAAGAGGTGATATATATATATATATATATATATATATTTATATTCAAGGGCAAACTCCGTCGTCCCTGCACCGCAGCCTCAGCTGACGGGGACAGAAACCAGTTAATTAAATCCAAAAAGAAAGTGACCGCATTCTTAAAGTTCTGACGTGTTTCGGCGAATGCCTTGATCATAGGTACTGACATCACTTATGTGATAGCAAGACACAGGTGCTTATAAGTCTGTGCCAACACGTGACTGAGAGACGAAATCCTGCAAGTCCCACAGTGCATTAATATTGTCATTCAAATGAAAGTTCATATTAATTCAGTGCATTGTTAAACTGCCACGTGTAAATCCATGTAATGAAATGCAGTAGAAACAGACCTGCTTTAACATCTTGCTGCCACCTTGAAACTTTTATTTGAAACGTGAGGAATCCCGGAATTGCAAGGGAGAGGTAAATACCTCGACCTTATCCCCTTCTCACCTCCATACATTATAGTATCCGGCAAATCCTTCTTACTGTATAGAGGCAAGAGGGTCATGCCCCCCAATAGTATAGTAACCTGAAAGGCAAACTGCATCATACATATATATATATTGTGAACAAGGCGGTCGTCCCGCCGAAACGCATTAGCCGTCATCGTTGGGTGAATAAATTCCTCTTTGTTGAATCCCACGGAGTCAGCGCCTTTTTGCATTGCTGTAACGAAGGTTTGGATGGTATATATATATATATATATATATATATATATATATATGTTTGAAAAAGGCTGGGGAGCCAGCTGCAATGTGTTATGTGTGGTAGCGCCGAAAATAAATTAACTATTGAGCAATTAATCACCCTGTGAAGTGTTGGAGTTTGTCTGGGGAGTATTGGTTGGTATATGTATAAAAAAATAAAAAAATAAAAAAATATATATATATATATATATATATCTCCAAAACATTAGCCTGCTGTAGAAGGGCCCACACAGGTTGGTATTGCCACTAATTCAAAGTCAAAATCCCAAGTGGGTTGCAGTGCGAGTCTGGCACCCCGCATACACCTTACTTCCTTCAATACGGGCTCCAGACTCACACTGCAACCCACTTGGGATTTTGACTTTGATATTAATATGTAAGGCACAAGAACGGCGACTCACTGTAGTAACAGTCACACACTACAATTACCAATAGGCCACTGGGGTGGCCACGCCCACCGAGGCGGGGTTTCTGAATACTTGAAATAAAATCGTGCGGACCACTGCCGTTCTTCTTGCCTTGAGTCTACTGCCAATGAAGAAGTGCCTACCAGCACGAAACGCGTCGGCGAATTGGAATTTTTACTGCGCAAGTTGTGAATGCTGTTCCCGCAGTGCATTCTTCAATAAAAGAATTAGTGGCAATACCAACCTGTGTGGGCCCTTCTACAGCAGGCTAATGTTTTGGTTGGATTTTAGCTGCCTTGGTCTGGGTCGCGGAAGGAACCCCGCTGCTGTGTGCATACCCTGCTGAGACGCCAACCGGCTGAACAGCGCTCGGGACAGGAGCCCGTATTGAAGGAAGTAAGGTGTATGCGGGGTGCCAGACTCACACTGCAACCCACTTGGGATTTTGACTTTGATATTAATATGTAAGGCACAAGAACGGCGACTCACTGTAGTAATAGGCAAGCACTACAATTACCAATAGGCCACTGGGGTGGCCACGCCCACCGAGGCGGGGTTTCTGAATACTTGAAATATAATGGTGCGGACCACTGCCGTTCTTCTTGCCTTGAGTCTACTGCCCATGAAGAAGTGCCTACCAGTACGAAACGCGTCTGCGAATGGGACTTTTTTACTGCACAAGTTGTGAATGCTGTTCCCGCAGTGCATCCTTCAATAAAAGATTTAGTGGCAATACCAACCTGTGTGGGCCCTTCTACAGCAGTATAATGTTTTGGTTGGATATATATATATATATATATATATATATATATATATATATATATATATATCCAACACACAGGAACCCTTTCGAAGAGACATGCCACTCGAAGGTAAAATCAGCTTGCTTTATTCAATCATGGTAGCCTGCCAGCAGGTAACTTCCAGGAACAGCCTTTCGCTATATATGCCAGACGCGTTTCAGGTAAGACCTTTCATCAGTGGCATTGTGTTAAAAGAGACTGCAAGCGCTGCTCGAAATGCACCCTTTAGCTTTCATCACATGTCCAAGTGGGCGTGGCCATTCGCATGGCCTTTTGGATGATGTAGTGCAGTTCGTAGTAATCCACAGTGGGCGCGCCATTTGAAGTCTCTAAATCAAACAAATAAATCTTGCAATGTCCCAGATAGGTGCCTGCCCCGCTTTGTGGCTACCAATCCCAAGCTTACGAGTTGGCTCCTTCCCTGTAAAGGTGCCCCGTGGATGCGGCAGCTTCTGTGGTCGAAGGTGGGGGCACCTTTACAGGGAAGGAGCCAACTCGTAAGCTTGGGATTGGTAGCCACAAAGCGGGGCAGGCACCTATCTGGGACATTGCAAGATTTATTTGTTTGATTTAGAGACTTCAAATGGCGCGCCCACTGTGGATTACTACGAACTGCACTACATCATCCAAAAGGCCATGCGAATGGCCACGCCCACTTAGACATGTGATGAAAGCTAAAGGGTGCATTTCGAGCAGCGCTTGCAGTCTCTTTTAACACAATGCCACTGATGAAAGGTCTTACCTGAAACGCGTCTGGCATATATAGCGAAAGGCTGTTCCTGGAAGTTACCTGCTGGCAGGCTACCATGATTGAATAAAGAAAGCTGATTTTACCTTCGAGTGGCATGTCTCTTCGAAAGGGTTCCTGTGTGTTGGATATATGAGACGGCCGTCCCGGTCGTGAAGAGACGCCCATCGCTGCGGCGGGCCCGCTGCGGCACCACGTGGATGCGGCAGCTTCTGTGGTCGAAGGTGGGGGCACCTTTACAGGGAAGGAGCCAACTCGTAAGCTTGGGATTGGTAGCCACAAAGCGGGGCAGGCACCTATCTGGGACATTGCAAGATTTATTTGTTTGATTTAGAGACTTCAAATGGCGCGCCCACTGTGGATTACTACGAACTGCACTACATCATCCAAAAGGCCATGCGAATGGCCACGCCCACTTGGACATGTGATGAAAGCTAAAGGGTGCATTTCGAGCAGCGCTTGCAGTCTCTTTTAACACAATGCCACTGATGAAAGGTCTTACCTGAAACGCGTCTGGCATATATAGCGAAAGGCTGTTCCTGGAAGTTACCTGCTGGCAGGCTACCATGATTGAATAAAGAAAGCTGATTTTACCTTCGAGTGGCATGTCTCTTCGAAAGGGTTCCTGTGTGTTGGATATATGAGACGGCCGTCCCGGTCGGGAAGAGACGCCCATCGCTGCGGCGGGCCCGCTGCGGCACCACGTGGATGTGGCAGCTTCTGTGGTCGAAGGTGGGGGCACCTTTACAGGGAAGGAGCCAACTCGTAAGCTTGGGATTGGTAGCCACAAAGCGGGGCAGGCACCTATCTGGGACATTGCAAGATTTATTTGTTTGATTTAGAGACTTCAAATGGCGCGCCCACTGTGGATTACTACGAACTGCACTACATCATCCAAAAGGCCATGCGAATGGCCACGCCCACTTGGACATGTGATGAAAGCTAAAGGGTGCATTTCGAGCAGCGCTTGCAGTCTCTTTTAACACAATGCCACTGATGAAAGGTCTTACCTGAAACGCGTCTGGCATATATAGCGAAAGGCTGTTCCTGGAAGTTACCTGCTGGCAGGCTACCATGATTGAATAAAGAAAGCTGATTTTACCTTCGAGTGGCATGTCTCTTCGAAAGGGTTCCTGTGTGTTGGATATATATATATATATATATATATACATATTTTACTAGCAATAGCTAGCAGGTAGTTATAGTTAGTACATTTCCATAAGAAAAGCGTTTTTTGTTTTGCCAATAACTTTGGCACCACTTGACGAACCTTCATGACATTTTCAAGAAACTTCCCCTTGCTGTGTTGAAAGTTTCGGGGTGATCCGTCAAGCGGGGTCTGAGAAAAAGGGGGACCCCAAAACACGTTTTCCTCATGTTATGTCCATGGGGATTTTGAATTTTTTGAACATGACTACTGCAAGAACCGCTGTACAGAATTACACCAAAATTGCCAGAAAGCATGGTTTGTGATTTGGTGCTAATCTGTTCAGCAGTTTCGGAGATATTTAAGTAAAAAAATATATAGATATCTGGGAGCCCAAAATCCTACTGAAATTTGAATGGCTGCAACACTTCAACCAGGAAGTGTTGGCAACCATCTTGGGACTCGGCTTGAAGCCGAATCCCACAACAAAAAAAACAGAAAGATATGGTGAGAGGTCCCCACAGGGACCACGCAAGCATTAATAAGAAATGTTTATTTTTTGCTTCAATCAAATTTGTGGGTGGATTTGCGGATTTGCAGCAAAATCGAGAAAAAAAGAAAACAGCACAGGCTCCCGCGCTTCTTATAAAGGAAGCACCCGGGTCGGCCAAATGCCAGGGACGTATGAAAAATAAAGGAGGGGCACATGGGGCCCCGTCCTAGGGTTTAATCAAACCTTGGGGCTTCTTTAATTATTCAATGGAGGGGTCTCTAGTCCCCCCAGCCCCAGAGAACGCCACCTCCCAGGGTTATACAAGTAAAAATGCGGGTGCCACATGGACCACCCCACAGCCCCAGGGGCCGCCACCTCACCAGGGCTTTAACTTTTATTAGTGGTGGAGGCAGCGCAGACCCCCTCATAGGCCTGGGGCCTACCACCTCCTCTGGGCTTTTTGTTTAAAGAATGCAGTGAGGCCGCCTGGACTCCCTGCAGCCCCAGGGGCCACCACCTTGCCAGGGCTTTAACTTTAATTAAATGTGGGGGGGCACAACCCCCTTGCAGCCCCGGGGACCACCACCACCCCAGGGCAAATTCAAAAAAGGAGGGGGCTCACAACCCTCTCCTGGAGCCATAGATGGCCCTGGGGACGGCCACTCCCCAGGGACGGCTCCTGCTATGTCCTGGGGTGTCCACCACGGGACATAGCTCTTTGCTATGCCTTGGCGGGAGCTTTACCACTGCCAAGCCACAGCAAACACTGCTCCGCTTTCAGCAAGCGAGAGCATTACAAATACTCTTGCTTCCTGAAAGCAGAGAAGAATTGCTTTTGGACAGAGGAAGCTGCATGTTCAGCAGCTCCCTTTGTCCAACAGCAATGCTGGCTTCTGCTGGACGTGGTGCAGGTGAGGCTCCCCCCACGGTCCCCGTCTGTGACAAGTGGGTGCACTGGGTGGGACCAGGGCACCCACAACAGAGGCCGTGGTGCTAGGCATGGGGTCCCCGGGGCCGCAATCGACCCAGAGAGGGGGACCGCATTGCCTGCATCCCCGGTAAAAAAAGTCCTGGCCCGGGGGATTGGGTACCCAGGGCCCACAAGTAGGGCCCCCCTTCCTTAAAAAAAATATTATAGTAATAAAAACAAAACTGACCAGCAAGTCTCCCAAGGCCACGACCCCTTTCTCCACCACTCTGCAAATACGCCTCCTGGCGCACTGCTGGTGGGGGACGAAATCCCCTTGGCTGCAGAGGGTCCTTGAGGGCCACAAGCCCTCCTGCTACCTCCAGTAAGTCCCACACAGTGGGATGGCTGAGAAGTCATTAGCGGTCACGCTCCCTTTCTCCACCACTCTGCTAACGTGCCTCCTGGCGCATTGCTGGTTGGGGGTATTCAGTCCCCTTGGCTCCAACTACCCCTCCTGTTGCCTCCAGTAAGTCCCACACTGTGGGATTGCTGTGTGGTGTTCGGAAGTCATGCTCCCTTTATTTACCACTCTGCAAATGTGCTTCCTTGCATACTGCCGGTGGGGGGGGGGGTCAATCAATCAGTCAATCAGCAAATTTGTAGAGCGCGCTACTCACCCGCTAGGGTCTCAAGGCGCTGGGGGGAGGGGGAGTCGCTACTGCTCGAACAGTCAGGTCTTGAGTTGTTTCCTGAAGGAGAGATGATCCTGGGTCAGCCGTAGGTGGGTGGGGAGGGAGTTCCATGTCTTGGCCGCCAGGTAGGAGAAGGATCTTCCTCCGGCGGTTGATCTGCGAATTCGTGGGACGTGGCGAGGGCGAGGCTGGCGGATCGGAGCTGGTGAGTGGGTGTGTAGAATGTGAGGCGGCTGTTGAGGTATTTGGGGCCCATATCATGGAGAGCCTTGTGTGCGTGGGTGAGGAGTCTCAACGTGATTCTCTTGTTGACGGGGAGCCAGTGCAGGTCTTTCAGATGGGCAGAGATGTGGCTGTGACGGGGGATGTCCAGGATGAGTCGTGCAGAAGCGTTCTGTAAGCGCTGGAGTCTTTTCTGGAGTTTGGCTGTGGTTCCAGCATAGAGGGCGTTCCCGTAGTCCAGTCGGCTGGTGACGAGGGCCTCGGTGACTGTCTTCCTGGTTTCGATGGGGATCCACAGGAAGATCTTTCGGAGCATGCGCAGGGTGTTAAAACAGGATGACGAGACGGCGTTGACTTGCTTGGACATCGTGAGGGAGGATCCAGGATGAAGCCCAGGTTGCGTGCATGGTCCGTTGGCTTGGGGGCGGTGCCCAGGGCAGGGGGCCACCAGGAGTCGTCCCAGGCAGAGGGGGATGGTCCCAGGATGAGGACTTCCGTCTTGTCTGAGTTCAGTTTCAGATTACTGAGCTTCATACCTTCCGCGACGTCATTCATTCCTTCCTGGAGGCTGGCTCATGCGGTGGCGGGGTCGTTGGAGAGGGAGAGGATCAGCTGGGTGTCGTCGGCGTAGGAGATGATGTTTAGGTTGTGTTGGCGTGCGATGGATGCAAGGGGGCTCATGTAGACGTTGAAGAGGGTGGGGCTGAGCGAGGATCCTTGCGGAACGCCGCAGATGACTTCGGTGGCCGCGGATCGGAACGGGGGGAGGCGGACTCTCTGGGTTCTTCCGGTGAGGAACGAGATGATCCACTCCAAGGCCGTTCCTTGGATTCCGGTGTTGCTGAGGCGTTGTATCAGGGTGCGGTGACATACGGTGTCGAAGGCTGCTGAGAGGTCCAGGAGGATGAGTGCAGCTGTTTCCCCGTTGTCGAGCAGGGACCTGATGTCGTCGGTAGCTGCGATGAGGGCGGTCTCGGTGCTGTGGTTTGCTCGGAAACCGGACTGCGAGGGGTCGAGGGATCCGTTTGTCTCGAGGAAGGCAGAGAGTTGTTTGTTGACGGTCTTCTCGATGACTTTGGCAGGAAAAGGGAGGAGCGAGATGGGGCGGAAGTTCTTGAGGTCTGTGGGGTCCGCGGTGGGTTTCTTCAGGAGGGCGCTGAGCTCTGCATTTTTCCAGCTCTCCGGGAAGGTGGCGGATGTGAAGGAGCTGTTAATGATGTCCTGGAGTTGGGGTGTGATGATGGAGTCGGCTTTGTTGAAGATGTGGTGTGGACAGGGGTCGGTAGGGGAGCCGGAGTGGATGGTGTTCATCGTGCGGGTGGTGTCTTCGGTGCTGACCGGGGTCCAGTTGCAGAGGGTGGTGGTGGGGGCGCTGGTTTGGTGGTTGGGTGCGTGGTCTGTGCGCCGAAGCTGTTGTGTATGTCGGCGATCTTGCGGTGAAAGAACGAGGCAAGTGAGTCGCAGAGGTCTTGCGAGGATGTGATGTCATTGTTGCAAGCGCTGGGGTTGGAGAGCTCTTTAACGATGTTGAAGAGTTCCTTGCTGTTGTGGGTGTTGTTGTCCAGACGTTCTTTGAATGTTGTCCTTTTGGTGGTGCAGATCAGCTGGTGGTGTTTGCGGGTGGCGTTCTTGAGGGCTGTCATGTTCTCCGTTGTCTGGTCGTGGCACCAGGCTTTTTTTTGAGGGTGCGGCAGGTTTTCTTGGAGTTTTTGAGGTCGTTGGTGAACCACAAGGCTTTCTTGCTGCCGGGTCTGCTGGGAGGGTTCTTCAGTGGCGCGAGGTCATCGGCGCAGTTGGTGAGCCACTGTGTGAGGTTGCGGGCTGCTTCATTGTGGTCCCTCGTGTTGGTGGGAGGGTTCTGGTTGAGGGAGGTGGTGAGTTGGTCGGCGGTGATCTTGCTCCAGCTTCTGCGGGGAACCTGTTGAGGGTGGTGGTGGGTCGTGGTTCTCCTGAAGTTGAAGTGGACGCAGCTGTGATCTGTCCAGTGTAGTCCGGTGGAGTGGCTGAAGGAGATGTGCTTGCTGGAGGAGAAGATGGTGTCTAGCGTGTGACCGGCGTAGTGGGTGGGGGTGTTCACCAGTTGATTGAGTCCGAGGTTGGCGAGGTTGTCCAGGAGGGCGGCGGTGTTGCTGTCATTGTTGTTCTCCAGGTGGAAGTTGAGGTCTCCTAGGAGGATGTAGTCTGAGGAGGTAGGGGCGTGCTGGCTGATGAAGTCTGCGATGGCTTCGCTGAATTGTGTGCATGGTCCCGGGGGTCTGTAGATGAGAGTGCCTCTGAGGGTGGTGTTGGGGTTGGTGTGTATCTGAAAGTGGAGGTGCTCGGCGGCGGTGAGGGTGTCGTCGGAGTTGGTCGTGATTCGGGTGGTGTTTTTGTGGACGATGGCGATGCCTCCTCCGGTTTGGTTGATGCGGTCCCTCCGGGTGATGTAGCCCTCCGGGATGGCTATTGCGATGTCGGGGGCTGAGGAGGCGTTCATCCAGGTTTCTGTGAGGAAGGCGACGTCTGGTGAGGTTGTGTCGAGGAGGTTGCAGAGTTCGACGGCGTGTCTGTGGACGGAGCGGGTGTTGAGCAGGATGCACTTGAGGTGAGTGTTGCTGGTCCCTGGCTTTGCGGGAGCGGTGCCGGTTCGGAGGCAGGTGAATTTGCAGGCTTGGCAGGTGAAGGGTCCGTGGGTGCGTTTCGGGATGGCTCGGGGTGAAGTCCCCTTGGCTTCAGAGGGTCATTGGGGGCCAACTACCCCTCCTAATAACTCCAGTAAGTTCAACAGAGCATGATTGCTGTGAGGATTTAAGATGCCACACCCCCTTTCTCCACCATTCGGCAAACCAGCCTTCTGGCACAGTTCTGGTTGTGGGAGAAAGTCCTCTTGGATGCTGAGCGACCTTGGGGGCCAAGAAGCTCTCCTGTTACCTCCAGTAAGTCCCTTAGAGCAGGATTCCTGCAAGCTGGTCAGAAGCCGCCTCTTTGTGCACCACTCTGCAAACGTTACCACCAGTTAAAAAAAACATAAAAATTAATTTAAAAAAACAAAGGTTACAGGGATATTATAGTTAGAAAATCGATTTTGAAAAGCCTTAAAAATTCACTGAAAAAACAAAGATTACAGGTCATTTTATAGTTAAGAAATAGAATAAAAAAGAACTTAGAAATTCACTGAAAAAACCAAAGGTTACAGGGACGTTGTAAGTAGGTTCAGATTTCCCTCATACAAAACCAGTGAAATTTAGCAGTTATAGTCACCTGTGCTAACTATAACTTACGCCCGCGCAATGCACTGCTTATGACCTCATATATTTCATCACTCATGACATGGTCAGTGACATCACTGATGATATCTCAAATGACATCACTGATGAGATCACATATCACCAAAACGGTGCTTTATATATATTTACTTTCCTTAGCATGCACTTGTTTTAGAGCTAGAGTGTTTTACAGGAGTGGTATCAGAGAGTAGATATCCTTAGTCCTGATGAAAAGCCTTGGGCTAGGGTTTGAAACATGTAGACCCTTGGAACCTCAGGAACATTATTCCATTGAGTATCATTATTTGCCCCGTTTTTTAACTATACCGACTAGAGGTATGAATAATGTATTCTTTCATACTAGGCAGGCATTTTTAATGTTCTACACCCTCCTCCTAGTTTTTACATGTGTATTAATCTATTATAGTACACCTATAAGTACTTCCATGTTACTCGTAGATCACAAAACGCCCCGTTCCGCAGCAGAATGGTAAGAACCCAATAATGAAACAAGCCAACAAGGGGAAACTCTGGTGGGTGAGGGCTATCTAAAGAAAACATTCTGTTTTCCAACCAGATGTGGACGTCTATTCCATGATTGTTTGTTGACAATAGTGATAGGAAGACGAGTCCCTCTGTCTTGTGCCTCTTTCACCCACTATGTTCTGATATATGGTTTGAAACTAAGGCCACTGACTTAAGAGCATAACATCACTGGCATCACAAAAGTGCATAGAGGACAAGCAATCACCAAATGCTACACCCAACAAAAAACATGAAACATAATAAAAAAGCCTCCAATTTCTATAAAGCAATGGAGTTACAACAAAGAAAGAATTCATGTTCTGTAAAGATAGTGTTGTCCGGGTATGAATGATTCATCGTATATAGAATAAAATAAGTCATAGGGAACACAATTTTCATTTACCATAGAGTTAACCAAGATTCATGGTATGGTGGATACATCAGCTAAAAAAGACACAGTTACAAGGAATAATGGACTCGTCTTCAATACAGTAACACCTGCCTACATTGAAAGAGGATGTATCTTCTTAAGATTAAACAAAATCACAAGCAATATGGATAATCCTTCTACAGAAAGTCAACTTCCTGGATTGATGGATTCATTTTCAATCAACGAAATCTAAACAAATAAAGAATTCACCTTCCTAACAAGCAAGAGTTTCCAGAACTAAGAATTGATTTTAAATACAGTCAAGCTGTAAAGCCTTAAAATAAAAGACTCATCTTCTATAGAATAAATGGTGTATAGTTAGTTATGATACCTCTTCAATTTAATAAGCAGTTTGGTAAGAAACGTTCCACCACCATAGGTTAGTGAAGGAAATTAAATGCCATGTACAATTAACTAGTGCACTGAAAATGAATGTGTCATCTTATATTGAGTTAAAACAGAAAACTAAATGTTGTTGCTATCCCTGCCAAATGATTTATCTCTCAAAGACTTTAGCTAGGAAGGCCTCCTTGTCAATTGATTTAACAAAACACAAATGTTCAATCTTTAAAACGAAGTCAATCAATGAAGGGTTCATTTTTAAAAACACAGCTAGAATTAAACCATAATTGGTTCATTTTGCTTAAAAAAATGAAGTTTTTTTCTTCAAAAGAGGCTTTAAAAAATGATTAATCTTTTATATCGAAATCAGAATCTTAAGAGATAACAACTTGATCTTATCCAGGATAAACCTGAAACCCATAGATAACATCTGACAAAGACTAGCCTCTAAGCACGAACAGAGACAGGCACCATCTTCAAACTTTGTTGATTAGTCCAGATCTGTATCGCACTATATACTTTGCACTGCCTTCATTGACGAAAGATCACAACTTTAGATACTGTTCCTAGTACGTAAAGCACTTCATTGAAGACCACCAAATTGTCTCCCACACGTCCTCCACAAACTATCTGATGGGAAAAGTCACCTTTTTGAACTGACTATCAATGAGCTAGATAAATGAGGTATGAGGAGATCATTTCACATAGAAGGCTCCAACCTCTGAAAATCTGTCTTCTTTGATCTTGGTTCTGAAGTCGACTCGCTGCCTACGACTAACAGTTGACATTAGGCTCTGAAGGAAGCACCATAACTGCCAGCAATAAAAGCCCTCACCTGTGAACAGTAGACTGCCTTGTCTTCTAGGAATGACTTTGAGCTGCAGAGTGCAATTCAGAAGGCACCATGTCATGTGCCGCCTGATTTTTTTTAATTTTAAAACTTTTTATTGTTTTTCCTTGACAAACACACAAATGGGGAATTGGGGAATTGGATTGAGAGATAAACTGGATCACTTTGTGAAGTTAGGATTTGTCCCACAATACGATGTTCTCAAAATATTTTTGAACTTTCTTACCAAACTAAGTCAAACTCCAGATAATTTATTAAATTAAAAAAATTCCATGTGTCAAATTTTTTTTGTGTGAGATTAACACGCCTACTTGGATTCAGTTTTTCTATATCGAGGGCTGCTGGTAAGTATGTTTTAAACCCCCATGAATAACAATTAGTGACTGTCACAAACTTTGTAGACTGAGATACTTGGAAGCGAGGCCAATCCTACTTTCCCCTGTTTAGGTCAATCCACCTTCTATACATAAGCACAATGCCAGTGGAAGGAACCTAGGACCAAGGGGAAAGCAGTTGGGGATAAGAGAAAGAGAGAGAAGACTCTTGTCAGCCAGTTGGATGGTGGAAGATCTGCACTGTCCCCTTAAGACCATAGGAGGCACTGCAACACACATACAAAACTCAGTTATCTGTGAAAACACACTGTAAAAGGCGGTAGGTATTTCATCAAGATAAGGGAAGAAATAACAATATGCATAGAAGGCGTTAAGACTTGCTCAGTGACATGAGGAATCTCACAGCAACTAACCAAGAGGCAAACTGTGAAGATAGACGAATCCCTCTGGAGCAGGCTAACTGAGTAATGCGGGATTGCCAAAACAGGACCAAATGAACGTAGACAAAGGGACAACAAATACCAGGGATAGCAGGGAAGGAAACACCAGAGCACAATCACTAACAAGGTAACCGGAAGGTACTGAGGAGGGAAAAAAAACAAATGTGTGGGAACTGCTGTTGCCTGACAACCACTCTCAGTGCCTTTGATTTCTACCGGCCCTAGAAAGGCTGGGGCAGTAAAATTGAATAATGATCTGAAATGTCTGTCCTACATGACTGTAGTTTCCATTGCCCTGTCCTCCACCTCATCCACGTGTGAAGCTTCCTTGTCATTTTGGTGGTGTTTCTCTTGGAGAGCTAACAGTGGTTCTGAGAAATGTAGAAACAAACATTGGTTAACTTTAATATAGTGATAAAGATTGACTACATAAGATAGTATTGATTGGTAATACAGTTCTACGTGCTCATCAGAGAAACATCTTCTCATTCATGAAACTGTCCACACAAAGTTTTTTCAAAGTTCCTTCGATCTAGAACAAATTCTCTTTGTTCATCTCATAAAATAGCCATAAGCTCAAGTTTAAGGTAATTCTCTGTCTTTTACATCCAAAATGTTCTTTTAACATTTCAGATGGATGCGTGCAAAACCTCTACGAAAGCCATTTGAAAGACCTCTTAAAATAAAAAGGTTTATCAGAAGGTAATACATTCACAGAATACAGTACTGGGGGTAACTGAATCCAAAATCACAGGACCTCCAACTTGTTGAGGAAAATCCAAGAAAATGCTTAATATGCACCCTTATTATGTTATCCATTACACTGCCTGAACTGAAGATGGCTTCCAGTCTTCTAAGATTAGGTCTCCAATGCTATCTCGAAAACGAAATCCTGCTTCATGAGGTTAGCGTTATAGCTACTCTGAACCACTTCCGGAAACCAGCACCCTCATCCTTTCTAGCTATCAGTTTTACTAAAGAGTTATCACATACATCTTCTAGACATGCACACATTTACTAACACTTTCTGACTAAATAAATGCCAACCCAACCCTTATAGACTAAACAATTTAGTGATGACGGATTCACCTTCTATAAACGAATTCTTGAATAGGCAGTGGCAAAGAAGCATGCATCTTAAGGGAGGAAGGATACCCCCACTGAACAATAAATTAACTCAACACATTACTGATTGATCCTGTTTTCATTAAAACGTTGAGTAATACTGTAAGTACATTTATTTTATTCAGCACAATATTGTTCTTCTGTAAAATATCTTACGTAATATGCCTGCATGCAGTTCGTAAGTCTTTTTACGCAGCACCCTCTGACGCCCATCAGGTATTGTTCACGTTATGCAAAACTGCTAAAATGAAAAATAATAACTCTTCTAGAGTCAGAAAAGTCTATTAAGAAAAAGATCTCAATCTTCCGTAGAGTATAATGAGTCAAGTAATGAGTGATTCATCTTCCCTAGATGAATACTATATGCCTGGAAACTTTCTAGAGTAAAGTCTCTGGATACCCTTCCCTCTGACTCTTCCTCCCTCCACCTCCCCTTTACACATCCCAAACCTTTTCCTACTGCTATGATCGCCAAATATCACTTTCTAGACCCTTACTTCTTCTATCCCTCCACTATCCCTTTCTATCCAACTAACTGACTCACATGTCCACTTCTCAAATTAATTTAACTTTTCTCTATATTAGTCCACTACTAATCTTGTTTGGGTTCCAGAGTAGCGTGCTACCTGCCGAAAAGAACTTTGACACCTCATCAGGGTTAGTAAGCTCTATATAAAGCAAACCCTTAACTCCCCTATCCCTCCACTATCATTTATCCAAAATAATAAACTCACTTGTACACAGCTCAAAATAATTTTGTATCGCCCTATACTATGTGTTAGAAATAGGGGTCTCTAGTTGGAAATGGTTTGTACCTTTGTCCAAATAGGGACCATTCCCTCTATTCAGGATAAGGGATGTACACTATTGAAATAACTCCTGCTCACCTCTCACCCCCTTGGTAGCTTGGCATGAGCAGTCAGGCTTAACTCAGAGGCATTTGCACATAACATACATACAGTAATTCAGTGAACACCCTACAAAAGGACACACACACCAGTTTTAGAAAAATAACCAATATTTATCTGTGCAAACAAGACCAAAACGATAAAAGACCAGCATACAGTAATCAAAAATATGCACTTTGCAAGAATGACTTTAAAATGAATGTCCTTCAAGCTGGAAGCTGGGTACGGGACTACCGCTGTGCTGAAAACAACAGAATCCAACAGTTCCGGACAACAGCGTCTTGAGGACTGGCGTTAGTGTCAGCAGACTCCTAAACGGTACCTTTGGTTCTGGCCGACTGCGTTGGTGTGGGCCGGACATGGCAACAATCGCGGTTGCAGTGTGAAGCGTAGCAGTGCGGCGGGCAGTGCCTTCAAGTCGCGGAGCAGGCAGCGGCTCGGTGATGGTTGTCCAGTGGCGTTGGTGAGACCAGGGCTTTGGTGCAGAGCGGGATGGTGCTCGTTGCGGTGCTGACAGGTCACGGTGCAAGCTGCAATGCCGGTTGATGGGAGCTGGCGTCGGCCTGCCCAGGCTGTGGTGTGGGTTGGGGCAGTGTGTCGTGTGACCTACGAGCAGTGCCCCCAAACCACAGTGCAGTCACAGGTATCGAGGTCAGCATGCAGTGACGTCGTCGGTTAAACCAGGGCAGCGGAGTGAAGTGAGGCGGTGCAAAGTGCAGTGCCCACAGGTCGCGGTGCAAGCAGCGGCTCAGTAGCTGCAGCGGTAGTCAGTGAAACCAGGATTGTGGTGTGAAGTGCGGAGGTGCCTTCAGAACACGGAGCCAGCAGCAGTGTTGGAGATGGTGTTGGCTGTTTCCCCCCTTTGTGGCAACTGAAACCCACGGTTCTAGAGGTGGTACCCAAAGGTAAGTGAAGTCTTTGCTGTCCCTGAGACTTCATGAACAGAAGGCAAGATCTATCTCAAGCCCGTGGAAATACTCAGCAGCAAGTGAAGAAAGTTCAGTCCAGTCCTTTCACTGCCCAAGGCAGAAGCAGCAAGTGCAGGCCAACCCAGCAAAGCAACAACACAGCAAAAGGGCAGTACTCCTCCTGGCAGTTCTTCCCACTCTTCTTCTTGGCAGGTTCCTTGAGCCAAGTGTGTTCTAAAATTCTGGTCTCTGGGCCACAATATTTATACTCAGTTTCTCTTTGTTCTCTTGGGCAGAGAGTGTCTGTGCTCAGCCCAAACCAGTTCTGCCGTCTCTAGCCCAGTTTCCTGGTGGGATGTCGAGACAACATTATCCAAGGCAGACCAGGCCCATTCAGGTGCAAGGAAATCTCCTCCAACTACTCTAAATGCAGCCCAGGTCTATTCAACCCAGACCTGACTCATCCAGTAAAGGCAGGACACACATCGACCCCTCCCCAGTGGCTGTCTGAAGAGAATGCACATACCCAGTCCCTGTCACTTTAAAGCCAAACAGTCAATCCACAACCCTGCAAAGGCACACAGGATGGGTAAGCAAGAAAATACCTACTTTCTAAAAGTGGTATTTTGAAACACAGAACATAAAAATCATCTTTACTAAAAGATGCATTGTTACATTGTGAGTTCAGGCATACTAAACTCAATTTCTCTATCTTGTCCCAATGGGAAGATATACTGGTAAGATGTTATCCAGTTCTTCCCATTCTATCCTATGGGACAGATAGACTTTCAATAATGAAAAACGAAATATACTTTATTTCACTACCAGGACATGTCTCACACACACCAGTACATGTTCTATCTTTCAAATACACCGCACCCTGCCCATAGGGGTACCTTGGGCCTAACTTAGGGGTGACTCACATGTAATAAATGGGAAGGTTAGGTTTGGTAAGTGGGTGCACTTGCCAAGTCGACAAGGCAGTGAAAACTGCGCACAGACACTGCAGTGGAAAGTCTGATAACCCTTTGAAAGGCTGCTTGTGTGGGTGGCACAATCAGTGCTGCTGGCTCACTAGCAGCATTTGATTTACAGGCCCTGGCACTCTCAGTGCACTTTACTAGGGACTTACCAGTAAACCAAATATGCCAATCATGGAAACACCAATACATAATATAATTTACAATAGGAGCATTTGCACTTTAACACTGAACAGCAGTGATAAAGTGCGCAAAGACACTAAACCAGCAAAACCAGAGTCAAACCTGGAGGTCAGAAAGCAAAATGACAGGGGAAACATGCCAAAAGATGCCAGGTCTAACACCATGGGTACTCGCAAATATTTTCCCAATGGCTGAAAAGTGTGGTCTGTGGTGTGCCCTAGGGCGGCATTAATGCCAGCATGGTGGGAGTGGGGATTTGTGAGGAGAGGGGTTAAGGTGGTAAATATTGCTCGCTTGGGAGATTTAGTGTAAAAAGGAAGTAACTTGATTGTTGAATTGGAAAGAAACAGAATTGCACAATTCTAAGTTGACCAAATTGTGTGATCTTAGGCAAGAGACTCCAGCGGATCCAGAACACCTCAGCACGACTCATCCTGGACATCCCCCGCCGCAGCCACATCTCCGGACACCTGAGAGACCTGCACTGGCTCCCGGTCAACAAGAGAATCACCTTCCGTCTCCTCACCCACGCACACAAAGCCCTACACAACCAAGGCCCAGGATACCTCAACAGCCGCCTCAACTTCTACGCTCCCAAACGCCAGCTCCGATCGACCAGCCACGCCTTCGCCGCCGTCCCCCGCATCCGAAGAGCCACCACAGGAGGAAGGTCCTTCTCCTACCTGGCCGCCAAGACTTGGAACTCCCTTCCGTCCCACCTCCGCCTGACCCAAGACCACCTCTCCTTCAGGAAGCAGCTCAAGACCTGGCTGTTCGAGCAGTAGCGGACCCCCTCCCCCCAGTGCCTTGAGACCCTCCGGGTGAGTAGTGCGCTATATAAATGCTTTGATTGATTGATTGATTGATTGTTCAATTACACTTTGCTTCCTTTTTCTTCATTGTGACATATAAGAGCACCTTGAAATCCATGAGTTTAGGCTATGCAGGGGCCGCTCCTCCATTAGGGTGGTGGGTCGTCGCCCCACTGCTTTCTCGCAGTGCGAAAAGCAGAAACATAAAATGGTATTTTATGTTTCTGTTTCTCGCGCTGCGAGAAAGCAGAAGGCAGGGTGTGCCTGGTTGGTGGCGGGCGGGAGCGTATGCCTGGTTGGAGGTGGGTGGGTGGGTCATAGAGGAGTGGCTTGCCCACTATTGTGGGCCCTGACTGTTTGGTCGGCCCTCTGGGTCCGACCAAACCAGTCATGCACATGAAGAAGTGAATGGTAGCACTTAACCATAAGTTGATAATTTATTTACCAGCCCTGATTTATACATTTATCCAACTGAGATTAGCAGAGGCAAATCTGCACAAACTTTCAGTACGGAAACTATAATGAGTTTAAGGTACTTGGAGGCAACAAATTACTGAGCCAAGAAAGTGTTAATTTACTCATATGTGAGTTAGTATGTGCAAGGGCCCAACATTTTTAAGCGCCCAACAACAATGCTACCAAAGGCTGGGTCTGATGAATAACAAGTTTGTCTAGTTTTGATTCCTTCTTATGGGTTCCTCTTCAACTACCACCTTTTTTGATTCAATCTTTCTTCCTTGTCACTGTTTTCGTCATTCCCTTTTTCTTCTTCCTTCTTTTGCCCTTTTCCCCGGGTCACAGTTAAAAGATGAAAAAAAAAGTCCAGGTGCACAAAATCGAGCCTCACTCTGAATGTCTGCCATCTGTACAAATTAAGCTCTACTTCACTGGCAGACCAATTGAGACACTATGAGATCAAAAACAGAAAAATCAATGTGTGATGTTAGTAAAATGACAATGTAAAAGGGGTCACTAAAGTTAATCTGTGACAGTGTACCATGCAAATCCTAAAGATTTAATTGCTGAGTGCTACCGCAGTAACAAGCATGGTCTTCGTATCTTTCAGAATCTCAAGGTGCCTTGGCCATTGAAAGACCGCGCCACACCTTTCCACTGCCACCTTTCCACTTACCTCTGAAGCTGTTGCCCAGGTCCATGAGGAGTCATGATCACCCCGTACTGTACACATATGTTGTTTGACAGGGAAATAATAAGGCAATGAACATAGAAGAGGGATGTACAGGGTTGTGCTGCTGCTTGCCAGGGAAATAGCAAGGCAATGAACAGAACAGAGAGACATACAAGGTTGTGCTGGTGTTTGACAGGGACATAGCAAGGCATTGCACATAGAAGGGAGATATACAGGTGTGTGATGCTGCTTGACAGGGAAATAGCAAGACAATTAACAATTGCTTTATTAACCTTCCTGCTTTCTCAAATTTGTTTGAAAATGCACCATTTGTCCACTCTTTTTTCAAACATTTCTCGGGATTGCTCGCCGCAGTGCAGTACAACAATTATTTGTGGCCTCACCACTTTCAAATGTCACCAGCCGCCATTGAGGCTATGTGCTGTACAAAAGCTCTTTTGTGTTTGATTTAATAAACTATAATGTTGTCCATGTATAACAACAACCCAGACCACCCAGAGTGCTCTATGTGACAAATGGCTGGCCTCTTAGTTCACTATTGGCATTGTTGTCAGAGTGGGCAAAGGCATGAATGCCGCAATGTTAAAAATAGAGGATGTGACCGCCAGGGTGGCGGTCACATCCTAATTGCACAGGAGGGAACGCCGCAGCACATGCGGACGTTCCCTCCTACTCACGGCTCGCGGACGGACGCAAGTCCGTCCGCGATCGTAATGTGCCTCTAAGTTTGGTGTGCGTGCAAATCCTGCATTGCCGATCCCTGGTGAGTTGAAGCTACTACTGCTGGAACAAGGCCAATGGAGGCACCAATGGGTGAGGTGGACAGGCCTCAAGGGCCATGTGACCTTGGTAAGAGAATCATTGCTGCTCTATGGTGTGCTGCTTCGTAGGCCTGCCCTTAAGACTGGAGGTGAACTTCAGTATGAATTGTGGTGGACAGGCCTTCAAGTTTGAACCCACACTTGCCACCGTGAGCATCAACCTGCTGGTGCTAAGACTCCAGGCAGGGCCGGCCTAAGGCATGTGCAAGCTGTGCACCTGCACAGGGCCGCCAAACCCCAGGGGCCGCCACGCCAATATATATCCTTAGATACATATTTGCGTGGCGGCCCCTGGCAGGGATTTGGCGGCATCGGGCCCCCTACCTACACTCCCTGCTCAGGGCCTCCGTGAGCCTAGAGCCGGCCCTGCTCCAGGGCTTCTAAGGTCTAGCAAGGCCTTCTAAGGGCGAGCTTGGGAATGTGCTCCCTCAGGAGAGTGGTCTGGTGGACTGTGCATGAAGGCTGAACCTGATTCCCTAGTTCCAAATTCGTCAGCTCTGACCATCGTGCCACTCCCTCTCCCCCACTGAACAACATACTGTCCCACTGAGAGAAACTCACACTGCCTTCAGCTACAACACAATTGTGCCCACTAAAAACATCTGGATGTGACTCAATTCAAATGATGCACTAGACAAGAGTAATATAATGCCTGAAAAAAGTAACAACATCCTAGAAAAGGCAAAAACTCATAGGGAATGTTAGATTAAGTAAAACGTGAAATGTAAGCAGGAACAACATGGTTACCTTAACACTTACTAATCAGAAATCAATTAGTGTTTTTGCTTGAAAAGTTAAGCACATGACTACAGGGCCGGTAAGGGACCAGTTTTTATGTCCATTGCTCATATCCTTACAAAAAGTAAGCAGTGTGGTTTAAAAAGATCACATCCCTTAACACAGAGCCAAGATACACACTTTATAAACTAAAATAAAGAAAACAGCTGATAATTATCACATTAAGGGCTAGATGTAGGTAATTCCTATTTACCGACTCCTAAATACCGAATCATACCGATTCGGTATTTAAGAGTAGGTAAATAGGAAGGAGGCATATGTAGGTAATCCTTATTTCCTAATTACCGAATCGGTAAGATTCGGTATTTACCGATTCTGTAAATACCGAATCGGTATTTCACATTAATTCCTATGGGCCTTGAAGCCCATAGGAATCAATGGAAAATACAGATTCGGTATTTACAGAATCGGTAAATACCGAATCTTGCAAGGGTGCAGGGGGTGTCACTTTGACACCCTCTAGCACTCCAAGTACAGGCTTGTGTGACATGTGGCACACATACATGCCCTACGGGCATGTCTGTGTGTCACATTGCACAGGTGTGCATGCACAGATGTGCATGCACACCTGAATTCGGTATTTTACCACCCAATAGAATTGGGTGATAAAATACCGACTCTTAAGGGCCTGTGGCACTCTTAGGAGTGTCAGCTACATGAGGATTTACAGAATCGGTATATTTACCGATTCGGTAAAATACCGAAGTGGTAAATTTACCGAATCGGTAAATATACCGATTCTGTAAATAACGACCCACCTACATCTCAAAAGCCAAATATCGGTCGGTAACGGCCGGAATCGGCCGTTACCGACCGGTATTTGGCTACCTACATCTGGCCCTTCATGTTTTCTAATCTACCCATCAACCAGGTATTGCAGTACTTCCGGGAATGGTGCACTTCCCCACCTGGGAAAACAATGCTGTTCAAAGAAAGACCAGAAAACGAAAGTAGCCTTTCACTGGCAAACTCTGTAAAGTGGCGCTATGTGTTTGGGTGTGAATAAAACCAATTTGGCTACTTTGCGACCACTCAGTCTTGCTTTATTAAGTTATTTTGTTATTTTTCATATTTTGAACCTTTTTTTCTCTGTCCCGAGGCTGCACTCGGTATGGAAAAATGTCAGAAAAATACCACATTTCCAGCAAAAGTGTTTCTTATTTTTTGGATTCATTTCAAAGGGGAACGAATGAAGAAAAGGAGGGGAAAGAGAGGGTAGGAGCCCTTTCTTGAAGTCATGGTTTTCAGCAGGTGATGAGGAGCGAGACAGAAAGAGAGGGGATACGAGGAAGAAAAAGAGAGGGTGGAGGTAGCTGCCAGAGGTAGAGATGGGGAAGTGGACACTGACTGCCCTTGCCTTCTCTGGGCAAAAAGGAAGAGAGTCCTTTTCCTTCTCTGCCCGTTCCCCAACCCCTGAACAGCCATGAACGCCAGTCTTTTAATATGCCTTGGCTATTTCTGCCGTTCTGGGACGCGTTTTAAAAATAAAAAAAAGTAGGGGACAGATTCTATTAAATTAACAAAGTATTGTATTGTATTGTAAGTGCATTTATATAGCGCTTACTTCCCCTGACGATGAGTCGAAGCGCTTTTTCGGCGAGTAGCACGCTACTCCGGGACCCATAGAGGATTAGTGTTGAATTAGTATAGTGAAACATGCAAGTACATTTTAAGTGGTGGATAGGTTAGTCAGTTATTTGGATTTGGAATTATAGCAGAAGGATAGAGGAGGAAAAAGATTTGTATTTATATAACACTTGTTACCCCTGATGGGGTGGATATTAGGGGCACGCCGTGCCCTGCCGATCCAGCCCACTTCGACCACTGGTTAGCGCGCTATCTAAAAACTGCAAAACAAAACCAAAAAAAACAAAGTGTATGCTTCTGTTCCTGCTGGGGCATTAAACGGCTGGCTTCATGCTGTGAAGTAAAGCTCCATTCAAGAAAGCGAGCAAGTGAGAACCCCCAACTCTTCATTTAATTGCAGTCTATGGGAGGAGGGGTGAACCAGCTGCATGCACTACACTCTCACAGAGAGCTACAGGATTGCTACTTACAGATTGGGTGTGGTTTACACGAGTTAACAGATACAAATACGGTAGGCTTGAGCTCATGGGCCACAGGTTTAATTGCTCCTAAGACATATCTCTGGATGAATGTAAATGATGAAGGCATCTGTGTGCACCACGTCCGGGAAGCATCCATTAGCGGCAGGAATTACCGCGCTCAAAGTGCAGATCAATAGAAGCAGGAGGGGACGACGCGGAGTCTATGGGATCCCGTGGTTGCTAGGAGGCGCCTGCCTCGCGCCAGGGAGCCCCGTTACTTCATCGGGGCTGTTGATTGGGCCTATTTGCTGTCGTGAAAGAACAATCCACCAACCAGAGCTTCTAACTAACAGGACAGGGTGGGGTTAACTGGAAATAGGTGCGAAGGAAGGGTAAGGAAGAAACTCTCTTCAAAAATAATACAATAAAAAGACTCTGTGATGGGCTTTAAGTGGGCCGGGTCTCACCGGGTCTGAACACCGGCACTTTTATTGAGGAGGCCTCGAATCGGGTCTCTAGGCTCTGTTTTGTACAGTGGTAGTGGCACAGGAGGTTAGTTTTTTAGGTTTTGCCTACGCAATGCGTACGAAGTACGCATGCGCTAGCAAAATCTAATGATATCTCGATATCTCTCTATGTGGGGTCGGGTATCCGCCCCCTCCTCCCATTGGCTAGCTCCATAAATGGAGGCTAGCCATTGGTAGAGGGCTCTGTCTCGTACGCATGCGCTAGCAAAATCTAATGATATCTCGATATCTCTCTATGTGGGGTCGGGTATCCGCCCCCTCCTCCCATTGGCTAGCTCCATAAATGGAGGCTAGCCATTGGTAGAGGGCTCTGTCTGTCAATCCCAGACCAGATTCGGGGGCGTTCCCGAGAATTTTTCCCTTTTGGCTACGTCACGCTACGTCAGCCAAAAGCCGGGAACGCCCCCGAATCTGGTCCGGCATTGACGAAGAAGTCCAGGTGAGTGCTTGCTTTTATTTTTGGCTGTTCCCACCCCCTCTCCTGCTCTCTGTGTCTCCGGCCCCCGTTCCTGCCCCCCTCCCGCTCTCCGTGTCTCTGGCCCCCGTTCCCGCCCCCCTCCCGCTCTCCATGTTTCCGGACCCCGTTCCCGCCCCCCTCCCGCTCTCCATGTTTCCGGCCCCCGTTCCCGCCCCCCTCCCGCTGGTGCCCGTGCTTTGCTCTACAATGCCCGTTCCCGCCGGGTGTGCCGTACTGCCACTGCACAAGCCGTTTCCTGTGGCTACCTCTGCATCCTGTGCTGTGCATGGAGGCTGCAGCCCCGGCGGTGGACTGGCTGGTGCCGTGCGCCGAAGATCACACTGTGCGAAATGACTCACTCTGCAGTCAGAGCACGGAAGGTAATTAGAAAGTACTTCGCATTTCCCTATCTGCTACTGTTCCTACTTCGTATATGTCAAAGTAACACAACTTTGAGTATATATGTTTGAGAACTTAGTTGAAACTGTCAAGTTTATTATTTATTAGTGTTATAGTGTGTTAACTGGTAGCATACTTAACATGTGTGGTTATGTGAGGGCAAGAAGGGGTTCCTTGTACGTTTATTAAATTCTAATACAATTTATTATAAAAACAAGAAAAAAAAGGAAAACTTTCTACAAGACATTATTTATGTATAATCGGATAACAATAAGGATGTGTGTGCGTGTAATTATCATTGTAACTTCCTCTACATATTGATGGCCACACTATCACAAGGTGGGAAGTAGGCCCTTTGCAAGGAGGACGGAGCAGAAAAGCGATAGAGGCATTCGGAAGGAGGGGGGGGAAATGAAAAGTGACAGTGAAATTTCCTCGCCCGTCCTCCGGTGGACAGCTCCTGTGCCCGACGCAACCCCCTGCGCGGAGGGGCCACTTTACAGATTGTTGTGACCTCTGATTAGCTGGATTAGGGAACCCATCAAAGGACTCCTGCTGCTCCGGAGGAAGTCGGACCCTGCACAATCTAAAAAAAGAGCCGCTTTTTACCTGTTCCCGGATATTGGCTGTAAGCCCGGGTGGCAGAATTTCATGCCCTTTATTTAGGCACTTTGCCGAAGCATTGAAGAAGAGTGGCTAAACGGCCAGAAATTCCTGGAAGGCACTACATTTTTTGGAAAACAAGGGTCACTTTTGTATGGTATTTTAAGACACACAACCAGTCTCTGCCCACAGCCCTGTTTGCTATACCCTACTGCCGATCTAAATGCTAAAGAAATGTTGAGAGATATTTGCGGGAAAAGTGGGCGTATTAATCATGACATGTGAAGTTACAACACATAAAACACTCATAATTCAGAGCCCCGTTGGCTGAAATAGGTATAATGTATTACTCTCATTACCCGAGTCCACATCTGTTCTTAAATTACACCTGGTGTGTATTTACTAGACCTCCTTTCCTATAATGTGAAATCTATGACACTTGAAGAAAAATACATTACACCACAAAGTGGTCCTTAAATTAGCACAAATCCAATATTTTTGGGCATGTCTGACTTAAGAAGTAGTTTGCTCATCATAAAACGATGAAGCATTGGCAAGAATGCAGAGGTGGCCACTGCAAAATTAATGTTGTGCAATTGATATCGTCCTCTATGCTCCCTTCATTTTTAGTCGAAGGTTATGTGCCATAAAAATGCCCATTATGATACAAGATCGTCCCTGGGCCTTCTGAAACCTGGAGGGGCAGAAATACACCCCTTTCATGTAGTCGAGGGTTTTGATGCCATCTGCACTGGGCACGAGGCCATGGCATTTTAAGGTGCACATCTCAAGTGAAGGGTCCTCAGATTTTGGGTTCTTGTCATTTTTAGGGTGCATATCTTGGGTGGAGGGTCTCATGTTTTGGGTTCTTGTTATTTTTAGGGTGCATATCTTGGGTGGAGGGTCTCAGGTTTTGGGTTCTTGTTATTTTTAGGGGGCATATCTTGGGTGGAGGGTCTCAGGTTTGGGCTAAGCAGAACATGCCTCCTGGAAGGGGGAGGGGGTTGGGGTCTTAGCTTGCGTGGGGTCATTCTTCTGGCGTTCAGTTGGATGCACTCTGATGTGGGGAAGACCCAATGGGGCGCTTGATGGACTCTTTAGTGGGGCCCTTGGAGGGCTGCCCAAGGTGGCCATGGCACTGGTTAGGTGGATTATGTATTGGTGGGGCCCAACGTTTGGTAGGCGACCTTAAATTGCGCGGGAGGCATACACAGACCACAGTAGATGCTGCGACCAATGTAGATGAAAACATGTAATTAAAATGTCTTTCAGTCCCACTCCCCCTCCTCACACCACACCACTAGCTGTGCAGCAGATGGGTGTCCCCATGGTACGGAAGGCCGTCCAGCACTGGCCAAATACAGCTCTTTTGTCCGGCCTCGAAGAATGCCTGCGAGTGTGTTCTCCAACAAACACCACCGAGGGGAGGGGGTGGAAAAAAAAGCTTCACAAAAGCAGAGACCCTACCCCTGACATAAACAAGGCAGAGCGGGCTGACTTTTTTCTCTTTTACAGAAAAAAAAGGAGCGAGAGCCTGAGAGAATGAGTGAGAAAGAGAGGGCTGGACCAGGGCCCTAGTCCTTCCATACTCCTCAACCCTACCAAGCCTTGTATACCCCTCTTTGTTCAGGCGCCATAACACATCTCTATTGCCCGGAATCGACCCTCTTGCCTAAAAACGCTCACTCTCAGAGCCGCCACCTGTCTGTTCGATTTTTTGGCAACAGGATTCCCTGTTTCTCCTGCAGCTGCCTGGATCACTTGCGCATCAGTGGTGTATTTAAGACCCACTGCTTTAAAATGTCAGCCTCAGGCCTTTTATTTTTGGCTGTTCCCACCCCCTCTCCTGCTCTCCGTGTCTCCGGCCCCCTTTCCCGCCCACCTCCCGCTCTCCGTGTCTCTGGCCCCCGTTCCCGCCCACCTCCCGCTCTTTGTGTCTCTGGCCCCCGTTCCCGCCCCCCTCCCGCTCTCCATGTGTCCGGCCCCCGTTCCCGCCCCCCTCCCGCTCTCCATGTCTCCGGCCCCCGTTCCCGCCCCCCTCCCGCTGGTGCCCGTGCTTTGCTCTACACTGCCCGTTCCCGGCGGCGACGGCACCCGTGGTCTCCTCTTCGAACGCTATTTTAAAATCACACCTCATATCGTGGCAGCAGCTCCAGCTGAGACTAGTGTGTCTAATGCTGCCATTGTGTGGAAGCAGGGGTACTGTGCTGTCCGTGGACATGCAAGAGTAGCACCTCCATCCAAGAGCAGTGTGTGCCGTACTGCCACTGCACAAGCCGTTTCCTGTGGCTACCTCTGCATCCTGTGCATGGAGGCTGCAGCCCCGGCGGTGGACTGGCTGGTGCCGTGCGCCGAAGATCACACTGTGCGAAATGACTCACTCTGCAGTCAGAGCACGGAAGGTAATTAGAAAGTACTTCGCACCCTACCCCCCCCCCTCCTACCCCGCCCTCCAATACCATCATAATTACGGCTCCATGGCATTCCGAGACATGTATCGGCCAGAGCACGGAGGGTACTTAGAAAATACTGAAATCTGCACCCTGTAGTCTACCCACGACCCACCCCAGCAGTACCATCATAATTAGGGCTCCCGGTGTTATGCACATTCTTTTAGTAATATTTCCGTTTGTATTTCTCCATTTCTTTTTCACTCATCGTATAGGTATTCATATTTATTTTGTGTTCTGAGAATACATAGAGGCCGTACAATTGCATGTTTATTTAACTGATGAACGCACATAAGCATTTTAGAAAATTAAACAGCCAAACATAACACACCGAGAAGTAAATATAAGCATTATATACAAATACTAGCAGCCCGCCCCGACGTTGTCCGGGGGCAATCAGGCTTACAGCGCAGGCAGTCTGCCAAACTTAGTATGGGGGGGGGTTTGCAGTGTGTGGGGGGGGGCTCGCAGTGTGTGGGGGGGGGCTCGCAGTGTGGGGGGGCTCGCAGTGTGTGGGGGGCTCTGTGTGGGGGGGCTCTGTGTGGGTGTGTGTGTGGAGGGCTCTGTGTGGGTGTGTGTGGGGGGCTCTGTGTGTGGGGGGCTCTCTGTGGGTGTTTGTGTGTGGCATTTGAGAGAGATTAAGCTATTGGCATTGTAAATGACAATGCCATTTATTTCTGTTAAAAAAAACATAAATAAAAGTAATGTCAAGAGCAATGACAATAGCTCTAACTTTAACAAAGGCAAAACCATTGCATTGCAAATGCTTGTTTCGAGTGTTATAGTGGAAGGGAAATCCTTAAAGAGAGTCATTTTCTCTCTGGATTTCTCTTCTCTTTTCGGAACTAAGGAGCACCAACATTGTCGTGGTGTCACCAGGGCTTTATGTGGAAGCTTTTTCAATATTATATACAAGACACAGTTGCTGCTTATTTATCTTATACAACTAACAAACATTGACAAAGCCAATAGTCTTGACTTGTAAGTATGATGTTACTTGTTATATCATATATCTGGATGCAATGACAGAAACAACAAAATACCAGTGGGGTGGCACACTATGCAAAACACAAACTTTTAGCCTACGTGTTTTAAGCCACGCCCTTATTTGCATTGGCCACGCCCCCTTCAGAGGCCCCCCAGTTTTTTCATCCCACTTAAAGCCCTGACTCTGCGGCTATATCACGTAACAAATATTGGCAAAGGAATAAAAGTAGAACAAGAACCAATACATGAGCAAACATTTTGAACATTGTCCTCGAATGCTTTTTTTGTGGGTAGGGCTGCATTACTGAAAGCGTCTTGCGATCTTTTCTCTGCTAATGGCATGAAGAGACTCACACCAATCAGGATCTTCAGTAGACCCCAAGACCGAGCTTACTGTTAAACCTCAATAGTATTAAAGGGTGTTGAAGTGCTCCCTTTAGTGAAGAAGAGGGTTGAATCCTATTGCTGTGGTGCGTTATGGCTAGGGTCACCTCTTCCCCCCCAGTTCAGACTGATACTTACGCCACTCTTGAACTGTTCACCTACAAACCAGTGTTTACAGGTGAATGAAAGCAAAGCAAAACTACAACACCCAGAGTGCAGTAGCCTATCACACATTCCATTCCATTTGTAATATGCCTGGCTGCGAAGCATCTTAGTGACTATGCAGAGGACCACATCAGAACTAGTGCCTGCCACCGCGCAGTAGGGCAGAGTCCAACCTAGTACCATAACTCACTCAAGGTTGATAACCATGTCAGTGGTGACCTGCAGCAAGTTAACCACTTACATTTTAACCAAAATGTATCAATCAGGTCCAGTTCCTCTCTCTATCCACTCTGCTTTGTACCTCATGCAGACGGGCTGTAGGTTCCGGGAGGGCACCAAGGAACCTGCCGTTTGAACATGGCGCGGGTGCTAGACGCCAGATACTTTTCCTGTATGAAGACGTGATATCGTCTCAGGAAGAAAATACTTACTCTATGCATATGTGGAACACAATGTCATATTGCTGCTAAAGTACGCCGGGAAACACGAACATTTGATTAACTAGAAATGACAACTCCCAGTACACCACTAATGGGGTAATGGGAAGGAGAGAGTTATAGACCGACCTTAGAAGGAACAGCCCTGAAGAAGTCTGTGGTTGAACACCACTAGAGACGAAACACGTGTCGGCTAGAGAATTTTAAGAACGCTTACCACATGAAATAAAAGAAGAAAAGAAGAAAACTTTGACTTGTTACTTGATCTTTTACAATTTTATTCTCTCGTTAGCTCAGGATATATGTTGTATTTCCAAAAGTGACTTGGACCCGGCCTAGAGCCAGACAGGCAGATCTTTGGTCCCCGAGGGTCTGGTATGATGTTCAGGAGGACCCTCTTCCAGACTAAGAGTCATGCAAAACAGAGTTCTTCTTTCTACACTTTTGCCAAACTTGATGGCAGATTTAATAACCCACAAGGCTGTCATGTGGATAGCTCGCCTGCGACCTCCTTATTCTGTCCAGACTGCTGCACCATGCTGTCCCTGAAATGCTCAAGAGCATTCATCTTCACACTACAACCACTTCCCGGCTGAGGCACACCTCATCGCCTCTCAGCAGGCAGCATGAGGCCTTCCTGGTTACCTTATCTTCTTGTTCAACACAAAATGGGGCCGCTCCTCGGGTGGTGACCTATGTAAAGCTTAAATTCTGAGTGATGGCATCTCACAAAAAGTGACGGAGATGCCATCACTCACAATTTAAGCTTTACCTCGGTCACTACCCTGGGAGCGGCCCCATTTTGTGTTGAACATTGTATCTTGGAGGCTGGCCTGCTCCTAGCGCCCTGTGCCTCTAGATCCCTCCCCCAGGTGTCCCCGGGGTTAGTGTGGTTATATACCTTATCTTCTTCCCATCAAGAGATTCAACATTTAATTTTTCCTCTGTGCCGAGTAGGTTTGGCGGTCAGAGGTCTCCGCGAACATAGGGGGCAAACAAACTGCGCATGCTCACCTGTACCTAATGGAAGTCAACCCAGCACCTACCGCTCCCATTCCATATTCTTGGTAGCTTCCAGCCTCTGCAAGTAGTTTCGATTTGTTTTCTATTGGCGAATCTCTGGTTTCTAACTGTAGTCATGCAGTCAGCATTTGATAAGCGATTACCCTTGTTTTACATTTTCGAACCATGGTAAGGTGCTCGCATTGTGTTGACCACATCAGGATCCTCCCCCTCTGTACGGGTATTTGGGTGTGATCACAACCCCAGACTTTGTTTTGTAAAATACGGCTAAAGAATTAATTTTACAGCATAATTTGCCAAATATAGCAATTAACAAGCCGTATGTCTTACAGCCCATTCTGAAGAAAATCAAGTGAAAGGTTAGAGACACTTAAGATTCTGGCATCGCAGGCAAGGGCATTATTTTTTCAGTAGAAAGTTGTGTACTGTTCCCTAAAGGCTACCTTATGGACTTTATGGACGGTCAACCCTCAGCCCAAGCAACCCTGCAGGCAACCCACTGTCAGTCACCACACTGGGTCTTTGCCCAATGTCCTGTATGAGCGGTCTGCACCGGTGTAGGTGAAAACTGTTAGTGAGGGACCAGGTGATCCTCAGAGAAGCATGAGTGGCTGGGGAATACATTGAGATGGATAGAGCGAATAGCAGATACTAAGAAAGCATACATTTTGTGTTTAAAGAAGCAGAAGCAACATTCTTGCTTTAAAACATGAAGTGTTATCAATAACACACAAGAAGAGGAGCTCTGTAACTAGTTGGGGGTGCAGAATAGAGCCTATCAATCATTTGTTTTAAAAAACACGGTGTCCCACAACATAGTGCTAACCTCAGTCACAAAGAAGATCTGTGAGTTAACTTGTTGGTGTCCCAAAGAGTTTAAAAGTCCTCAAGTCTTTGTCAGAGAGAGACAGTGTGACCCATTCTCAAAAGAAATGCTGTTGTGAATGTCATTATCCCATATGGACTGCATGTGCTGTAGTCACAACAACAATAATACCCTTTGGGTTAACCACTAACTTTGAGGTACAGAGTAGCGTGCTACCCATCATAAAGCAGTTCAATGCCACATTAGGGGTAGTAAGCGCTATATAAATGCAGTCACAATATACCACAATTAGAACTCAAATGCAAACTTACAGTGACAGTTCTGGAGATAACCTAGGAAATTACCACAGATAAATTCTAGGGCTACGCCTTCTACACAAATTCATTACCTTTAATAAGGGATCATCTTCCAGCAAAGTCACTGCCACTCTCCTGAAATAAACCTCATCTGCTCCTACCCACATGCACCTACCCAGCATTTCAAGTTATCATTCATACCCCTTGCTACTACGTCTTGTTCCTCACTTGCTGGCAATCTAGACAAGCATTCAGCCATCTTCTTGTATATCCCATTACTATGCCCCACTAGCAAACACAGCCGTGAACGTGCTTTGCACAATTGTGCCATCAAAGATTTAAATCAAATGTTTGTGATCAGTCCTCAGTGTGAAACTAGTGCCCCAGGGCTGAACGCTGAACCACTGCCCACATGCAAGCACACATCTCTTTCTCCATTACAGAATATTGCTTCTTTTGTAACCTTAAGGCGAAAGACACAAAAATCCTAGTAGATTCGCCATTTCCACAATTTTGTGATCAAACCACCCGATGCCATATTCACTAGCACCAACAGTAATGTACAACTATTACTGTGGTAAATATCTCCAGGATTGGTGCTTGCAGCAGGGCTATTTAACCTGACAAAAAGTTCTCTCTGCTCCTTACTCCACTCCATCTTACCTCTTCCCTTCAGTAGTCTGTATATGGCATCCAGTGGCGGCTCCTCCGCTACGGCTTGTAAGCAATGCGAAGAAGAAACACAAAATGATAACTTAGAGTTATTATCATTTTATGCTTACTCCTGCTTTGCGGGCGGGCGGGGCTGCTCTGCTCTCAGAGCAGGACAGGGGAAGAGTACTTTGCCCACTCCTGGGTGCGCAATGACTGTTTGGTCGGCCCTCTCACGTCGCCCAGACCAGTCGTGCGCCCATTACCCGTTCTCCATGAAGGCTGCATTATAGCCTGCGTGGAGAACAAGCCCAGGCCCCCATTCCCTGGTTGAACGTCGAACCGGGACGCACAAAACCAATCACAATTCTGCACTGCAGCGTTGTTATTGGTCAGGGGAGCCTGGGTGCTTACCAATCACAACACTGCATTGCAGTGTTGTGATTGGTCAGTGGGGCCTGCTTCCTGTTCCTCAAGTTCCACGAGGAGAGCAGAGATGCGGGACAAAGGGCAGAGGTAAGTGTGTCTTATTTTTTAATATTATTGTTCAACCTCCCCCCCCTGCAAAACCCCCCTACGCGTCCACCCCATGTGCCCCCCCTCGTGACCCCACCCCGTGAGCCCTCCCCAACCCCGCCGGGCATGCCTGCCCCCTTCCCCACACGCGAGCTATGCCGGCCGCCACCAATGGCATCAGTCAGTTTCGCTAAACTAAGCACAAATTTTGCATAAAATTCTCATAACCCTAAAAACGCCAACATTTTCTCTTTCCTGCTTTGACCCAGAACTTTCTCTGTAGCTTTCAATATTCATGGCCGAGGCTTCATATCTTTGCAGAAATCACTTGCCCGGGCTATCAACCTCCTCCTTCCTAAAATGCACTTATCCTTACGCAACCTTAATTCGATTATTGACAAAATCCACAACACATCATTCAATCTCTAAACATACATTAGGATACCAGCCTGAATAAGCATTTACAATGCAACGGTCTCGCCTTTGCAAAAGTTTGAGCTATTGGCGTTGTAAATGACAAAATGACAAACTTTTTATTTATGTGTTGGTTTTGAAAACAGATAAATAAATGGCATTGTCATTTACAATGCCAATAGCTTAATCTCTCGCAAATGCGAGACCTATTGCATTTGCACACACAGAGTTACACACACACACACAGAGCCGCACACACACACAGAGCCACACACACACACACACAGAGCCACACACACACACCAAGAGCCACACAAACACAGACAGAGCCACACAAACACACACACAGAGCCACACACACACAGAGCCACAAACACAGAGCCACACACACACACACAGAGCCACACACACACACAGAGCCACACACACACACACACACACACACACACACAGAGCCACACACACACACACACACACACACAGAGCCACACACACAAATACAACTGCCTCACCCATCAAGCTTGGGAGACTGGTTCCATGGCTCTGCCCCAGCTCTCGGCCCCACAGCGGCAGGGGCAGGCTCCCGGGACTCCCTGCTGAAGAAGTGAGAGGGCTCGTAGGGGGGCCGGGGGAGCAGCGCATCTGGGGTGGTGGAGGAGGGCACCGGGAGTGGTTGAGTGCACTAGGGGTGGTTGTAGGGAGCACCGGGGTGAGGAGAGGGCTCCTGTGTCAGTGTCATGGGGCACTCACGGTGTCAGGCAGCGTCCACACTCTGGAGGGCACACCCACCAGTTCTGGCCGTCTCTGTTCAGGTTTTGTTCCTCCACAGATCTGAGATTGGGTTACAGATACATGTGCACGACTGCAGGGCAATTTTGTACTGATCGATATAATCATTAGATGTCGTGGATCAGTTACTTCTAATTTGCTCTTCTGTGTTTCTGTTGGTCCTGCTAGCCCCTGTCCCCGTTTTTCACTCTGACTCCTTCTCTCGTTCACCCACTCTGCTTCCATCTTCTATTTCTTCTTCTCGCTGCCCCTCCCCGCCTTCCTCCTGTCTCGCCGTCTCACCCCCTCTCCCCCTTGTTGTCTCCTCTCACTCCCGCGCGCTTTGATGGGAACCTGCAATACTGGTTTGAATAACTGATGCGAAGAGGAAGCTGTTGTCTGCGCATTTCCAGCTCTGGAGGAAGCTCTGACCCACATAGGCCTCTGCATCGGATAGGGACATGTTCCCAGGGGCAGCATGCTTAACCCCTGAAGTTCCGGGGCACGTGTGAAGTAGTGCAACTCCTGCACTGCTGGGCCAATGGCAGCGCGTTGTTAATTATAAACCCTTGCACGTCTGATGTCTGTGAGGTGCTGCCATTTTCGCCTCCTGCACTTTTCTATGTCCATTTAAAGCTCTGAGACTCGTCTATGTAAACTGCCATATATTCGTAAACAATGCCTTGCATGTTAATTGGCCTATCAGAAACCATGGTCTATTAAAGCACAACTTAATACAATAACTTTGCTGATGTAAACAAAAATCTGGGCCGCGCAAGCCTCGCTTCATTTTAAACACGCACAAAGTTAACATACCCTGTGAATGACAGTGCACTGAAAATACATGTTTTTCTATCACTGCACACACATCTAAAGATGCCACACGAATCAAAGTAAGAATATAGGGACCGAAACCCCTGAACTTTCTGTCCCCGGTGCTTAAAGGGGGTGGTGGTGGAAATACATGTGGAGTGTGATTGGAAACTTTGAGTATCATTTGCAGTCAGATCTGTCGGTGCGTGTCTCTCTCTGGGCTAACGATGACACGAACCCGGGGGATATTACATGGTGTTAGAGCCCGCCACGGAGCCGCGCTCTGCTCGGAACGCACAATCCGTGCATCCCTTCCAAAGCTAAATCCACAGAGCCGGGGTCTGCAGCGCTGCTTCTCGAGTCACGCTGAGGACGTGCCCGTAAGCCCCCGTCACCCCAACTCAAAGTAGCTGCCCTCCTGACCCTGTCCGCAAGCCCCCCTGAGATCAACAGTTCAAGTTTACAAACACGGCCACACTCACGCTGGTCACTGTGTAAGGCACTTGCTGGTCATAAAAGCCATCCATCCTGCGGGTCCCTAGGCGAGTCTCGGCGCTCATGTGGGCATCCTCCTGTGTATTTATCTAGCGATTTCCTGTGGATCCGGGCTCTGCCAACGACCTAGAGGCAACAAGATGGCTTTAGAGGGGGGAAAAAAGCATGAATGAACCGCTGGGGATTTGCATGGGTAATCCACCTCCTACAGACCCGTTGAGAGCATACACGCCCCCGCCCCCTCCGAGCGGGGATTTGGAGGCAGGGGGAGGGCTGGCCAGGGGGTTCGGGAGCAGGTTGCAGGGTGTGGGCAGACCCCGCACCTGTGCCTTCCCTGCTCGAGTGGTTAAACGTGCGCACAAGTAGCAATGGAGCTCAGCGTGCTGTGGCTAACGGAAGTCCGTGGTGCGCACTCCGGGGATAGGGGAGTGAGGGGTCCCGGCAGACGCACCTCCGCCCTTGGATCGCTGTGCTCCTAAAGGTCCCAGTTCCAACGCACAGAGCGTTTCTTCCGGGGTTTCGTACAGGTCTCGTCCCCCCTCAGAAGCAGGGAGAGAGCCAGTGACAAGAGCAGCTTTTCCTAGGCTTCTCCTCCAGAGGCCTCCAATCCCAGCTGATGGCGCCCGCCGCCCCCAGCCTGTGCCGACTCTTTCACGGGATCAGATTTCCAAACTGTCACTCAGGCTTCGCTCTCACTGCGATAAGAGAAACAATGGCTCGCCGGGCCCGGCCTCCCCCCGCTCCCCTGGGGGTGCGTGTCCCTCTCTGTGCACCCAATGCCAGACCCAAGGGGCAGATCCCGGGGGCCTGAACTTTCCTAAACCGCTCAGAGTCCCACTATAAATAGATCATGGCCCCTTAGTCTATGTGCGAAACTCTTATGACTGGCTGTTTTCTGGCAAAGAGAAAGGGGTCCGAACAGGCAACCGGGAAAAAGGAGCCGAGGTGGTGGAAACACCACCATGTTTCTCCGAGGCGAGGCAGAAATGCCTTGGAGAAACGCACGGTCATTTTGGGATTCGGGGGCGTGTTTTTCGTTCTCTCCTCTTCCCATTGGCTGGAAGGTAAAATTCCAGCCAATGGAAAGAGGAGAGAGAGAAAACAGAAAGAAACGAAAAAACACACCCCCGAATCCCAAAAAGACGGGGCTTGAACGGAGTGACGCCCCTCTCCTCCAATGGCTGGCCTCCATTTAGGAAGCCAGCCAATGGAGAAGAGGGGCGGGTTCAAGCCTCCACACTGTAAACATAAGATCTCTCCCTGCGAGACTGCGCAAGTGCAGCCTACGCAGGTCTCGACCTAAAAAGCTAGGACCACATCCAGAGCTTGTATAGAAAATGCACAATTTGCATGAAAACAGCTGCTTCTCGTGCCAATCCGAATGGTCTCCTCCAACCATGAACACATCATGAGACATAAAGTGACATGACTCCTCCACCAACACACCCTGATGGTACATAGATCTTCAATCCGGTTTACAGAACCACTGAGCCTGGCCCAGCAAGGCCATCCTCTCCTCATCTTAGGCAAGTTATACCCCTGGTCATAACACAATACTGGAAAACCCTTGATTCCACCAGTCTAAGATGCTGAACCGTTTGTGAGCTACATAAACTTACCATAAATGCACTAATCTTTAAACGCAATATACACTTCAAAATCTCCCACTAAATTAATTATGCCCCCTCCCTGAATGCGCCAGTTGTGATGTCATGTGGCCAGGCTCCTTTCACGCTCAGATGTTTTGTCTGATAATACATTAATGCACATTCCCAAGTCAAACAACCTATCGAATACAATGCTATCCACAATCACCAAACAACAAGATTTTCACTCCCCTCCATTTCACTAACAGCAGCCCTCGTGGTGAGTATAATGTTTCTTTATTTAGCTACAAATCCCTTTCATGCCACCCAACGTGTACCCTCCTTTTTTCTCTGGAAGACAGCACTCCGTAGCAAAATGGCGACAACCACACACCTACTATACTCTCGTTTGAATCTTGAGCAAAACCTAATATTTGCCATGTGCCTGAGTGAACCACACCTACACAACTTTCACAAAAAATTTCACATTAAAATGCTTTTCCATTCTAGCCCTACTTCATGTATTCACTGTGTTCCACCTTTGTCTGCATTGTGGATATTGGTAGGTGTTCAAATATGTTTTGTCCCTCCATACCTAAAAAATGCTTTAATATTTTATTTTATTTTTGGGTTGAACTTAAAACTATCAATGCTACCTAAATGAACATCAAATGTCATGAACAATGCGGACAAGCTCACCACTTTAGGTGGCTCTTGGGACACACACATCCAGGACACCATCAAACAGGAGACAAATAAGTGCAAAAAAGAAGAGGCAGCAGGCCTTCTCCATTTATTCACCCAGGTGCTGGAACAACATGATTGATTCCATCAGATACACCTGAAACCTGCTGCAGTTTAGGAAAGGCTGAAGACACACCTCTGTATAGCCCAGCTACCTTGCCAATCACTCATTGACCATCTTCTCTGACCTTGACCTTGTTCAGTACTCCACTGCCTTTTGGCTAGCTTCACACTATACAAGGTGAACAACCTTTACAACGCAACTTTTACAACGCACTACCATTACAACAAAACTTTTACAACGCAACATCCATTACAACGCATGTTTTTACAACGCAACCATTACAACGCATGACACTACAACGCACACCACTACAATGCATGTCATTACAACGCAGTCATTACAACGCATACCATTACAACGCATAGCATTACAACACATAGTACCCCTACACTATCCAACACTTACCCTACTGTTGCACCCCCTGGAGTTAGAATAGTAATTTTTACCCCTACACTATCCAACACTTACCCTACTGTTGCACCCCCCGGAGTTAGAATAGCAATTATTACCCCTACACTATCCAATACTTACCTTACATGCAAAGTAATGTTATGCGTTGTAAAGGTAGTATGCGATGTAATGGAATGCGTTGTAAAGGTAGTTTTTAAAAATTCATTGTAAATGCATGTGTTGTAATGGAATGCGTTGTAATGGATGTTGCGTTGTAAAAAATGCGTTGTAAAGGTAGGCGTTGTAAAAGTATGCGTTGTAACGTCATACATCCCTATACAAATACCACATGCATAGATACATACATATCACTCCAACTTGCATAACCAGAATTCTAAACTCTTCCCGGTAAAGCAGGAGTAGTTGAAGTAGCTTGAAGGCAGTTTTTTGGGAGTTTGCCATGTCAGCTTCAGCTCCACAATCCTGCATTAACAGTCCTGAGTGATGGCCATTGGCTTATGTCACCGAACACGGGCTCTGGTCACCACACCCCTCAAGACTGGTGATGTAGGAACTTGTATGCCCACTTGCCTTCTTTGGTACTATTCCAAAGGTCAGAAGGGTATGCAGGTCCTGATGAACACTGTAGGTAGAAGGGCTGTTAGTGTGTAGTACGTCACACACTGAGGGCAGGAGGAAATTTCCTCCTTTCGCAAAAGAGACCCTCACACACACCCCAACAGTGGGGTGTCTTGCTTCATCATCGGGTCTGCTCCTAATCGGGTCGGCGCTGCAATACCCGATTTATTTTTTGTTACCTGCACAAAATGGCTTTGAGTTTTATTTAGTATTACTTTGTCAAGATTTCACTCGCCCAGAAAAGTACTTCTTATTAATGTTGGCATAGCACCTTCGACCCTCTGCTGCTCCCAATTCATCATGTTGGAGACCTGGTGGTAGCTGTTCTTCATCCTCATAAGTTTCAAAGTCAGAGACTGTAACAGTTAAACCTCTGAGTGTTGCTACATTGTGATGAACTTATGATCCTCTCGAAAAAAATATCTATAGAGCCGCGTTAAAAAGGTTTCACAAATTAAAACAAGCAACAATGAAAGAATACTTCGCAAACAAGATTAACTCTGCCGACAATTCGGCCAAAACCCTTTTTCAAATTGTGAAAGACTTCACAAAACCATTAGCCCTGACCCGTCTCTCCTTACCAAGTCAAGAACTCTGTGATGGCCTATCGCACTTCTTTCATCACAAGATTGTGGATATTTTCTCCTCTTTCACACCGTCAAAGGGGCATGGTGAGGTGATATCAGTCCAACCCCCTCTACCGGCCTGTACTTCCACATTTGAAGCATTCAAATCCATCGTAAGGGATTCTGTCCCACATAGAATGCAAAAATGTAAATCTGGCTCTCCCCTAGACCCTGTCCCAGCTCAAGTATTCACGCAGCTGGAGCCACTTATCACCACCCCCTTATCTCTATCTGGAATACCTGCCTCTCCTCTGGCCAATTCCCGGCGGAATGGAAACAGGCAATGCTAATCCCCATATTGAAGAAAGTAGATGCTGACCCGTCGGTACTTAGCAACTACCGACCTATCTCACTCCTCCCCAAACCTGCCAAAATTTTGGAAACAAATAGTACAGGAGCAATTGGCTGACTACCTGGAATCTAACACCCTCTTGCATGACACTCAATCCGGATTTAGATCCAGATATAGCACAGAGACGGACCTTCTAGAGGTATCAGAGACCATAAGAGAGCGCGTGGACATAGATGAGGTGGCCATGCTGGTGCTCCTCGATCTGTCCGCGGCCTTCGACACCGTGTCCCACTCCATACTACTGGAAAGGCTACGTGACCTAGGAATACAGGGCACACCACTGGCTTGGATAAAATCATTCCTGTCTGGTAGAACGCAACAAGTATGGTGTCGCCCCTACTTGTCGAAAGATAAGATGCCCCTTGGCTGTGGAGTCCCTCAGGGGTCGGCCCTCAGCCCTCTATTTTTTATCAAAATAATTTTTATTGCATTTTTGTCAAAACTCAGATTCAAGGCACAATCCGCCAATATGCCCTCACAGGGGTATCCATCAAGCAAAGCCTGATGCTCATTTCTACTGACACATATATGTGCACGATTCTTACACTCCCCATTGTAATTCAGCCCCATCTGTGTCCAAAAAGACCAGGAGTTCAGCCTCGAGGTAGTCGGGAAGCAGTCTTTGTGTCCAATATGGGGAACAAGCACCAGGAGTAACGTTCCTTCATGAGCGACTCTGCGCTGCTTGTGTCTCTTATACTCCCTTCCCCGATCAAGTGTCTGTGCACGCCAGCAGTAGGCGAAACCCCCGTGGGGCTCCTGAAATCAAAGCTAAGTAGCACACCAAGAGACAACCAAGAAGTAGAAGAAAACCCAACCTACCCCCCCCCAACTCCCCCTCCCCTCCCTCCCCACCCTCCCCAGTGGTGGTGTTGCATTACAGTAGGATCTCGATCTCAGAAAGTACCTCAAAGTTGGAATAGATGCATGGCCCTAACCGTGGGGGGGCAAACTGCGGAAGGCAGACCTTTCGAAAGGAAGGAGACTAAGGGTCCCCATCGGAATGCAAAGTTCTTAAAGTCCTCCTGGGATATGTCAGACATGCGCTCTAGGCTCAACAGGTGCCACAGGCGAGAGTGCCATAGGGACATCGCCGGCGCCTCCTTTTTCTTCCATGCTGCCGCAATAGCTAGTTTAGCAGCCCCCAGGCAGAGCCACATAATTCTCTTGTCGGCCCTGGTCTGATGTTCCAGTATGGGGTCTCTAACGCCAAGTAGGGCCTCAGTCATCAATCAATCAATCAATCAATCATGGACACTTATATAGCGCACTACTTACCCGGAGGGTCTCAAGGCGCTTGGGGGGGGGGTGCTGCTACTGCTCGAACAACCAGGTCTTGAGCTTCTTCCTGAAGGAGAGGTGGTCTTGGGTCAGGCGCAGGTCGGTCGGGAGGGAGTTCCAGGTCTTGGCGGCCAGGTGGGAGAAGGACCTTCCTCCTGTCGTCGATCTTCGGATGCGGGGGACGGCGGCGAGGGCGTGACTGGCTGATCGGAGGTGGCGTTTGGGAGCGTAGAAGTTGATGCGGTTGTTGAGGTAGCTCGGGCCTTGGTCGTGTAGGGCTTTGTGTGCGTGGGTGAGGAGACGGAAGGTGATTCTCTTGTTGACGGGGAGCCAGTGCAGGTCTCTCAGGTGTCCGGAGATGTGGCTGCGTCGGGGGATGTCGAGGATGAGTCTGGCTGAGGCGTTCTGGATCCTCTGGAGTGTATTCTGGAGCTTGGCGGTGGTTCCGGCGTAGAGGGCGTTGCCGTAGTCCAGTCGGCTGGTGACGAGGGCCTGGGTGACCGTCTTCCTGGTCTCGGTGGGGATCCACCGGAAGATCTTTCGTAGCATGCGCAGGATGTTGAAGCATGACGAGGAGACGGCGTTGACTTGTCTGGTCATGGAGAGGGAGGAGTCCAGGATGAAGCCCAGGTTGCGTGCGTGGTCTGTCGGTGTGGGTGCGGTGCCCAGGGCGGGGGGCCACCAGGAGTCGTCCCAGGCGGAGGGTGAGGAGCCCAGGATGAGGACTTCCGTCTTGTCTGAGTTCAGTTTCAGGCGGCTGGTCGTCATCCATTCGGCTACATCTTTCATCCCTTCGTGAAGGTTGGCTCTGGAAGCGGCGGGGTCGTTGGTCAGTGAGAGGATCAGCTGGGTGTCATCGGCGTAGGAGATGATGTTCAGGTTGTGTTGGCGTGCGATGGGCGTGAGGGGGCTCATGTAGACGTTGAAGAGGGTGGGGCTCAGCGAGGATCCTTGAGGGACGCCGCAGATGACCTCGGTGGCCTCTGACTTGTGCGGTGGTAGGCGGACTCTCTGTGTTCTTCCGTCGAGGAAGGAGACGATCCATTCCAGTGCCTTCTCCTGAATTCCGACGTTGCTGAGGCGCTGCACTAGGGTGCGGTGGCAGACAGTGTCGAATGCCGCGGAGAGGTCTAGGAGGATGAGGGCCGCTGTTTCTCCGTTGTCCATCAGGGCTCGGATGTCATCGGTGGCAGCGATCAGGGCGGTCTCGGTGCTGTGGTTGGCTCGGAAGCCAGACTGTGAGGGGTCGAGGGATCCATTCGTCTCGAGGAAGGCGGCCAGCTGTTTGTTGACGGTCTTCTCGATGACTTTGGCTGGAAACGGGAGGAGCGAGTCATAGAAATCGGGACGGGGTATCCCAGGATGGTCTTTATCTGCACCAGGATCTCTTCCCAAAAGGGCCGAATGGAGGGGCAGTCCCACCAGATGTGCTGGAAGTCCCCCAAGAGGCCACACCCCCTCCAGCAGCGATCTGAGGTGCCGGGAAAGATTTTAGCAAGCTTAGATGGGTATAGGTACCAGTCGGACATTACTTTCAAGTGGGCCTCCCTCAGAGCAGTTGAGCGATTGAATTTGAAGATATCGGACCATAGGTGAGTCCAGTCTGTCTCGGAGATGTCGCGCTGGGCCATCCCCTCCCACCAAGCCATATAACGTGGGCGAGGGGCAACGCCTGTGGATAGTAGGAGCTTGTATATGGCCGAAATAGCCCCCTTCATGCACTTAGTTTTAATGAGACGTGATTCAAATGCGGTGAGCGGCCTGGTGGCACCCTCTCTAACCCGTGGATCAAGAGCCCAGTGCAACAGTTGTGTGTGGTGGAACCTCTCCTGGCTTCCCACCCCGTAGTCTCTCGTGCAGTTCTCGAAGGTAAGGGGGTCATAATTATGAAATAAGTGGGTCAGTGCGAGGCAACCTCCCTCCCTCCACGCGTTAAAGGGTCCCTCTAGGAGCGCTGGTGGGAATAATGAGGAGAAGTGGATGGGGGTGAATGGTGATGGGAAGGATGTCCACCCCTCCCGTGTTTCTACCGTGTCCCATACTTTAAGAGTAGTGCGCGTCGGAGTACTGAGGTACGCATTGAGGGGCCTGTCCCTTTTCTCACGCCATATTAGGTCCCAAATCGTACGACCCGCTATGCTGCGGTCATATGGAGCCAGTGCTTCTCCGATTCCTTTTGCGACCATTCGACCAAGATACGTAGTTGGGCCACCTTATAGTAGAGCTTAAGATCAGGGAGACCTGCTCCCCCCTCCCTCTGTGGGCGCCGAAGCATGGAAAAAGAGAATCGAGCCCGCCCCCCCTGCCAGACAAAGCGCAAGATCATAGTTTTCGCTCATTTGAAGAATTCCTCCCCCAGCTCTATGGGGAGAGCCTGAAACAGGTATAGCAGCTTGGGGAGCAGCGTCATCTTCACAGCGTATATGCGCCCCAACCAGGAGAGAAAGAGCGGCTTCCATCTCGTTAGGTCCGCCTGGATGAGGGAGAGCAGTGAGGGGAAGTTAGCTGCATATAATTTCTCTAGGGACGGCGTCAGTTGCACCCCCAGATATTGTATGGAAGAGGTCGCCCACGCAAAAGGCGTTAGGGATCGGAGCCGTAAGGAGTCTGCATGTGAGAGGGTCAGGTTAAGTATATAAGACTTATCTAGGTTAATCCTGAAGCCCGCCGCCCTCTCAAAGGAGTTAAGTACGTCCTGCAGAAGCGGGAGTGAACCCATCGGGTTAGATAAGGAGAGGAGGACATCGTCCGCGAAGAGGGAGATCTTATGGGATTCCCCGGTGAATGGAAGACCTTCAATCCTCTGGTGCTCCCTTATCGCTATAGCTAGGGGTTCAATGCTAAGGGCAAACAACAGGGGGGACAGAGGGCAGCCCTGTCTGGTCCCCCTGGAGTGGCAAAATGAGGCAGACTGTACACCGTTTATGGAGACCTTAGATTTTGGATGTCGATAATTGGCCTGGAGCATTAGTATGAATTTGTGGGAAAAGCCAAAAGCCCCTAGTGTGGCCCACAGGAAATTCCAATCCACCCGATCGAATGCTTTCTCGGCATCCAGGCCGACCAGGACCGTCGGGATATTAAACTTGTGAGCCTTCTCGATCAGGTGGATGATGCGCCGGGTGTTATCGTGCGTTTGGCGCCCCTGTATGAAGCCAGACTGGTCCGGATGAATAATAAGTGGCATGAGATCTGCCAATCGCTTGGCCAATATGGAAGAGTACAGCTTCGCGTCGATGTTCAGGAGTGCAATGGGCCGATAGGAGGAGTAGCAAGTGGCGTCTTTACCTGGTTTGGGTATTACCGAGATTACCGCTTCCGCCATCGAGGCAGGCGTGTCACCCTCCAAGGCCATCCTATTAAAAAGTCGGACCAGGTGGTGACCAATATCCGCTGAGAATGTCTTATAAAAGACCGCGGTATACCCGTCAACACCCGGTGCCTTATGGGGTTTCAGTGTCTTAATGGCTAACTGCACCTCCTCCTCAGTGATAGGTGCTACGAGGGCTTCATTCCACTCCTGGGAGACCTGTGGGACTGGCAGATCCCTGAGGAAGGCCTGCTGGTGGGTCGAGGCAAGGGCGTCCGCCGTGTACAGCGCGCCGTAAAAGGCTCCGAAGAGGCCCGCCTTGTCTTCCTCTCTATGGATTAGCTGCCCCGTCCTGTCTTGAATACCCCCAATGTATTCCTTCTCCCTTTTGTCCCTCAGTTGTCTAGCTAGATGTTTCCCCACTTTGTTGCCCTGGGTGTAGGAGAGGTTGCGCAGTTTGAGAAGGGTGAATTCTGCCCTATTATTATATATGGCCCTCAATTTGCCCCTGAGTGCCGTTAGGGTGCCATGTGTCCAAGAGGCCCATATCTCCCATCTGTGTCTGTACGGGAAGGTACCCATGTCGGAACGACGTGTGTGTGTGCTATCAAGTGTAGGATGCCAGACCAGGTTAAAATCCCCCAGGAGGAAAAGGGGGCCCTCCGCAAAGTCGGTTACCCTCCCCAGCAGTGAAGTCAAGAACATTTTTTGCCCAGTATTGGGAGCATAAATCGCTACAAAGGTACACATTTTACCCCTCAGGTGGCCCTTAAGCATCAGCCATCTCCCCTCCTTGTCGCCTAGCGTGGCAGTAGGTTGAAATTGGGCACTCGAGCTGAAGATGAGAGCCACCCCTTTCTGCTTGGCGGAGGCCGAGGCCCTATAAATGAGTGGGTATTTTTTGTGTTTAAGACGATGGTCCTCAGTCTTCAACAGGTGGGTTTCCTGCAGAGCCACTATATCTAAATGATGGTCCAGGATGTATTTCCAGACCTTTTGGCGTTTCTGCAGTGAGTTAAGTCCTTTGACATTCCAGGTCCCTATAGTCAGCGGCATGATAGAGCCACTCCTGGTATTCCCGCTATAGAGGCAGATCCCCGCCCGTGTTGCCCCGTGGCGTACTCTCATCTCCCTGCCCCACCCGCGGTGGCTGCCCGTTACCCGCAGCGATGACAAAACTCCCTCCCCTCCGTACTGCAGTATTAAAGTCTAGCTGCTCCATCTCCTCCCCCGTAGTCCACCTCCCGCCCCATAAGGAGCCTACTGTGAGAGGTAAAACATTGTGCACAACACCCCACCCTCCCCTCCCTTGAACACCCCCCATAAACAACAAAAACGTACAGTAGAGCAGAAAGCCCCAACTTCTAGACATTAACCCAGGCCTATGTAGAGTTCGTCCGGGCCTGTAGAACATGAAAGAGTGGACGGGTTGTGTGGCAGTGGCGGCTCGACGGCTCGAGACCCCCCGCCCCGTCCCCAAATCATATCGCCATACTTAGCTGAACATGACCTTTATTCCAGGCATTCAAGAGTCAGCACCAGTGTCCTTGGAGACTTCATGGATTGCAGCAGCCTTTTCCTGTGCCACAGTTTCTGGATTCGGTTTGAGGTTCTTTCTGGAAGGGCGTCCTCTTCGCACTGTCTGCCAGCCGTCGTTTGTCACTCGAGGGGACCTGGACAGGGCCCCTGCTGACTGCTCCCCCCCCTCCTCGACTTGCTGGGCTTCTTCGAGTGGAAGGCCCAGGAGGGCACAAGTGTCCTGCAGGGATCGTAGCTGGTGGAGGGCCCCATTCCACCTGAAGATCAACCGAAAGGGGTGCCCCCACGAGTATTGAACTCCTTCCTTGCGTAAGAAGGCGGTGGCCATTTTGAAGGACCGTCGCTTTTGCAGGGTGATAGCGGAAAGGTCCTGAAATAGTTCCACCTCGTGGCCTTTAAATTGAAGAGGTTGTTTGAGGCGGGCTGCTTTCAGTATGCGTTCTTTGAGGGGGTAATCTGGCAGAAAAGCCAGGATGTCCGGTGGGGGGCCATGAGCCCGACGAGCCGGGCCCACCCGGTGGGCCCTATCGATGCGTATTACAAAGTCCTCATCTTCGCCGAGCACTGTGCGGAACAGGGCCTGCAGATACGCCGTCATATCGTCCTCTTCTTCTGCGGGCGGCACATGGCAGACCCGGATGTTATTCCGTCTCGAGCGGTTTTCGAGGTCCTCCATGTGAGCTTGGAGCTCAGTCTGTTGTTCGTTGAGCCGGATAATTTCCTGTCGCAGGTGTTCCACCTCTTCGCTCCTGGCCTGCCCCTCGAGTTCAGTGGAGGCCACCCTCTCCCCGAGGTCGTCGACATCTCGACGCAGTTCTTTGTAATCCCCCGCCATTTCTTGTCTGAGGGTTTGGATGTCTTCTTTAAGTGAGGCGAAGAGGGTCTCCATGAACGCCTTGGTCGCTGGGGCCTCCCTCTCATCATGGTCTTTCCCCCTGGCAGGGGGTGCCTGAGACGGTTTGTCAGGGCTTTTGTCGGCCTTAGCGGGTCCTTTGGACAACATGTCGGTTATGGTGCAGTTCCCTTTGCGATTGGAGGACGCCATCTTGTCCTCTTTGGTGAGGCCTGACGCGGCAGTCGGCGCGGATCCGGCCGACTAACGGCAAGCTCATTTTGGTCAGGGGCCTCGCGTCCCCCGCACGGTTCCCAAGCCGTGTAGCAAGGCTCCGCTTGGTGCTGTTCTGGGGAGGCCACCGGTCACCCCCAATGGCCGCTTCTCGCCGTGGCGGGTACCTCCGTGTCACTCCGGGGTTCCCCCAATCGCCTCCTGCTCCTCTGCCCACGTGCTATGTGCCCTCCAGGCTCTTCCCGGTCCGTTACAGCTCCAGTCTCTCGGGTCTCCCTCGGGGGCTCGATAGCCGCCCCCCGAACACGCCTGCTGTCCCCGGGGCACTGCTGGCGCCGCACCCCAGCCCGGCCAAGGAGTCACCACCGTTGGCCTCAGAGTGGCGCCGCCGCCCGTGCGTCCCCCTCAACAAACGCCAGGTCACCAGGTGTCGGGGGGCTCGATACGCGTCCCCGAAATGCTGCTCTCCGCCCGCCTGCAGTCGCCTTCAGTTGTGTCCCTTACCTCGGGACGTCGCCCTCGGCCTTCTCGCCGCTGCCGCATAGGCCCAAGCCGGGACCTCGCCTACTGCCCCGAGCCGGCTCCGTAGGGGCCTCCTTCTGCTGTCCGCTCTTGCGGGCCCCGCGGCCGAATAGCAGCGGCCGCTCCTTTCGGACCCGCACTGCAGTCGGCGGGACCCTCAGCACTGCAAACGGAGCTCGTGGACGCGGGAGAGGGCTGCTTTTTCCTCCTCTCCGCGAGGGCTCGCCCGCAGCTCCTCCGCGCCTCGCTCGGAACACGCTCACTTCGCCGCCTCGGCGGCCACCGCACCGTCCTCCGGGCGTTCGCGGGATCCTCAGTCGCCCCAGGGGTGTCTCCGGAGCTTCCAGGTACCGACACCGGCGACTCATGGGAAATCGGGCCGCTTTTAGGGAAGATTCGGGGATCGGGGTCGGGGAGCCTCCGGAGATCACGTCCAGCTAAGCCGCCATCTTAGCCACACCAGCCCTCTGTTTTTTAATGTTTACATGTCACCGTTGGCAAGAGTGGTTGAGGACTGTGGTGTCAGAGTGGTCTCTTACGCTGATGATACTCAGCTGATCTTTTCTTTTAGAGACCACTCACAAAGGACTGGATAATTTTAAATCTTGCCTCACTAACATTGTTCAATGGATGACATCTAACACGTTAAAATTGAACACCGATAAAACTGATGTGCTATTTTTTAATCTGAAAACCCCTCTTCTGTCTTCCACATGGTGGACGCCTGAGTTGAACCCACCCCCCATCCCGGCCAACTCGGCCCGGAACCTTGGGTTTCATATTGACAATGAACTATCATGCAAAATGCAAATCCAAAAGGTTACATCTGCATGTTTTGGCAAATTAACAATGCTAAATAAAAAATCCCCCTATCTATCTAGGGACTCGATGAGGACCGTTGTGCACGCCCTTATCACTTCACATCTGGACTACTCAAATAGTCTTTACGTAGGGGCTCCCGCATATCTACGTCATCGACTACAGATTATCCAGAAATCGGCGGCAAGACTGATCTGTCACGTCCCCTATCGTCACTCCATCTCCCTGTACTTAAAGAACTTGCATTGGCTTCAGATATCTCATCGCATCCAGTTCAAAGCCCTGGTCCTGGCCTTCAGAGCACTCAATGGGAATGGACCAGTCTATCTCAGAGACAGACTGAAGCAGGTCCAATCAGCTCGTTCCCTTAGATCCAACCACCTCCGTCTCTTACTCGCTCCTCATTTCCATCGCTCTCGAAGAGGAGGCAGAGCTTTTGCGGTGGTCACTGCTAAGCTATGGAACTCCCTACCGCTTAACCTCAGACTTACTGAATCAGAACCCCTATTTAGGTCCAAATTGAAAACATACCTGTTCTCCAGCTACTAGCCGCCTTAGTCACTACTGCTTCTGTCCACAGCGCCGGGACACCCCCGGTGGGGGTAGCCGTGCGCTTAACAAATTCCATAATAATAATAATGAAGTGCGCATGTTGCAACAATCTTGCAGTAGATGCCAGGAGAGTACTGTAGGGCACCACAACTCTTGTGCAGGATCTGAATCCACTTTTCAGGATTCTAAATGCGTGCTCAATCACACTTCTGGTTTACCAATGTACCACACTGTTCACCGCTCACTGTGTGTGGATGTATTCAGATACAGAGTCATTATGCAGGAGCGTATGGCATATGCACCATCACCTGAAATAGTAATGTATATTGTTACGCATCACATTTAAAAGAGATGTTCTGTTAAGTCAAAAAAATAACGTAGGCTTTTTACCCAAAATGTATGCGTCATTGAACTCTTCACTTTGTAGTCTTGCATGGATGCCACTGTGTCGGAAAATGAATGAATCATGGGTGCTCCCAGGAAAACATGCTGCTATGTCTGTGATCACATATTTTGCATCACACCGGACTTGTATTCATAGAATGAGTCTTTTTCCTATTGTGGAATAAATGCTCTATGGTGATGGGTGAGCAGGTTGACACATGCACCATCTACACATCCAATGACATTTGGGAATTTTGCTACCCTGCAAAATTGAAGCTTGGTTGCATGCAGTTCTTGGGCATTTCAAAGTAAATATATGTGATAGTGATTTGCATTAACATAGAATCAAGGAATGCATGGAAAAATTGTGACTGTGAGCTCTGGAACACATCACAAGCTTCTGCATTCACACCTCGATAGCTACCAGACGCTAATAAATGCAAACTACATAACACCTGCACATGGGTGAGGATGGCCTAACTACATAAGGTGGGTCTCTCAAGTGGAGGTTTTAATTCAGCAATTAGATCTAGGATTACTTCACTACTCAGCCTATAGTTGGTGTGTATGTCCTTCTCTGATTGTGCAAGCAATGTCACCCTCAGTCTGAAAATCCTGTCCTGTCTTCTTCTTCTGCGCCTTCTCTGCAATCCAGTAAAAATCCTCATTCTCCGTAACCATGACATACAGAGCCAATTTTGGAAAAACGTGTATTCTTGAGCGCTTTATATAGTTTGCACATGAATACCACCTGGGTCGAGGTGGTGATAAATTGCATGTGTAATTTGCTATTTTTACGACTATTCGCTATGTGCAACTGTGATGAACATATGAATAGTGATTCTCGAATAATAATTTCTCATTTGCGAATCACTATTTGGAGTCGCTAAATTACAGACTCGGAAACCATTCACAATGCTATCTTAAGGACTGCAAATGTGTTCCATAGATTCCATTTCTACGATTTAGCGACTGGTATTCAGTTGTTGACTGAATGCAGATTCAATAACATTCTGTACGTACGGCCCATAGAATGTATTAGGATGTCACACTAAGGCCCAAATGGAAAACAGAGACTGAAGATAAGCATTGTAGTGAGGGGCCACGCTACTAATGCTCAAGAATGTCAATGGGTTATCTGCTGTTCAACATTCACAACCAGGTCCTTTACCCCTGTGGACGACCCATTATATCAATGCAATCCATTGATAAAACATCAGAGGTCTGGTACATAACCTGTCTTTATACATGCATGATTCCATGGATATAATGAGCACACACAACCGAGGTCAGAAACGAATTACATACAGGGGCCTAGCTCTCATTAGTTCAGCAGGTACTGATTCAACAGGCACCAGCGGTTGTTAGATCTCAATATAAAGTTATGAGTTTTTTTACTACCAAACTAGGTGTGCGGGGGATCTACCTGGCTTGCATTATGGCGCATTGCACCAATGAATAGAAACCATACTAGTCGTAAGGTGAGATGTAAACAGTCTCAGCTTCTCCATAAAACAGACTTGGGCCTGGTCTGTGCACACTCACAAACTATTTCCAATTCATAGAGGACAGCAATAAATATCTCTGCATTTGAGTTAAATCTTTTATAACCGCACAGGAGACTGAGAAGCGGCATGGTTGATTACACCCAAGAATAAAACACTACAGCTGCATACTGCTCTGTAAAGTACCACTTACATGATGTGTTTTACAGAAGAGGAGGATATGCCTGGACCCTTCCAACCACCAGATCACAATCACGGATTTCCATTTACCACAGTGTGCACTCTGGTGACATGGACATATTGACCTCACTTCCATAAACTGAAAGGAAAGGCGGCCAGGGAGGTTAAGAGCACCCTGTGAAGTAGAATTGCAAGCTCAGGCAGTTGCACACAATGTTATGTTATGTTATGTTATGTTATATTTATTTTTATATAGCGCGCGGCGACTCAAAAAGAGTATCCCGGCGCTTTAGCAGCGAGACCTAAGACGAAATAACACAACACAGCAGAAAACAAAAAGGGAACTAAATATGAAGAAAAAGAAAGGAGCCTATGAAGTAAACAACCAGGTCTTTAGACCCTTCCTAAAAGCAAGTAAACTAGTGGCGCCCCGAAGTGTCAGCGGCAGAGAGTTTCACAACTGTGGTGCCAGCAGTCCAAAGGAGCGGCCTCCAATGCGAGCTCTTTTCACACGTGGCACCACCGCCAAAAACTGTGACTCCGATCTGAGAGCCCGGGCCGGATGATAAAAGGCCAGTCTCCTTTGGAGGTACTTGGCACCCCCGGCATGGAGGGCTTTATAAGCCAGAGTCAGCGCTTTGAAAATGATCCGCTTGCGGATAGGCAACCAGTGTAAGGCCTGCAGGAGACCCGCGACACTTGCGCGCCTATTTAAGCCCTAAATGGCTCTCGCAGCGGCGTTCTGCGCGACCTGGAGCAGTTGCAGCAAATACTCTGGCAGGCCCAGGTAGAGGACGTTGGCATAATCCAACCTGGACCCGATCAAAGCCTGCACGGTCAGTTTCCGATGTTCTTCCGATAGAATGATTCTATTCTCTACCAGCCACCCTTTGTGATGGCACACAAGAGGGGGCAGGCGGTAAGAGGGGGCATGGCACTTCATAGACCTCACCCATAGGGCATCACCACTGGTCTACTCTGCCATGCCTCCAAAGCCCCCCTACACTTCCTTCTGGCTAACACCGGTCTCCTTTCTCAGACAGCGACTCATCATGGTGCAGAGCCCTCAGAATCCAGATCCATGATTGAGCAGTTCATTCTGTCTATGTTTTTGTAGTTTTGCGTATTTTATTATAAAAATCAAGCTTAGACTACAAGTCATAGAATGCAGAAAAAAACTGGATTAGATAAGCAACTGAGGCATGGACCAGGGGCATAATGAATGCTCCTGCAGCCCCTGTGGTGCCTGGGGCCCCCCTTAGGGTTTCCTGTTTAGGAGGGGGCCCCATCACCCTCTAAGCCAATCCATTGCATTCCTTACAGAGTGTGCGCAATGGCATGGAATAAGAAACAGTTAAATGCTCGGGAAAGCCACTCTGCTTTACCGAGCGGGCCCCTGCAGTGTAGGGGGAGCCCACTCATTCAGGGCCCATTGATCCCCTTCTGCAGGAGGGGTGGGGATCATTTTGCGTTCTCCCCTGGCATAGACCTGGGAAACATGCCTCATCCTTTTGCTGATCTTTCCAAGCCCCTATTCTTCCATTTTGTTAGCACCTCTCTTGCGCATTCGGGTACATTCTGTGCTTCCCATCTTTATCATCCTCCAGCGCACCTCCAATTGCCACATATTTTCTGCCTCTTACTCTCAGGGCCCCTTCTCTCTATACTTTCTCTTCCCTCCCCACTGCTGCTCCCACCCTTATTTACTGATCTCTGTCTCCATTGTTTTAATTAGTATGAAAAAGGTGAGAGTGGGGTAAAGAAAACACGTCTTTAATGGTAAAAATAGGAAGTTTATTGAAGAAGTCCATTTTAACATCCAGCAAGAGAACCCTGACAGTGCTAAGAACATTCTAGGATGATGTAAATGATATTCCTTAAAGTAGTGTGGAACACAGACATGTTTCCCAGAGAAAACATAAGTAAACATAGAATATAACATGGGGGAACCGATAACTCTCTCAAAGGGGCGTGGCCAAAGAACTGTAACTATGAATCTTTTGCAAGTGGAGCAGCCTAGGTACTCAAGGGCAAAGCATAAAACCTGTCAGCTAAAATCCAATGCTTGACTCCTTACTAGTGTTTGGGTCCCTCTATCTGTGTTCAATGATTGTGCATACAATCATATAACTTAACATATACAATAAAGCAAACATAATCTACTTGTTTGGACGATGTTAGTCAGCAAGGATTTGTATTCAATTGTATATAGTGAGAACATGAAAGATTCTGAGGAGGAGCGTCCCAGGTGTTTTAATCACTCCTATTCTTCTCTTTATATCACTTTCCTCTGCAATTTCTCCCTAGATTGTTATCAAATAGGCCCTTTTCTCTCCATATTGAACTATCTGTGTTGCTCTCTATTGATGAAGGACAACTATCCAGAACCATGAGTTTATGTTTAAAGATATATAGAAACAGTTTTCTTTCAAGTATATTTTGTATTTTAAACCACTGCTGTTTCTTAAAACAGTTTTTAATGTTCCATTGTAATGGCACCTATATGCATAAGATGTATGTTTTTATGAATTATTAAATGAAAATGTTTTTAAATCATAACTAATTTTGTGGTGCAATCCTTTTGTATTATTGTGTGACACGATGTTCTAGTCTGAGCAGTTGGCACTAGTGGGTTCTGACATAAGCTGTCAGTCATTTTCTCCCTACCGAGGGTCCCAGGGACTTCTTTATTTTCCAAATATGTTTAAAGATACTCAGCACAAGCTGCACCAGCCGTAAAGAAACAAAAAACAAAAGATTGTTTAATGTAAGTAAGTGTTACCATGCACTGAATTTACCAGAATGCACCTAAGTGAACTGGGTGCTGGAATGTCAAGACAGTGGGCTCCTGTACTGTTTTTTGCTCTCCATGGCTTGGTAAAGTCCCTCGTCTGCATGTCTCTCTTCTCCGTGTCTGTATTTTCACTCTTTCTTCTGTTTGTACTTCCTTTCATGCCCTCCACTTCACAGTCTTCCTCTTCATCCCCTTCGCCCTACCTAACATCATACTCAGAAATAGAAAGGGGAAGGGTTAGATGAGTGTGAGAACTTTTTCAGGAACCCCTGGCTCTCAGGGATTTCAGAGCTCAAACTGTATCAGCCACAGCCATTTACCACTGGTGTCCGGGGCTTAAGCCTCCTGTAAAAATTATCAACAAGTATATCCCTTTAACATTCCAGTCTGAGGTACCAAAATCAAGCAGTGTAAGGCTTACTCATAGAGGTAGGGTCGGGGTAGAGATTCAGCACTCAGCACACAGTCCTTGGGTGACAAGTAATAAATCACTTTCCAGTCAGTACTTTGATTTGTAGAAAATAAAGTAGTTTCATCCTGCCACATACAATAAAGAATACGCATTGACAAAGGTAATAGTTCTCGCCTTTTTGACCTATTGGCTTTGCCAATGCTTTCTGCCAGTTCTGTGCAGCGCTGGGAAACAAATGTGATGACGTAGCTGCTGCCTCAGTTGTGTCATTCTGCTTGTGGTCACATGCGTTTGACATTATTCACATCTGACATGACATCACTCATGCATGTGCCAGAAAAATGGTACAGCACCATTTTCTTTCCTTTTTTACTGATGCAAGATGGTGGACGCCACTTGGATCGGTAAATAAAAAAAGTACTTTTTGTTTTAGTACTGCTGGACTTTTCAAAATATATGTAGTGTACTACTAGGTTGGGGAAACAACAGAGGAGTATACTGGGAAGCAAAGGGAAATGGGCTGTAGACAAGGAAGCAACAGATGCGTGGCAAAGTGATATATGACCTACAGAGTGGTTTGCAGTAAATGGCAGCTGCTGGGGCCTCTGACAATTCTTAAGGTTGAGGAGAAATTGCACAAACAAGAAAGACTTCCTCAAGCATGCAGAATGCTTATCTGAGAAGTTGTGTGAGAGGAAATATCCTTGACAAGTGATCAACCGAGTATGCAAAAGAGCATCAAACACTCCAAGGGAAGTTCTACTTGAAAATTCCAGAAGAACTACACCGACCGCCTGATCTCTGTAACTACCTTTGGTCAACACTCAAAGGCTCTTCAGAAAATTGTGAAAAGACATTGGAAAATTCTGACATGGGGCGCATTAGAATTTGCCAAACCAATGTTTTTGTTTTAGACGAGGAGGATCAATCAAGAATGAACTAGTCCATACTCGTTCCAAACCTCAAAAAAAAAAGAACAACCAGCTCACACTGTGGAACTTACCAGCCATATCAGGCCATACCCCATGTGGACACTGCAGGCAATATGCTCTCTCAAAAAGGACGAAACAACTAGGCTTGGGCCTAAGAACTCCTTGTGTACAAAGAACGTTCACAAACTGCAACTCTTCCAATCTTGGTATATCTCCTTAAATGCATCTGTAGGGAAAGATATGTGTGTATGATAAGAAGGAGAGCAAAAGTACGGAAGAATGAAAATAGGAGCACGTTCAGAAGCAAAAAGTACACAACAGGGTTTATGAGACACTTTATTGAAAAAAAAACACTCAGAAAATGATTTTGAATGGATAATTATTGAAAAAATCCCACCCAGAGACAGCAATAATAAACAACTGTTAATAGCAGAACAAAGTTGGATATACCGATTAGTCACTTCTAGCAGGGGCCTGAACGATGAAGTACAATGAACACAACTGTAAATATGAGTACCGCCAATACATCAGAGGCGGCTTCTACCTGGAAGCAGCAGTGAGGTGGGGTAGGGAGGAAGACGGGGGAACCAGGTTAAAACAAAAATCACTTACCTCCTGGTCGGCCGGATGGCAGGGTGCCTCAGCCTCTCCTGCGTCTGCTTCCTGGCTTATTGGGGGAAACCGGAAGCAGGAAGCACCTGGGCTCCCATGCTCCCCCCAGCCAATCACAACACTGATTGGTCTGAGCACTGTGACTCGATGTTCAGACAGGGGCTGAAGGGGTGGATATGTTCTCCACGCAGGCTGTAATGCAACCTTCATGGAGAACGTGCTATGTGTGCATTACTGTTTGGCTGGCCCCAGAGGGCCGGCCAATCACTCATGCTCACATAGGGAGTGCAAAACACTCCTCCTCCTGCTCTGAGAGCAGGCCCTCCCCACAATGATGCGGCAAAGGGAAAAAATAAAATGATAATAACCTCGTTATTATCATTTTATTTTTCCTTTTTTTACACTGCTTAAAACAGTGGGGAGATGCTCCTCCGCCTTAGCAGAAGAGCCGCCTCTGCAACACATTCAAATGCAATTTGCAGATCCATCGGAACGAAAAAGTATGGAGGGCTCCATACATAAGAGGGATTATTAACATCACCCATGCACATTGGCGTAACGAAAGTTTAATGGGCCCCCCTGCAATGTACATGGAGGGGCCCACGCTCCGGATTCAATCCAGAGCGCTCAGGCCTGAGTACTGTGCTGAGGGAGCCCACTACAGCTCGGGGGCCCCCCTGCACCGCGGGGGATGCGGGGCCTGTGTTATGCCCCTGCCCATGCACCTTTAAGTATTGAGAAGTGTCCACTACATGTACGCTACTCCTTGTCTACATAATTGAGACAAACAGAAAAGATTATAAATAACTGTTGGTCAACTCTAAGTATCTTTCTTAAAGAATACATTTTTAATGTAGGTACTATTTAAAGAACCCCCCTGAAGCTGTAAAAAAGATTACATTCTTAATAGAATTACATCCCTATTATCACTGGGCCCTATATAAGCAGAGTAAATCTTCTGCCACCTTAAAAAATGACCAGGACTTCATTTCCCAATAGCTTCGTAGTCTGTGAGTGGACGGCGTAGAAGTCCGCTTCAATACAGGCAAAGCCGATGTCTGTGGAACTACAACGCCCACAGACAGCTTTTAGCTGCCTTGTAGGTGAGGCATGAAAAAGATCACTGTTCACAATTTAGCAGAGGGTGTTTAATCAGGATCTAATGGGAGTAATTCCTTTGGTTTGTGAAAGGATAGGCTTTTATGATGCAGTACATTGGCCATTACCTCTGTGCAGGGGGAGCGTTATAGTGCCTGGGAGTGAGTATTTCCTGGTGGTCTGGTTATTTTCAGTCACAGCCAAATCCCCCACTTGAGTACACTTGTCATTTTCTTCAGGAAACAATGTCATAATAACCTTATTTGTCCTGACTATCCAGTCTATGAAGTCTGTTAACAGGCACTGCACGGGTGCCCAGCTGTCAGCTGAGGCTGCCCCAGTCCGATGGTGATCACTCTAAGAAAGGATACTTCGGTTGTGGCCTTGACCCAATCTGTGAGGTTCACACTTCACATGCCACGCTGCCAATAACAAAAGGTAAGTCATGACAGCTCCATGACTAGTCCGGTGAAGCTGTGCGGGGAGCAGCAGAGGTCAAAGTCACAGGATCTTGACACATGGGTCTTGTTGAGGGCCAATCTGAAACCCTCTCCCAAACTAGAGGGTGTCCATCCCAGGTAGCAGTAGTGTCACTCCTACAGACATTATTGGGTTTCTGAAGCACTCAGATAGTCTTTGAAATTTCGACCACGTTGACAGGTATAGTTCCCTCAGTGCTACAATCCTGCTAGGATCTAAGAGCCTCATTTACGATGGTGGTCGGACGAGCATCCAACCGCCATAGTTTCGGGCACGAGACTGTCTGACAAGGAGTCGACGGTCCCAACAGCTGAATTACGATACAACAGCCCTGCAACGGTCGTAAAATGCTTTTCACAGCGGCACAGGAAAAGAGCCGCTAAACAAGCTGCAATAGTAAAAAGCATTTTGAAAACATCCATGCACCATGTGCCAGGCACCATGTCGTACATGGTGCCTGGATGTTTGGGGGGCACCACATGTGTCCTGCAGGTCACATAGTGGCGGCCCATGTGGGCCCTGCTGGGGCCCACAAAAGACCCTTTCTGACAGCCTTTTCATGGAGGTGGGACCTCCATGAAAAGGCTGTCGGAAACCGACATCCTAATCCCTACGCTGGTGCCTCCGCAGACCTCACCTCCATTGTAGGGAATAGCATCCCACTGCTGCCCTGACAGGCTCCTTGACCCTGTTGGAAGTGGTGGTCTTTCACCTCGCCCGAATCGCTCTATCTGCCGTTACTGCAATACCTTGGATCTCGGGCAAACCGCCTCCGACTGCCTATCGGTGGCAGTCCACCCGACATCGTAATCGGGCCCTAAGTGTAGAATTCTCTACGGGGGGGATTTGAGGAGAACCTCAATCAAAAAGGAGACACATCTCCAGACCACCATCACAACCTCCTGTTGAAGGTTGCATCTCCTCATGTTGACATTGCCTTGCCTCATCTTATCTCCTTGAACTCTGCTTCTTCTGAGCAGTGTCGCCTTCGTGCAAGGGCTCAAAGCAGCAGCAGTCAATCAGGTCTCTCCCTCGAAGTAGGATGTAGGCAGCCCTCCTGGCAAGCTCAGCAAGTGTTACCCAAGATATTTGTCCCTAACATGGCAGTGAGCATTGGTGGTCAGTACCTCATCTCTGGAGCTCAAAACAATGTCTGAGTCACCACTGAAGTGTCATCCCAGGCTTCTGGTCAGGAAGCCATTATTCAATGATTGGAAGTTTCTGCCTTACCTGTTACTGGCACATGAGAAATTCTGTTTCTTGTGAATTCCACAGCCATGGTCTTTGTTACAAGTGTTATCAGAAAGGCAGGGGGGAGCTACCGAAAATAAGAGCAAAAAGGCAGGGGAGGCTGTCCCAGTTACATATCCCTTATCCGGTGGGATCAATGGGCAAGAACATCCAAGGGAAAAGCCCTTGCTTCAACAGGACCCTCTATCTCCTTTATTAATTTCAGCGACTCTCCACTATCTGCCCAACTGAAAGAGATCCCTGGACAGTTGTAGGAGAAGCCTTGCAATATACACTTGATATCGAGGCCACCCTCTAGGTACCATTAGAACGTGAATCGGTGGTGGCTGTAGCCATTTGCTTTTTCTTGCTCTCCCTATACATTCTGTTGCACTGCTCATGCAGTGCTGCACGGTGCGCCTTTTCTCTCCGAATCTGGGTTCTGGTGGGTGTGAGATGCTCCTTCCTCTACACCTTCAATGCAGGGACCCTCCCCATAGTGCTGGTGGATTGGTTGGTGTGAGGAAGGGGGTCGGGCGGACCGGAATAACAGGCGAGGAGGCCGGATGAAGTGTGCAATGATTCACAGTTTTTATTTTCAGGGACACAAAGGGCACGTAATGCCAGGAGCACAGGTCGGCCGGTGGGTTGGTAGTCTTCCCCGGGAGTGACGTCGTCGGAAGGAGTTCCTCGTAGAACGCGGGTGTTCAGGTCCTGTTTTGTCCTGGTGTCCCTCGGAGGTATGAAAAGAGAGAGAACAGGGCCATTAGTCCTGGAACGTTTGGACGGTTAGAGCTCTGCCACCGACACCGGGGATGTGTATGTCCTGAAGTCGGACAGTGAGGGTAGGACGGAGGGGAGGGCCGTGAGGGAGAGAGTCAGAAAAGGGGGAGGGAAGAGGGTGATTAAGTGAGGATGGGCACAGGGATCTTTTTACAGCTAACGGTGCACTTAGATATCTACAGTGAGGCGGTGAGATTACAAGTGCTTTGACTATAACACTATTTACAACTATAAACAGAGGGGACACGGAGACGCTGTACTCACGTGCCCCGCAGTAACTCTCCTGTGAGTTACGGCCGCTCTCCAGCCACCTCCTGAGGACTCCACCAGTCTTCAGACCAGACGTCGTCTTCCTCGTCCTCGCCACGGGTCTTCTCCTTTCCTTCGCTCTCAGTCTCGGGTTCTTCGCTTGCGTCCTCCTGCCACGGGTCTGCTGCTCGGAACGGCTTCTCTTCCTGTTTGCCGTCTTTTCTGTCTTCCAGCGGTGAGCTTCCGGGGTCAAGGGGTACTGCTTCCGGTCCTGCGCCGTCCGTCACGGGTTCCTGCAGAGGGAGAGAGAGGGGAGGAGTCCGGGATGACAGGGACGCGCCATGGTTTGGTTCATGACCTACGGATGAGGGGAAGGCACGCCGCCCTGCCGAGGTAAGGGCCGCTTCCTTTCTACAGTTGGTTATTGCATGGATATAGGGGATTGGCAGAACAATTTCAAATGCAGGAGGGGTTGGTAGGCGGCTCTCCCACAGCAGGCAAGACAGCCATTTGCTATACTAATTGTGCCTCTACCACTGTCAGTCCTCTGCAGCCCAAGGAGATGATAGTGGTCACTTTCTTAAGATCCGGGGAGGTGCTTTGTGCACCCTCCCAAACACAGACCCTAGTCTAATTTTCATTCCACATCACAGAAAGGCCTCAGCCCACATGCATAATCATTGTGTGTGCTGAAGTTGGGTCAAAAATACTCCAACTTGGGGCCGTGGCCAAGATGGCGGAGTGAGCGGACGTGCTCCCGGCTAGCTCCTTCGGCCCCGGCTTACCCGGTGCTGTCCCAAGGTGCGTTTCTCCCCCGCGCCGGAGATCTGGGAGACGCTCCGGTGCCACCCACGGAGCTGTGCGAGCCGTTTTGGCGAGTTGAGACGCCGGAGCACGGAACGGCTGGATTGGCAGTGGGAGCAGGCCCAGAAGCTACGGAGGCAGCGTGCGGCCACTGGAGGCACCCTGAGAGTGTGGAGGCTGTGGCGCTGGGCCCGCCGGACACGGTGTGAGGCGCGATAACCGGACAGCTGTCCAGGGGGCCGCGGAGTCGAACCTGCCCGCACCGCCTGGCCCGGAGTGGGGCCTCCTTCGGCCCGGAGGTGGTGTGCCTACTCTAGGCCGGGGTTGAGGCCTACAGCTGAGGTGGAGGAGGAGCCCGGAGCTGCGGGAGGGACGGCGGTCCCCCAGATTGCGTGGTGCCTGACCCCGAGTGGTGGCTGGAGGAGGCGGTGAGAAGGCGGCGGGGGTCCCCTGGCCCCTGGAGGAGAGGAGGCCGCACAGATTGCCGAGGCGACCCGGAGGGCCTGGAGGAGGGCCGTGGTCTGGGCCGGGCGCCACCAGCTGAGGCCAGTCGTGAATTGGAGGTACCGGGGACCGTGGTGGGCGACGCAACTGGGCCCAGCCCGGCCCGGAGTGCGGCGAGGCGGCTAACTGCTGTGCCCAGAGCGGAGGCGCCAGAGAGGCCTGGGTCTGAGGCCTACGGAGAGAGGAGGCCGGTCGGGCTGCGGCGAATCTACCTGAGACCGGGGTTGAGGCCTGCCGTGGAAATACCGGGGGCGCCCTCGCCCCCGGAGGGCCAGTGGATCATTGGACAGGCCTGAACCCCAAGGAGTGGAACAGTCGGGAGGGTGGCGCAGAGGATCGGGCTGAGGGCTAGAACCCCGACCTGCTGGTGCCGGGGGCCCCCTCGTAAATGGATCGTTGGAGCATATGATTCCCCCCATGGTGCAGGCACAGACCTGGGACCCGTTGTGAGGTAACAGCCCTGCACGAGAGTGCCTGTGAGGAGTGGAGCCCAGGCGGTAAGCCCAGCTAAGTGAGGTGATCGGGGGCGCAGGGACTGAGCGGCTGGGTGCAGGGGGCCCACGGGGCTAGCACACAATAGGAGCCTGCTGGGAGTCGCCGGTCTCGAAGGCGGACGGTAGCAGGGAGACGGTGGAGCGCCATCAGTGGTGATTGACTGCCTGAGGTGGCTGCGAGACCGGGCCGTGACCATTCCCTGGGCCAGGAGGAACTTAGAGCGGCATACCTCGTGAAGAACGATCTGGGCGGCTTACACCCGGGGGTGTGTAGACGAACAGGAGAGAGACCGCCACGGTGCTACAGAGGGAGGCGGCTGCGGCACAGCGGACTACCAGTATGACAGAGCAGCGGGGGAAGAAGGGCGAGCGGACCCTCCCTGAGATGTTGGGCAGGGGGCAACAGAAGGGGGAGAGAGGAGGTGCGTCCCCAGGAACGTCCGGAGTCTCGCAGGGTACGGGGGAAAGTGAGATTCCCATCACCAGATCCTTCCTAGAGACCCTCTTTAATTCACTGCATGAGGATTTTCAAACTTTAAAACAGGAAGTGGCTGGAGAGGTCAGGGAAGTGTGACGGGAGGTGGACAGTCTTGGCGAACAGGTAGCCACTATGGAGACCGCCGGACATTCTAGAGATGAGGAAATTGCACAGCTGCAACAGGAGGTCCTGCGGCTGCAGGATCAACAGCTAGATCTCCAGGCACACAACGAGGATCTGGAGAACAGGTCCTGGCGGAATAACATTAGGGTCCGGGGTGTTCCATCAAAAGAAGAGGGCACGGATGTTACCGGATTCCTGCAGGTGCTGTTCCGGGAAGTCCTGGGAGAACAGGTGGACTTCCCCATTCGGATTGACAGAGCCCACAGGGTGGGCACGGCTAGAGGGTCCTCTGCCCCTCCCCCGGACATTCTGGCCTTCTTGCCCGACTATGCTCTCAAGGAGCGCATACTAGAGAGGCGCGGAAACGTGAGCCGCTGAGACTTCGGGAGTACCCTGTGGCCCTATTTCAAGACCTGTCGGCCATAACGCTTGCCAAACGAAGGATGTTCAAGGTGGCTACGGACTTTTTGAGGGAAAAGGAGACTCCGTACTCCTGGGGGCATCCCTTCCGCCTCATCTTTCGCTGGAATGGGACCCTGCATCAGCTCCGCTCTCTCCGAGACACATGTGCCGTGTTGGGCATTGAGGCGACAGAAGAGAGAACGCAATCGCCCCGCAGGAGAAGGATGGTGAGGGATGGCTGGCAACCGGCTCCGAGACGGCGGGGCTCAAGGGGGGCTCCATGCCGGACTCACCCACGGCGAGAGCAGGAAGGGAGGAAGCAGTGCGGGAGGTAGCACTCACGGCCTAAGTTGACTCCGGGGGGAGATCACCATTCTTGCATTGTTTCTATGGCTGCACCGGGGCTGGGGGGGGGGGGCGGCGAGGAGGGCGTAGTGGTTGGACGTCCACTTCAGTAACTTACCGCAGCCTTGTTCCACTTGGAACCGGACTGGGACTATGAGGTTTGAGGGGTTGTTGCAGGGGGTGGGGGGTGTCAGGGGAACTGATGCAGCATTGAGTTGGATGTTTTTTTTCGTTTTGCTTGTTGGGCGTTGGGGGGGTAGGAGTTGGGAGGGGGTCGACTGTGGGTTTGTTCGTTGCTCTGGTTGTGGGGGGCTGGTTGGGGGGGTGTCAGGGAAGGAAGGGGGCCGGGGGGGGTGAAGGGGGGGTGGGGGTGGGAGGGAGGGGTTGGGTGCGGAGGGAGTGGGGGGGGTCGTCCAGTGCTCTTTGCGAGTCTACACTGCCCTAGCTGGGCTCACACGTACTACACACTTCTGCACCGCCCCGTCTGGGCAGACATCTATTGCCTGTGCCCCCATTTGTTCCTATGCCCTTGACGACCCTTAAGGTGGTGACCCTTAATGTTAAGGGGTTGAACAATCCGGTTAAGAGAAGAGCAGTCCTGTCCCAACTAGAAAGTACTCAGGCAGATATCTGTCTCCTGCAGGAGACCCACTTGATGTCCCGCGACTGTCACAGGCTACGCTCCCATAAATTCCCGACACAATTCTTCTCTTCTAACACTACTAAGACGGCAGGGGTGGCAATACTTCAAAGGGGAGGTCCTACACAAATTTGCAGAGCAGAAGGGGAGGCTGCTAGCGTATCGGTTTAAGCTTGGGGGTCTTGTGTTTACCATTGGGTCTGTGTACAGTCCCAATGAGCACCAGGAACGGTTCTTGAACTCGGCTTTAGTGGACATTACAGCCACTCCAGACAGACATGTCATTGTAGGGGGAGACCTTAACATGGTCTTCGACGCGGCTTTAGATAGATCTGCGCTCCGTGCCCCGCAGACTGGCGAACTCTCGGCCGCGTGCAAGTCCCAGCTTGCGGACCTGGATCTCCACGATCTCTGGCGCCGCATTCACCCCACCGATAGGGATTACTCCTTTTACTCTCACGCACATAAAACATATGCAAGATTGCACCATCTCCTGGTTACGGGACCGGTCTGTGCCCTGGCTACGACCTCTGAGATGGGGGTCATCTCCCTGTCGGATCATGCTCCTGTCACAGCCACTTTTAGCTTACCGCCGACGTCATCCGCGTGCGGGGTCTGGCGCCTCAGGGACACCTTGCTACACAAAAAAACGGTGGTGAAGCACATCACGGACACCGTCCGTGACTATTTGGTTCACAACGATAACGCCAACACCTCTTTAGCGACTCAATGGGCAGCCCTGAAGGCGGTCCTCAGGGGGGAATTTATAGCCATTTCATCGGCGGAGAACAGGGAACGGCAGCACAAATGGGACGAACTTACGCAACGGGTCCGCGAACTTGAGCATATGCACCACCGTACCGGGGCTCCCAGAATCTGGAGGCAACTCAAGGCAGCGAGGAAACTCCTGTCGGCCCTGGATATGGACCGGGCGGAGTACGCGGCACTACGTCTGCGACATGCTTACTATACGGGGGGGACAGATGTGGCCGGCTTCTGGCGAACAAGCTCAGAGTGGCGCACCAGCAACACTTGGTGAAAGAGATCTCGGATGCCAACGGGGCGGCGGTCACGGAGGACGCCTCAATTGCGGAGGCCTTCCTTCGGAATCTTTACGCGGGCGGACCCCCGTCTGAGCAGGCAACGGAAGAGTACCTGGATTCGGTCACCCTCCCTTCCCTTGCCCCCTCACAGGCGGAGTACCTGGGAAGGGACATCCGTATTGAGGAGGTGATCACCGCTATCTCCAAACTCGAGCATGGCAAAGCCCCGGGGCTGGATGGCTATACGTCGCTTTTCTATAAGACGTTCTGTACGACACTGGCACCTATTCTCACTTGTCTTTTCAACTCGTTCTCCGCACCGGGCGCCATCCCGCCCGACCTCCTGCAAGCTACCCTGACGGTCATCCCCAAACCGGGAAAGGATCGGACCCAATGCGGCTCCTACAGGCCGATCTTCCTCCTAAACGTGTATCTCAAGCTGTACACTGTGATCCTTGCGGCCCGGTTGGCTCTCCATCTGCCGGGTTTGGTGGACTCGGACCAGGCGGGCTTCATCCCGGGGCGGCAGACGGTGGACAATACTAAAAGGGCTGTCCACCTCCTAGAGAAGGCCTCCCGAATCCCCGGAGAAAGAATGATGCTGGCGGTGGATGCGGAGAAGGCATTCGACCGGGTGCACTGGCCTTACTTGGAACGGGTCCTGACGAAGGTGGGAATTGGGGAGAAATTCCGCTCCTTGGTGTTTAATTGCTATAAATTTCCTTTGGCAGTGGTGCGGGTAAACGGCTGCAGCTCGCGGAGTTTTGCTATAGAGAGGGGCACCAGGCAGGGGTGTCCGCTATCACCGCTGCTCTTCGCTCTGTATATGGAGCCATTTGCTCAGAGGATACGCCAGAATCCGAGTGCGGTGGGAGTGCAGATGGGGGGGTATACCCACACTGTTAGCCTGTACGCAGACGATGTTATATTGACCCTGGACGACCCAAGGAGGGCGATCCCGGCGTGCATTTCGGAGTTGGACGCCTTTGCAGAGGTTGCGGGATTCAAAATGAATCTGGGGAAGTTGGTGGCCCTGGATGTGTCGCTGGCTGCTGCTACAAGAGCCGAACTACAGGGCCTTTTCCCCATGCATTGGTCGTCGGATCTCCTGCCTTATCTGGGCATTTTGCTAGCACCCACTCTGCCCGCTATGGTGACAGCCAACTACACTGCCTTGGGCACAAAGATCAGGGAGGAATTGGGACAGTGGAGTCAGGGCATGCATTGCTGGCTGGGCAGGATAGCCGCGGTGAAGATGACGGTACTGCCGCAAATTCTTTATTTGTTTCGGGCCCTGCCGCTCCAGCCCCCACCGGGGTGGATTCAGCAAACGCAGGCAAACCTTGCGCGTTTCATCTGTCAGGGCCGCAAACCTAGACTGAAGAGGGCACTTTCCACGTTGGCCCCAGAAGCAGGGAGACTGAGGATACCGGACTTGCCGAGTATTTCCAGGCGGCACCGCTGCGGTACCTTGTGGAGTGGAGCAGATGGGAATCTAATAATCACTTGCTTTTTCAAGACCAGGCGGTTGCTGGCCGGCCTCTGCAGGAGGTGCCCTTCTTGCGCAGGGCTCTCCATCCCGCGAACTTGTACGCGTCCTTTGTTACGCGAGTCCCCCTGAAGGTGTGGGACGCCACTAATGTCACCCACGATCTTACTACGTTTCCCTCGCCGCTTACACCTTTGGTAGAAAACCCAGACTTCGCCCCGGGGATGGAGCCGGGGGCCTTCACGCACTGGCGGGCCGCAGGGTGCAGGACACTCTTTCATGTGTATGACACGGAGGGAGTCATTCCCTTTCTGAGTTTCAGACAAGAACACTTGTTGCCGGAGACGGAGAGACTGCGATACCTGCAGGTCCACCACTGGGCGTTGCATCCACGAGTGCAGGAGACGGCAGACAGGAAGCTTCTTCCATATGAGAGGTGGCTCTTGTCCCGTACCTCTGATGCGAAACTGACCTCCGACCTCTACAAGTTTTTGCAACCCCCATCCTCTCACTTTTACAATCCGGGTAGGGAACGGTGGGAACGGGAGCTGGGGAGGACGCTGAACCACAAAGAGTGGGACCAGATTTCATATCGGGCGCGACACTCGGCATACCACACGGGACCCACGGAAACGTTTACTAAAGTGGCCACCTACTGGTATTACACCCCGGAAAGGCTACACGAAATGGACCGTAATATTGATGGTGCTTGTTGGAGGGCATGTGGGCAGGTAGGCACACTTACACACGTTCTGTGGGATTGTCCGCTGTTGCATTCTTATTGGAAGGAGGTGATAGATGAGATTGATTCACACTTTGACATTGAGCTGCCACGCCTCCCCGCGTATATATTGCTGGGCCTACCTAATCGGCTGATGTATCCATTGAGATCCTGTAGAGGCAGACAGATCGCTATTGCACTGGGTTCAGCAGTCGAGAACATCCTTATACATTGGCGCACCACCACACCCCCATCCATCACCGGCTGGTTGCATAGATTGTGGCATGTATTGTGAATGGAGAAGTTGTCGCTCACAGTGGCTGGGGATGTGGAGCAGTTTAATGACCTCTGGCAACCGTTTCATTCCTTGTTGGTCACTGAATTTAGGCAACTCACCTGCCCGAGGTATCTTTGCCTCTTGAGATTGACGTCACCTGCTGAATCGGCTCTTGAAGGGTCTACAGACGAGATTTGCCTGCGGGGGGGGCAGTGAGGGGGAAGGGCGGGACGGATCGGAGCACTGGTCGGGGGGGAGGGGAAAGGGGGGGCTCTGGGGGTGTTGAGAGGGGTGGGGGGAGTTTGGGGGGGTGTTCTTTTTCTGCACTGCTGTCTCTTTCTAAGCATCAAGACGGACTAGCCTTTATGGGCCTTTCATTGGGAGAGACTCGGCGCCTCGGGCGCGCTTTCAATCGCTGTGCCGTGGCTCCTGTTGTTTGCAGCAAGTGTTTCATGTTTTTGTATTGTCTCAATAAAATGCTTTAAGCCTAAAAATACTCCAACTTGCTTTGGGGACCTCGAGGCAGGAGCACACCCTCTCCAGAGACATCCAAAGGACCAGTCTCCAACCCAACAATGAGCATGAAACCTGAACACCTATATGACTCAGTGACAGGCACTGTAAGAAACTCACAATACCTTCAGTACCCATCAGGAGCAATCAGCTACAGACTGAACTCATCCAGGCACCTAGAGGTGACTCAGTACATTCTGTACAGTACTTAAATGTTGCATGAAAAAACAATCGAAAAATAACACCTGAAAGAAATGGAAATATTCTTAGGCATAAAGGACACATTCAACATAAAGAATCCTGCACATTGTCGAGGAAGAAGTCAGTGGTTTGCCTGAAAACAGCAGTGACCTGTTTCAAAGTCAGTTTTTAGGACTGTTATTTATATACAATGGACTTAGGACATAGGTTACCATTTGTTAGCTTCAGCATCGCTCTCATTTGCTTTGCTCCCATTTGCCACGACACACGGGAGTCATGTCCTCTTCTTCTGTTTGGCCCCGTCCCAGAGCATGGACCAAGCACTTATGTCCATCAACTGCCCCTGTTTTAGGAGCTACTTTTTTTCTTTGTGTTGAAGCACTCCACTTGAGTACTTGTGTTTTCAGTCCGTCTATCATATTTCTGTCCATGTAGCTTCTATTCGATCCTACCCAGCCCGTCCATGTTGTATCTTTTCCCTTCCCTCCCCCTAATCTGTACTCTGCGCCATTGCGCTCTACTCTACGCCACTGCACTTTACGCCAATGCATTCTACGCCACTCTACTCTAATCTGCACCACTCATTCTATACCACTGCACTCTATTCCACTCTAATGTGCAACACTGTACTCTACGCCACAGCCACTCTGGTTTACGCAACTCTACTTTAAAGTAAAGTAAAGTAAAGTCCACATTTGTAAAGCGCACAATCACCCGTAAGGGTCTCTAGGCGCTGGGGGCCGTCGGGAAGATTAAGCGAGCTATTGCCCAGAGTCACATGGTGCTGGGCTAACCTGCCGCCGGAGCCGGGGATCGAACCGTGGTCCACTTTACACCACTGCACTCTATGCCACCCTACTCTTCTCTGCACCACTCTAATCCACGCCACTGCACTCCACGCCAATCTATTCTGCACCACTCTACACCACTGCACTCTAAGCCACTCTGCTCTACTCTATACCACGGCACACAATGCAACTGCAGTCTAAGGCAATATACTGTACTCTGCACCACTCTACGCTATGCCACTGCACTTTATGCCACTGAAATCTATGACAATCAACTCTGCACCACTCTACTCTATGCCACTGCACTCAATGCTACTGTACTCTACACAACTGCACTCTACTACACTACTTCTATGCCATTGTCCTCTGCGCAACTGCACTCTACTCTGCACCACTTTACTCCACGCCAATGCATTCTATGCCACCCTACTCTATGCCGTTCCACTCTACTCTATTTCACTCTACTCTACTCTGCACCACTCAACTCTACACTAATGCACCATGTGCTACTCTACTCTACATCACTCTATGGCACCTCAATCTACACCACTCTGCCCTTTGCCACTGCACTTTATGAAACTCTACTCTGCATCGCTCTATGCTACTGCACGCCACGCCACTTTACTCTACTTCACTCTACGCCACTTCACTCTACACCACTGCGCTCCACTCTGCACCACTGCACTCTACTCTGCACCACTGCACTCTATGCTATAGCACACTATTCTACACAACTCTACACCATGAACTCTATGCCAATATACTCCACTCCACTCAATGCCACTGGACTCTATGTCAGTGTACTTAACTCTGTAGCACTCTACACTACGCCACTCTACTCTACTTTGCACCACTGCACTCTACACCACTTTACACTATGCCACTGTACTCTGTGACACTCTACGCCACTTCACTCTACGTCAGTGCACAATATGCCACTCTACTCTACACCACTCTATTCCACTGTATTCTACATCACTGCACTCTATGCCACTCTACTCTGCACCACTCTACGCCACTGCACTCTATGCCGCACCACTCAACTGTATTCCACTGTACGCTACTCCACACCCCTCCATTCTACGCCACTCCAGTCTACACCGTTCCAGACCACTTTACCCCACTCAATTCTACGCCACTCCACGCCACTCTACACAATGCCAGCAGTAGCGGCCGCTAACAGGAAAAAATGGTGAAGCAGCATGGGGAACAAAAAAACAACTCACTTGCAGTCGGTCCCCGCTTCAGCTCCAAACAAACCACACATAGGCTCCCAGGCACCCCTGCAATAATCCAGATACTGCTCTCTTGATGATATTACTCAGCATGATATAAGCGCCAGGACTGGGCGGAGCGGGCTGGTTTCATGCTCCAGCAGGGACAAGGAGCCTGTGCTCCTGAGCCATGCTGATATCTCCAGGCAAAAGCCTTGAGATATCCAAGTATGCATGTCAGTTTGGCTGTCCTAAGACTGCCAGCCAAATCGACATGCGCACTTGCAGTGCCCTGTACCCTGTGCCCACCACTCCTTCTTCTACCATCCCTCAGAGGATGGCCCCACCCTCAAGACTCCTCTATGGCGTTAAATACAATGATCATAAAGCAGTTTTATTAATAGCTTTATTATCATTTTATTTTACATGTTTCTGCTGGTTCCAGCAGTGGGGCGACACTCCACTGCCATAACGGAGGAGCCGCCTCAGCCAATCCACTATACTCTATCCATTCCACGCTGCTTTACAACATGGCTAAAAGGCATTGGCAGAACTAATAGCTCTCAGGTAAGCAAAACCTATTGGTTTTGCCAATGCTTGTTTATTACTACTGCTGCTGAGCTCTGGCAGGACACGCCCAGCTAAAGCCTTCTCTCGATCCCTACCTCTCGGTCATCGCTTCTTCCATCTTCCAATGCAACCATACCTACGTTAATGCCTGCAATCATTCCTGTCAGTGCCACCTACAAGGCCTCTCTTCTGCTCACTTCTCTTCTGGTTCAGGGCCCTTCATCATCACTGTTTCCATGCCCCAGCGGTTTTGCCAACAACATTTTGAATGTTGGTATGTTGAGCTCATGCTTACATGCAGAAAGTGAAACTACTACTTCCAGAATGCAATGTGATCTTGACTCACAAGCCCCACGCTGAGAAAAGTGTCACGCTTCAGAAATTCCCACTTAGCAGCTCTGCATGTCCTAAGGCGTGCTCTCTCTAGCTGTAATGCTGAATCCACGTGTTGCTCGGCTGCCCTTTGCTGTGGTTACAGTGTTTGCAGTGTTGAACACGGGGTGCGTGCTAGTGTTTATCTTTTGTTTGCAGCCTCGCTGTGATTGGCTGAAGGGCGGGGGCTCCTCCCATACCGGAAGTGCATTCCTGGCATGCTCTGTGAGCGCGCTTTTTGCACGCAGACGCTGGGTGCTCACGCTCTTGCCTCGCGCACCTTTTCCTGTGCTCCAGCCAGGTCCCCTGCAGAGTGTGAGTATGCGACCCCCAGGATACCACGGGAGCGGGCAGGACAGGGGCGGTGTGCAGTATGAGCAAAATGGGAGGGCGGGAGCAGGACAGTCCCACTAGACTATTTAATTATTCGTTTTCGTATAGCGCGAACTTTAGCCGAAGGTGTCAGAAGAGTACAGAAAGTTGCAAGGCAGATGCGTAGATGGAAAAATGCTCTCGGGTGATTAGGAGGCTTCAGGCCCCCACACTTCCCGTTTGTACAACAGATCGCAACCGCCCCCTTATAACTTGACTAAACTCCGGCCCTGCAGGCTGCTACCAGCATCACCCCCCCTCCTTCCTTCCTCCCGCCCTTCCTTCTTCCCTCCCTCCCTTCCCTTCTTCCCTCCCTTCCTTCTTCCTTCCCTTCTTCCCTCCCTCCCTTCCTTCTTCCCTCGCTTCCTTCTTCCCTCCTTTCCTCCCTCCCTCCCTCCCTTCTTCCCTCCCTCCCTCCAGCAGCATCATCCCTCTCTCCTGGCCCGCGGTCCCTGTAGGCAGTAGTGTTTAGTCCTCCCACCTGCATCACTACAGTAGTCACAAGAGACCAGGTAGGTCAGGGTCACGAAGCCTTTGACCCAGTGTAGTATGTGGATTGTTTCTACAAACTTTGCTCCCAAGCAACAAGAAAATGAGACGTGATCGACTGTTCTGACTCTATACATTTTCCACAACAACTTTTACAATAGTTAAGCTGTTCAGCCAGTCTCTGGACTTAGGGTGTAGTACATGAAACGGCGGGTGCAGTCTGCCGTGCAGCAGGACTGGCTTTATCACTGGGGGCGCCGTGTCGACAATGTCTGTTGCCCCTTCCCCACAATGACCACCTCTGCCACGTATTCCCTCACAAGCATCCTTCAACAGTGCCCCTCAAGTCTCCATACCCACTGTCGCTCAGATTTATTTAGTTCTATAGCATCACTCAGACCCGTGTAAGGTGTCAGAGCTCTTTACATCACACGCACATTGCACAGAGACAATCATATGTGTGTAAATTAGTGTATAGTAAATGTTACATCAGACAGGACTACAAGGTGTAGTGTAGGAGTGACGTGTCATCAATATTGGTAGGCAGTATCGTTTGAGTCCTTATTCTGGAAAAGCACAAATTCAGATATTTAAAACTAAACATCATTGTAAGGGGTTCTCTTTAATAATATGAATTATTTTCTACCCAAATGAACCCTTTTCACAAAATTAGGATAATGAAAGACGGGGCAAAAAAACATATAGCTCTAACATATATTTTGCAATTTGCATGCAGCTCTTTGATGTCAGTTAATAGCTCAATGTTTTGTATTAGGATTTTGACTTATAAAAGATCTTACCCTTTAGAAGCCGTAACCCACTGACCTGTTTACATTATATGCACCTTGCTATCTGCATAGTACACGTTCTTAGCAGGCATTTTAACCCTTTGCATTACCTTAGGATGAGTCAAAACTTTCCACTAGGCAAACCTCCGGGACGATTAATCTCCAGAGTTATCTTGACATTTTAATTGATGCCTGAAAATTGCTGAAGGCCAGGAACTTGACAGCAGGTGCTTCAATGATGATATGCTTGCACCGATCTCACTGCCCTAGAAGTGCAGCAGTCTATCAGAATTTCACGGTAACTTGTAAACTGCAGGTTACACAAGGGCAGTGGTCAAAGTGGGGAACAAAAAGTAGGGGAACTGTGGGCGGAAAATCAGAGAGCCAGAATAACCAGAGGATTGGATCAGTTGGCGGAGTCAGAAGTGTGACCAGAATGCGCAAAACATCACAATTGTTAGTATTTGTTTGTCATTTCACTAACCAGTTACAGCTTAATATGTTATTTAATTCACCCAATGGATACACATGATTGTTTAGGGTTTAATAAGATTTATTGACCTAAAAATACATTCACAAAGTGGGATATGTTTTCAATCACAGAATGTCCCAAATACGCTTAAAAGTGTAAGCACAAGCTATTTGTCTCGCAACTATGGAGTTTCTGTCATCAACTTTTCTCCCTTTTTCCACAAGAGTAGTTCAAACATGTATGGCAAATATCTTAGTTTCCAAATGCTTTCTATATAATTATGGCTCTGCCATATTTTCCACATAATACATCATCTGCTGCATTATCTGAAAATTTTAACTAATAAATCGAAGCTCAAACTGATCAAAATTGACTAAAAAATGTGCTTTGTGTTGCTGCGAAGTGGACAGTCCTTTGCAAAGTTTGACTGATCACCTTTCTCACTGCTGCATTTGTATGTTACACTGGCACTAATAAGGCAGAATCTTTGAAGAGACTGTTAGCATGTGTAAAAATGTCAAAATAATAAAATATCAGAAAATATACTACATTTTGCTGCAGTCATTTTTTGCTGCATAATTTACTCAACACTGCGGCATAATAATGTCCTCGTTTGCAGCATACTTTTAGTGACCCCAAAGCAGGCACTGCAAAAACAACAATGATGGACAGAATGTGGATCAATGTCACACATTCACCCCAGTCAAAAGATCTGGGCCCAAATCCATCGTTTTTCCACTCCACACCACCCTGGGTTAGACAATGGCGATATGCAAATCAGCGCTGACCCTGTGCCCCATGGGAACAGTCCAGTCCGAACTACAAAAGCCATGTCCTTCCCAGAACGGAAACAAGCATCCGAGGACCGGCCCGGTTTCGAGGTAACACCTCTCATCAGCCCGGCTAGCTTGCTTCCAGTGGTGTGGAGTGCCTGGGACTCACGTCTGAGCATCCCCAGTACACTTAAAGCGGTTACTGCAAAAACAACAATGATGGACAGAATGTGGATCAATGTCACACATTCACCCCAGTCAAAAGATCTGGGCCCAAATCCATCGTTTTTCCACTCCACACCACCCTGGGTTAGACAATGGCGATATGCAAATCAGCGCTGACCCTGTGCCCCATGGGAACAGTCCAGTCCGAACTACAAAAGCCATGTCCTTCCCAGAACGGAAACAAGCATCCGAGGACCGGCCCGGTTTCGAGGTAACACCTCTCATCAGCCCGGCTAGCTTGCTTCCAGTGGTGTGGAGTGCCTGGGACTCACGTCTGAGCATCCCCAGTACACTTAGAGCGGTTACTGCAAAAACAACAATGATAGACAGAATGTGGATCAATGTCACACATTCACCCCAGTCAAAAGATCTGGGCCCAAATCCATCGTTTTTCCACTCCACACCACCCTGGGTTAGACAATGGCGATATGCAAATCAGCGCTGACCCAGTGCCCCATGGGAACAGTCCAGTCCGAACTACAAAAGCCATGTCCTTCCCAGAACGGAAACAAGCATCCGAGGACCGGCCCGGTTTCGAGGTAACACCTCTCATCAGCCCGGCTAGCTTGCTTCCAGTGGTGTGGAGTGCCTGGGACCCAAAGCAGGCAGCACATGTTAAAAGTGCTTGTGCAAGAAGCATAGAGACCGTGAAGTTTGCGAACTTAGTTTGGTGTGTGCAAAACCTGCATTGCCGATCCCTGGTGAGTTGCAGCTACTACTGCTAAATTGAGGCCAATGGAGGTACCAATGGGTGAGGCGGACTGGCCTCAAGTGCAGGGCAGGCTTTAGCGCTGGTGGCACCCTGTGCAACAGTGTTTGTTGGTTTCTCCAATGACTATCTCCGCCACCGATTCCCTAACTACCACCATTTAACTGTGCCCCTCACGTCTCCATAGCCACACTCTCTCTCAGATGCATTTAATTTGATTTACAGCGCCACTCATGCCAGTGTAAGGTGTCAGCGCACTTTAAATTACACAGAAACAATCATACGTATGTAAATCACTGTATAGGAAATATGACATAAGACAAAGGACTGCAGGGTGTAGGATTCGCATGACAACCACACTAGTAGGCAATATGGTTTAATAGTGATTTGGTCTGAAGAAACACAAACTCAGAATTTAAAACATAATACCACGGTTGGGGTTCTCTTTAATAACCAGCTTTGATTTCTATCCAAATTAACATTTTTTGCAACATCAGGATAATCAAAGACTGTGGAGGAAAAAAACAGAACGCTCTAATTTATATCTTGCAATTTGCATGCAGCTCTTAGATGACAGTTAATAGCTCACTGTTCCATGTTAGAAATTTAACTTATGAACTACAAGTAACAAAAGGATCTATCTGACGAAAGCAGTAACCCACTGATCTATTTACATGATGTGCATTTTGTGATCTGCATGGTACATGTTCTTTGCTGCAGGCACATTAAGCCTCTTCACTAACTTTCCACGAGTCAAAATTTCCACTACACAAAACTCTTACCTCTCTCTAGAAAGAACATTAATCACCGGAGTTATCTTGACATTTTTATTGTTGCTTAATATTGCTGCAGGCCAGGAAGGAGGCAGTAAGTGCTTTTTAAAACCATTATATACTTGCAAGCACCACGCCCCCACTCAAAGTCAGCGCCTGGTGCGGTCATACTGGTCGCAACGCCCTAGAGCCAGGCCATCTCAGGTGTCTTGTGATCTCAGTGACAGTCACTGTGGCTCTAGGGTGTGCTAGTTCATATGCCTGCCCGCAAGGCTGGAGGTGAACTTCACTATGGATTGTGGCAGACAGGCTTTCAAGGTTAAGCCTGTCTGCCACAATCCATATTGAAGGTTAAACCAGACTGCCACCTCTAGGGTCTATCTGCTGGTGCTAAGACACCAGGGCTTCTAAGGTCTTGCAGAGCCTTCTAAGGTCTAGCATAGGAATGTGATCCCTCTGGTTATTGGTCTGGGGGACTTGTCATTAACGCTGAACCTGGTTTCCCAGTTCCAAATGTGGCAGCTTTGACCATAGTGTCACATCCTCTCCCCCACTGAACACCATACTGCCTTCAACTACATCCCAGTTGTGTCTGCTATAAACACCTGGATGTGACTCAATTCAAATTATGCACTAGACAGGAGCAATATGCTGCCTAAAAAAATTTAACAACATCCTGGAAAAAGCAAACTCATAGAGAATGCAAGATTAAGTAAAGCATGTGAAATGTAAGCAGGAACAATATGGTTACCGTAATACTTTTACACTCCCTGTTCAGAAATCAGTAAGTGCTTTTGCCCAAAAAGTTAAGGACATGACTACAGGGCCCGGAAGGAATCCTTTTCAATGTCTATTGCTTATATCCTTACACAGTGTAAGCAGTATGATTTTAAAAGACCACATCCTTGAACACAGAGCCGGAGTACACATTTTGTTTCCCAATCCACCCATCAATCAGGCAATTGAGTACCCCCAGGATTGGTGCACTTTCCCACCTGGAGAAATCAATGCTGTTCAAAGAAGGATAAGAAAACAAAAGTAGCGCTTCACTGGCAAACTCTGTAAAGTGAGGCTAATGTTTTTGGGTGTGAATAAATTAATCTGGCCACTTTGCGACCACTCTGTCTTGCTTTGTTTAGTTATTTATTTTCCATATTTTGAACATGTTATTCCAGAGGCCGCACTTTGGAATAGAACAATGTCAGAAAAAGACGACATTTCCAGCGAGTGTTTTTCTTTTTGAGATCCATTTCACAAGGGAACAAATAAACGAAAGCAGGAAAGAGAGGATGAGAACTGTTTCTTGAAGTCATGATTTTCAGTAAGTGAGGACGAGCTAGACAGAAAGAGAGGCAAAAAGAGGATGAAAGAGAGTTTAGCAGCAGTTGACACAGTTGTTGTCTTCTCTGGGCAAGAAGGAAAAAGCAGAGTCCTTTTCCTTCTCTGTACCCCGTCTGTCCCCAAACTGTCACGAACACTGAGCCTTTTCTGTAGGCCCTGGCTATTTCTGACGTCCTGGGACACATGTTTAAAATAAAAAAGTAGGGGTACAGAATCTATTGAATTAAAGAAGTAGGGGCATGCCCTGCCCTGCCTATTCCGCCCACTATGACCACTGCACAAAGATCCCTCCACGGAAAGCTCTAAGCCACGTAGCTACCTGTAGTTTCTAGCATATGAATCCATGACCTGCAGGTTTCACTTGGTGCTCTGCATGAAGCACACTGGACCTCTGAGCTACACATGTTGCAAATCTGTGGCCAGTAAATTACATAGGGGCCTCTGCAGCAAGTGCATTAACCAAACAATCTATTGTGTACTAAACCTTGAATCCCGAGACTTGCCGAATAGACACAACTTTGCAGGAGGTGCACTAACACACCAGTAGGCAAGGCTAAGCCCACTGACCAGCATGAAGTGGGAGTGCCTCACCATATGTGAGGTATACACTGCCACCTCCTACACAACAACACAGACTCCTGCCCAGGGAGTTGGAGACCCTAACCATGTGACCTGTCCTGTGTCACTAACTTATGGCCTCGCTGCAAGTCCCTTGGATCTAGGTTCTGGCTGGTTGTTAAATAGATGCACCAGGGATAGGATCGCCCTTGATCATGTGCCTGCCAATGGTTTGAGGCTAGGCTAGTACAAAGTCTCTGAGCATCAGGGCTCGAGTCTGGGTACCACGCTGGTGGACGGCGTCCACCCACTTATTTTACTGGGTGGATGCCGTCCACCCTGCACCAAAAGCTGAGCTTTCTATGATGGCATCACTTACCCTCACGGCTGCCCCTAACTTTATTAGATGACGGCCTTTAACTTATCCGTCGATCTCCCAACGACAGGGCTGGCTACCGCATAGGTTTAACACTCCCGGTTACATGACTTTAATTGTGGTAATGTTATACTTGCTCAGTCAGAGGCGCAACTAGAAACAAATTTCGGGAGGGGGGCGTGATTTCCAGCCGAGTCAGAGATTCAGGGGCTCTAAGAAGGGCTGAAAAACAACGATGCCTCATTATTAAGCAAATGGTCTTTTAACACCTTCGCTGCGGCGGCTATTCCACCGCAGCGCTAAGGGGGCGGGGGGCCGCGCGGCGCGCCCATGCTGGTGAAGGAACCGCTCCGTCACCAGCCTCGGTTGAGCTGTGCTCATGACTGAGCGGTTCAGTCATGGCCCCGCCCGCTCACTAGAACGCGCCTCGCAGGCGCGAAATTAGCGTGGCGCGTCGAGCGGGCCATGACGGAACCGCTCCGTCATCAGCACAGCGCTACCGCGGCTGGTGACGGAGCGGTTCCGTCATCAGCGCGGAAGGGGTTAAAGACCTGTGAAGTACTCTGGTTAAGCTGTGTGTCTGCCCGGCAACTGTCTTAACCTGGGCTGCCACGCACGATGGGGGCCGGGGGGGGGGGGGCTGCGACTGCTCCCAGTACAGGGGGGTTTCGCCTCTGGGGTCCTTTGCAGTCCGAGATGTCAATGAACGGGAAATGTGTTGTCTGTTGGTCAATAGCGTTACTGTAGTATTGTTTACACATGCCTCATAGCTGGCAGTAAATATTTCCTTGATGTTTCGGGCCGGCACATCTCTTGGCTGCTTTTTTTCAGTGTCCTACTTGCTACACCAGCACGTGCAAATTCAAAGCCAAACAGTGCTGCACTTTGGAAGATCTTGCATTTTGTTCACGCTGTTAGTGTTGTTACAAGTGACAAATCCACATTGCATGAGCGTTGGTTACAACTTCCTTGTCAACTATCGATTGTTGGAGAGGAGAGAGGGCAGCTTGAGGCAGAAATCCGCTTTCGCAGTGGCCCACCTGCCATTTTCTTGCCTCTCTGTATGAAATCCGACTTCTTAATTGTTTTTGTATAGCGCGTTGTTTGTCTACTACTGGGCATCTGGGCGCTGCTGGCAGTCTATTTAAGCTACTGTTTAGAAGTGTTGGAATTGCCAACTGGACGGCATTCCATAGGTTGTATTAATATGCCTGGCGGTGTGGGTGTGCTTAGTCTGTGGGTGGTGAGAAGTCCCCATGTCGACGCTCTCTTCTAAATGCTGTAAATAGCACATATCATTATTATTACCCAAGTGATTGGTACTCAGTTTACTGGAACCGGGAGGATTAGTTGATTTTTGCCATGATTTGAACTAGTAAACTACATATTACCGTGTATCCTGAATGAGTAGTTGGCTCACTGAGCCACCCTCCTAGTGAGTTTTGGAAGTAGACTAGAATGAAGAAGGTTCTGTTCTTGTCATCATCTTATTGGCTATCGTTCCTCTCTCTCCGTGGTTTATGTCTAATATGCCTCAGTTTAAAAAATATTGATACTCTTGGATAATTTTGTGTGTGCCTCTGTGGCTGTTGTAATTTTAGCTCTTCTTTTACCCACTGATAGTGGATCGCTGCTGGTGCAAGGACGTGTTTTGGTGTTTCTGTACGTTGCAAATGTTGTACTTTAAAATGAATAGATATCGTCCACAACCCAAGTCTCCAGGAACGTTGGACCCCCAGCATTTAATGTCTCTACTAATGTAGGTGTACACCAAACGTCATCCACATTTGGGCTGTTAATTCCTCTATACAGGGCCATTAGGTCACAGGCTTAAGCACTGAGCAGCTTCAATTGTTAAATCTTGCAATACGTGCATACGGTCAGATGATAGATCTGCTGCACATGTAATGTCACTTCCTGTTGTGATGTCACTTCCTGTCGTGATGTCACTTCCTGTAACACCACCTTACTTGGAGAGTCCCCCCACTTCTTTTTTTAGGACTTGTGCCCTGCTGAGCATCCTTTCATCCATCCCTTTGAGGGACCCACCCATGCAGGTTCTATAAGTGCAACACCTCGGTCGTTCCCTGGGAGCCCTTTTCTTTGGGTTCTGCGGCAGCCCGAGGTATTTAGCACTGGTGTCCATGGGCCACAATACTGGTGCGCTCACCATGGGCCACAATACTTGTGCTCTCACCATCAACCACAATACTGGTGCTCTCCAACTGGAGAATCGGACTACTCCTTTTGTGTACTTGACTCTTTCGAGGTAGTGTAGGTTGGTACTGTGTTGTGTTGGTACCATGTTGTGGACTGTGGCACATCTTAGGAGTAAGAAGTTAAAAACGTAGACACAGTGCTAAGAACTAAATAACAATACCTTCAATGTCCTGTTAGTATTGTAAATTAAAAGAAGAAATTGAGTTTTATTCAATGGCAGGAAAATAGAACAAATAACACTAGGATCCATAAGAAGCAGAGATGTGATTCAGAACATGTATATCACTCCGATGGGCAAGGTCCAACATTTTCTATAGCATTGTTTTTTTTTTGGTAAGTGTTATCATATGGGGCTGTATTCTGGCAGCTTTATCTTTCTTTGGATGTCCTATTGAATGTGTGGGCTTTCTTTCATAAATGAGGGAAGGGGCATCCTGGCCCTTACCTGACTGTTTGTCCCTCTGCCAGGTGACTCTTTTGTACCACCTGTCTTTCGTCCTCCAACAGTGGCTTCTTGGCCCTTTTAGGCCTGCAACATTTTCTGCTCTCCCTCGCTGTCTAAATTCTGTGTCTCTTTTGTCTTCTGTTTCCTTTCTGTGCTGCTTCTTCCCCTTCTATCTCTTCTTTTTGCCCCACTTTCTGCTGCATCTACCTCTTACTGTGCCCATTTTCTCTTTTTTTTCTCATTTTGTTGTCATCTCCACTGCTTACCCCTATCCACTTTCCGTCCCTTTCCACCTTTGCAATGCTCCTCATGAACCCTAGCCCTGCCCGACCACGCCCAGTGCTAGGACTCCTTGTCAGCTAACCAACAACCGCAGACTGAGACTCCATTCACCCGTCCCCGCACTGCGCCAAAGCCTCCCCTACATGGACAGAAGTGGCACTCTCCTACCCCACCTGCTACTTCTCCTGCCCCACTCCCACCCCCACCTCAACAAACTGCTCACCCAATCACTCCAGGCCCTGCACCACCTCACACAACACATACCTCACCTTCACTGGCCTACACCTCAACACCTGCTATATCTCCAAACACACCATAGTGGTCAGGGAATTCCTGCTCGACCTCCCCATTCTTAGGACATAGCGGTGACCATCCCCCCCAGACGAAAGATAACAAGACACATCCAAGAAATCTTGAGGAGGTATTATCATCTACAGAGAGCAACTCAGCTGCTCCTCCACCTCAACTCATACAGCGACCAACTAGAACTCATGGCGTTCAAAATCAGAACCTTGAACACCACAACCGTAGGAGAATCACTAATGTACTGCCAACCCTACCATTACCACAGACCCAGATCCAATTTCTGCTCCATTTTCACTGAGCTCTTCACCCTGCTGGCCCTCTCATCCAACGCCTTCATTATGATCGGCGACCTCCACTTCACCTAAAGGACCAGTCTGACCCCCACTCACCACTCCTGTAAGACCTCCCTATCTTTGGACTTACCCAGCTAGTAAATAACCCCACCCAGTTGGCCGGATGCCTCCATTACCCCTTCTTTGCCAATGTTCCCAATATCTCAGTTGACAAACACATGCCGGTTACGCGGGTGGTCCTCTACATTATTCGCTTCTGTCTGCACCTACCCAACCAATCTATATACCCCTACACCCAGACCGCCCAACACAAATACAACGAAATGCCTGAATAAATGAATAAATAAATCCGGTACCAACCCCTTAAGGGTTTCAAGGCACTGGGGGTCAGGGAGATTAAGTGAGCTATTGCCCAGAGTCCCATGATGCTGAGCTGGCCCTGGGGATCGAACCGTGAGCCCGATCTCCGGAGTCAGACACCCTGGCCGCTGCACCACACCTCTCCCTTATTTGGGAGGGGCGGCATCTGGATCTCAGAACTCCAGTCCCCTTGCCCCTCCACCCACCAACAAATCCTAGCATGATAAATCTTGTGCTTAAATCACTTCCTTTGTGGTGTCCTATCTCCACTGAATACCACTGCCTCACCTGAGCCAAGCTGCGAGCAAGCTGGTACACCAAGGACATCCGGCTCACGAAGCGTCAGTACAAGTAGCCCGCCAACCGGACATTTCCATCCTCAGACTTTCACTCCAACAACAAAAATTCCAAGGAAACCAAGGACAGTCAGCACAGTGAAAACTACCAACACCATGCAGGACCTCCATCTGATCCATGTCCACCATCTATATTTCTCGATCTGCTCAGCCCTTACACCCATTCTCAACTCTTCAATCTCCACTGCTACCTTTCCAGACTTCTGGAAACATGCCACCATTATACCACGCTGTAAGAAACTGAGAATCCCCTTACCGTAGCCACTCACTGGCCCATCGCCTTCTTCCCAAACACGGCCAAAATTGTGGAGAAACAAATTAATGCCCGGCAAACTATCTACCTCCCTGCAAACTGTCTCCTAGCCCCCACCCATTTGGATTTAGCCCCAACAACAGCATAGAGAGAAACCTCATTGCTGCAACCGATTACATCCACCATGTCATGGACAAAAGGAGCACAGCAACACTCATCCTTCTATACCTCTTGGCAGCATTCAACACCATCTCATACACCATCCTCATCCAACGCCTCCACGAGGCCTGAATTTGAGGCCCAGCACAACGATGGATCGGCTCCTTCCTCTCAGGACATACCCAAAAGGTCAGCTTCTTGTCTGATGATTCCAACCTGATCTCCTCCCTGAGCCCCACACCCTTTAGCATCTACATGCTCCCCACCCCCCATACCAGCATCATCAAGCAAACAAGGAAATACCACACACGAAATTCGCCACTTGCAACCAGTCAAAAGTAAGTTTATTGTTGAGATAATTAAAACCTTAACAATATTTCATAATAAAAAAACAAATAAGACAATCAATAAAATCTGCCCATTTTTAAGACATAGCATGAATTTGTTACGAATGAAACACCATTGATTTAGTCTATTTACATAGATGGAATCCCAACCATTCCAGCCGTTCAGGGTTCTGTATGCGGACCTATAAATATTTGAGGCACTCACATACCTTATGGGGAAACATGATTACCACCTTCTAGCTAGATATTTATGTGCCAAATTGTCAGTGCCTGTTCAAAGGAGTTAAGAAATGTAATCAATTTACAATTCAATTGAGGATCTGACGGGTCTAGCCATTTAATTGTTGCAGCTCTACAGGGCCTGGTTCCTCTAGCATATAGAGCTTTTCTAAGTAAAGTGACTTGTACATTGTGAAGTTAGGGGCATGTACAAATTATATGGATAAAATCGTCTTTGTTGCTACCGCAAAGTTGGCATGATATAGGCCCTTTGTGCACCCAGGTTGGCTGGTCCGCAAAATGGGTAGTTTCCCAAATCGTATAGCGATCAACTTTCTCTTTAAATAGAATGAGAATGTAAAGCTCAAGTAAGGTGCCGGTGCAAGAGTCTTGTAAATATTAATCACCATCCAGGCATGTGACCTTGAGCTGAAGATGTTTTATCAAATAGCAATGTGTGGAATTTTGCTGTTGTACCAGCATTGTCTACTCCCTTGTATTCAATATCATCTTTGTCAGAAGACACTTCCACAACCAAGCCCATTTCATCATGCGCATGTCCTCTGTAGCAGACTGGATGAAAAGTGTGGTAAATGGTTCTATGTATTTTCCCTCTCTACCATTGCATCAGAATGTCCTGTGACATCATGGAATGTTAAGTGCCTGACTCTAGCTAGAGAGTCAGTTGGTCATCTCAGGCTGAGGAGCTGGAAGCTCTCTCCTGGTGGGGTTTTCTACTTGTAACTTACTATCCTGTAACCTGCCACCTATCTACTTGTCAATAAAGAGGGATCTACTACTACACCTGGACTACGCATCATTGTTTGTGTACCACATTTTGGTGACTTTTCTTGGACTAACCTACGCTGCACAGAAAGAGGATTGCCAACTCAGCATTTAAGGGAACCAAGGACTGTTCTGGGACCCAGTTTAAGTAACTACAGGAGTTAGCATAAGGAAACCAAGGACTGTTATGGGATCCAGTCAAAAATTAAAAAAGAAGTAAGTTTATTTCCTTTTGTAATTGGAGAAACGCCCAGCAAACCCCACCAGTGTCCTCTTCACCCTGGACAGCCTCCACCCTGGGCGTTTGATAAGTGAAGGAGTCCACTGCGACCTTGCTGTCATCTGGAAATTAGATATCTCCAGCCACAAAAGCGTGTGAGATTCAGCTGGCCTGATCACCCTACTGTGTCCCTATGGCTTTTGCACCGTGACAGTTCGCCCAGCGCTAGCAGTTTCTTTCACAACTGCCAACATCAGTGAGTGTCCTATTACGGCTGCCCAGCACTGGCACCACCCTTCACTACAGTCAATTTTTTTTTTGTTTTGTTACGGAGCTTTCCAGCGCTGCCAATACTCTTCACAACAGCTAACATCGTGTGAAGTTTCCCCTGCTTTCCCTGTCCTTGCGGTGAACTCGAGAACAGTGTCCTCGTTATGAGCCTACGTCTTGGTGAAGACTGGATTGCATTTAGCGGTGAATGGAGGACACTTTTGTTTGGTGTTTTTTGTACATCCATGATGCGATGTACCCTTTGACAGTTGAACCGCTACATTTTGAACAAGCCTCCTGCCATGGCGCACACATAGACTTACCTGTCTCGTGAAGCCGTCATCTCTTCTTTTGTGACGTTTGCTCCGTTGCCACTGCCTCCTGTTTCCGACTTCGGACAGCACGTCTTCATCGTGAGCCATCCGGCGCGGACGTAACGCCATGCCGTCAAATTGTTTGGAGTTGCTGCGCGTCTGCGTATGGGTATCTCTAGTGCCGTCACTCGTTCAGAGGTATTTCCGCTCAAGCCTGCCCTGCAGCACCAGTCTCTTTATACTTTCAATGTCTAATCAAATATTTGGAATACCCTTTCTACTGGCTAGAGCTCACGTTTCTTGACATCGGCTCAATTCAAGTTTCTCTACATCGTAAACGCTACGAACCACAAGTGAAAACTCAGAAGTGTACTTCCACACAGAATGCACTACGTCTCTTGACTTTTCAGAGGTTGTTTCCTTAAGGACTTTATGACTCACTTTTCACCCTGATGGCTATATACATCTTTGGAACACCGCAAGAGTTTTCACTACATCGCGCTGTTCATTTGATGCTACTAGTCTCTTCATGGATCTGTCTACGAAGACCCCGGGTGAGGTATCGCTCACCGGAGCTAATGTTTTTTTGTTTTGTCAGTTTCTTATGCTTCAAATAATTTGTATATCAGTGAATATTGTGGGTTGGTTGGTATGTTGAGCATAATGGATGGTCCTATTTACCTTGTTCAGGTTGTTAGTATGTTTTTCTTTTATGTTTTTGGTTATCTGTGGTTGTTTTATACTGTACCCTACCATTGGGAGTTTGGGTTGGATTCCTAAGGCAACGTTATAACACTGTGGTGTACCATTAATTGAGGGAGGATTTGTGGCCTGTCAATGCCATATTTTGAAACTAGAGCAGTGTTGTACCTTATGGTGTACCTTATATATCTTTATATAGGTGATGTTGTAGTTTTTGTCACACAGGGTAGGTATCCTATGTTTCACTCTGCTTGTGCAGTTAGAGTGTTTGTGACTTAATAATTCCCCATCCATATACTTAGGGTTAGTACTTATGGTGTACCCTTACTTAGGGGAAGTTGTGGGGTTGTACTGCCAGTCAGTGCCTACTTTTTGTTTCCTAGGGTCTTGTTGTTACCCTTTGGAGAAGTTACGTTGCGCACTTTCACGTGGTGTACCCTTTCTTTAGGGGAGGTTGTCTGCATGTAACTAATTTGTTGGAGAGTTTCAAAGATTAGTATCTTTGTGTAATAAAAATAAGAAGAAACTCTCCAGGAGACAAATTGAGTTGATCTGGTAAGAAGATCCTTTAATGAGCAGCCTGCAGTCACAGCGTACAATCCAGAATATCGTTTAACCGCACGGCAACCCTATTTAGCTAAGACGTCTTCAGAGTTAAACCCTTCTCCGATAAGGCGTTCAATACTTTAAGTAAATGCTTGTCATGTTCAACTATGTCTTTTCCAAAGACTAAAATGTCATCTTGGAATGCAATTGCCCCAGTCAATCCTTCCAGTGTCTCTTTCATTAGCCTCTGAAAAACTGCGGCTGCACTTGCTAACCCAAAGGGCATTCTGCAAAATCTATATAGCCCTTCAGGTGTAATAAAAGCAGTCAAATCTTTTGAATCTTCATGCAAGACTATTTGATGGTACGCACTTGCTAGATCTAAACATGAGAATACCTTGGCATTATTCAATGTAGAAACCATTTCGTGTAGATTGGGCAAAGGATGTGAATCCACACAGATTGCATTGTTTAAACTGCGTAAATCTATGCATACACGAAGATCTCCCCCAGATTTGATCGAAATTACAATGGGAGAAACCCATGGAGATGATTCGATTGGTTCAATAATTTTCTTCTTACACATGTCATCTAGAATTTCTTTTAATTTCTCCCTGTAAGAAAGAGGCACATTCCTCACTTTATGGCGGACAGGTAAAGCATTAGCATGCACTTTTATCCGATGTTCGAATCCTTTGTATTTCCCTAGGACATCACAAAATAATTTTGGAAATTCTTCTTTAATTTTTGAAATCAATTCTTCTCCGGTTTTACTTTGTACAGATTTACTAGATTCAGAATCAATAGAATAAACAGGAGGATCAGCATTAGGATCAAGTTTCATCCCCAATTGTTCTGCATGTGGCCAACCTAATAATGAATCACCAGATACAGTTATATACACTTTCCCATGTGTGGAGTAGCTTTTAAATTTAAGTTCAGCAATGAAATATCCAACGAGTTGCAATTTATGCCCTGTATATCCACTTGGTGTGATATCTGGTAGTGTCAATTTAATATTAGGCCAGTTGGATTTAAACAAGACATTAGGCAGAACTGTGTACCATGAACAAGAGTCAACAAATACTTTGGTAGAGACTCCATTAATAGTGATGAAACATGAAGGAAATTTCCTTACTTTTGGTTCTTTAGTTATGCACATTATGGTATTCACGTCAAATTCACAATCACTTGAATTTGAATTTTCTTGTTCTTGATCTTGAACTAAACTGACTTTCCTTGGTGCTGATCTGCAAACTTTTGAAAAATGCCCCTTTTTTTCACATCTTGAACAAACTTTGTCCAGGGCTGGACACAATTTTGAATTCCCTAAATGATAACTACTACCACATCTGAAACAGTACATATTATAAGTTCTTGAATCAGCTTTTTGCCAAGTATTTATCCTTTGATCAGATCTTTGCCACATATTTGTTCTCTGATCAGGTTTTTGCCATCTATTTCTGTATTCATTTTTATACTGGTTATCATTCCTTGTGTTAGTATATTTTCCATATTTCCCTGAATCTTTAAATTTCTCATTTTCTTTATTTATAATTAGAATATCAGATTTACTGTTGTTTTGAGAACGTATTTCTTCTACAAATTTTTCTGAATGTTCTATTGACTTTGCAATTTCAATTGCTGCATTTAATGTCATATCTGAAGTTGTCCATAGTCTTTGTTGTATTTTCTTGTTATTAGTACACATAAGGATCTGATCTCTTAAGACTTGGTCATAATTAATGTGTTCAAAATCGCATGTGACTGCTAATGCTCTCAATGAAGATACATAGTTGTCAATGGACTCATCTGCTTGTTGTTTTCTTGAGTAAAATTTAAATCTTTCCATAACCATATTAATCTTTTTCCCATATCTGATAGCTAATTGCCTGGTAGCAATTTGATATACATCTAAATTAGAAGTGTCACTTAACGGAGGTAGACTTTTGAATTCTTTAAGTGCTATTCCACCAAGGCAGTGCTTTAATAGAGCTAGTTTCCTTTCTGATCCACATTCTTCTTCCTCTAAAACATCAACATATGCCCCATCCTCGTCGCCAGTGTAATAAAAATAAGAAGAAACTCTCCAGGAGACAAATTGAGTTGATCTGGTAAGAAGATCCTTTAATGAGCAGCCTGCAGTCACAGCGTACAATCCAGAATATCGTTTAACCGCACGGCAACCCTATTTAGCTAAGACGTCTTCATTCAAGCAACAACACACTCACGCGACTCAGACTTGCATGCACGCCTCAACATTCAAAGAACAACATACAGACACGCGGCACAAAACTGCATACATACCTCACGCGAACACAACACGCGACAATAACACATTTAAACCATAACGCGATGTTTATTGTTGTGAATGACGCGCGTGCGTATAACCATATACTACACTTTGTGTACCCTTTTCTGGGGAAGGTGGTGTGCGTTGTCAGCGCCGCTATTTATGTGATGTTATCTTGAACAATTCCTACATTGTTCAATGGTGTACCCTTTTGTTAGGGGAGGTTATCTGTGTTGGTCTAATTTGCATCACTCTGTGTGGGTAGTTGAGGTGCGTTGTCAGCGCTGCCTCTTGGTGTAGTTGTGTCACAGTTGTCAGTGTTTGGCTACTGTGTGCTTTGTTCCAGGGGCGTTTATATCCTCTGGTATACCCTTTCCTGGGGAGTTGTTTTGTTCCACAGTTTAAAGGTTGCCTTTCTAGGTGTACCCTTGGAGGGGAGGTTGTTAGTGCACGTCATGTGCTAGTCTTTATTGCAAGGCATACCCTTTTTCTGTGTAAGTTGTTAATTAATCTTATTGTGCTTTCTTCCATCTGCACATATTTTGTCATTTAGTTGATACACCCTACTTAGTTTACCGGGATCGCTACCTTGTTTTATTAAGGAGGGTGGATGGGCATGTTATGTAATTTTGTATGTAATTTTGCATTTCTTTCTATGTAATTTTGCATTTCTTTCTACATGCCACTTTGAATTTTCTCTCTGCTTTCACGCTTGAAATTCCTGCTTTTCAAATTGTCTCTTTGACTAGCTCTTGTGTCTTTGGTCTTCTCTATATTCTTCAGTTCCGTCTTAACTTCTTACTTGCTGTTGTTTGTTAACGGAAGAGGATGTGTGGTAAATGGTTCTATGTATTTTCCCTCTCTACCATTGCATCAGAATGTCCTGTGACATCATGGAATGTTAAGTGCCTGACTCTAGCTAGAGAGTCAGTTGGTCATCTCAGGCTGAGGAGCTGGACGCTCTCTCTTGGTGGGGTTTTCTACTTGTAACTTACTATCCTGTAACCTGCCACCTATCTACTTGTCAATAAAGAGGGATCTACTACTACACCTGGACTACGCATCATTGTTTGTGTACCACAAAAAGGAACTGCCTCAAGCTCAACAGCGAGAAAACGGAGGTGGTCCTCTTTGGCAAAGACAGTTTTCTCTGGTCCACGGGTTGGTGGCCCGCTAAGCTACGTCTGTCTCCACAACAACCTAACACAGCTAGGAACCTCCGCATTGTGACTAACTGAAGTATCTCCATGGCGATACAAGTCAACCTGCTTCCACGCTCTCAGACTTCTAAAAAAAAAAAAAAGTCAAATGTCTCCCTATGGACATCCGCAGTACCATCATGCAAGCCCTCATGACCAGAAGGTTCGACTATGGGAACGCCTTCTACATTGGCATCAATACCCAAAATGCAAGGCCCTAAGATGAGTCCACCGGCTCGGGCGTGACATACTCCATTTCAACTTTGAGCACCACACTACAAACAGCGCCACTACTGCGGTGTGCCTCTCCCACTGCTCTGTCTAGGGGAGACAGGAGCGCACCACACCATTGTTGTCTGCCCTAACAGAAGAGCATTGGCAGCTGGCTATTATGCCAGCACTTTAAGTTGTGTTGGTCCGGTGGGCAGTCAGTCCAACCGCACGCGCCTGTGGCTCCCCTACAGCCCGTACCTAAAAGACAGCGGGTGGCTCACGGTAAGAAAAAAGTAAGAGCGCTCTGCTGGGTGCTATACTTAAGGACATGACTTTAAAGAAAAGACCAGCAGTCGTGGCTGCAAGGAAGCACCACACCTGGCTCAACTGAGAAGGATCACCCCTTAAGCCGTAGAGTCAACCACATAAATTGGCTATCTTGATTGGTGGTGCCCTAAGGAAGCAAGAGCACTATTAGAAAAATGGCGGTGGTTGTCCCCGTGGGACTGCCAGGAGTGTGGGGGCCCGCAGGAAGTCCCGAGATATTAGAAATACCACTCTTTAAGTATCCCAGGTGTACTGAACAGTGAGTGACCTGGACACAGTACCTTCCTCGAACTGGTGTTATAGTCTGAAGGCTTGGAGAGGAGGAACCTTGTGTCCTGTGGCTGCTTTGCAGCTAGACGTAGACTTGCACAGGGTACTGTACTGAATCTCAAAATCTTCGTTGACAATGATAGTTCTAGCAGCCAATCATTCGATGTTATTTAGATGTGGTGCCATCCTGAAATGTTTTATTGTACTGGGTTTTGACCTTTCGAAGCTGCCCGTAGCTATGGTTGTGGCACAGACACTTATTGACTGCGCTCGCTGTGTTATGGTAGACACCTGCTGATTAGGGGGTGGGGGGGGGGGGTGTTCGGATTCAGGGTGCGCTGATGCACAGACCATTGGAGGTGTTTCTATGGCAGGGGATCCGGGGTACATTTAGGGGGTTTCCTTATCTGTGGGATCTGTCATTCGAGTCCTCCCTATTGGTTGTGAGGCCCAATAGAGGGTGTCACCAGTGGCTTTCCAGCTGCCAATTCTGCATCTATTTGTACATTTGTGCCTAGTATATCGTAGTGTGTGTATTAAAGTATTTTTTTACAAGTAAAAACACTGACTAGGCAGTGATAAAGAAAACCTTTTGTTGTTTTGCTGAATCTCTAGCCTAAAACACCTTTCCTTAGTTAGCCTTGGACTGCTCTGCCTCACTACCCTCCATGCAAAGTGCAAAGGAGGGCTAGGTTCCCAGTTAAGAGCCTTGCTCTTAACTGTGGGGGATATGTGCCTTTCCTCACCACAAGACCCCATATGGCTCCTATACGTTACAACCTGCTAGTATGTAACTTCTGCTTCTGTGCAGGTTGGTCTAGGATGCACTGCAGCCAGGTGGAGACTGCTTCTGCCTCCCCTATAGCTATGGGTTTGATGCTGCTGACATGTAACTTGAATTTGATGCATGCAGCTTCCGGTGTCTTGTTTTCTTTGCCACCCTCTGCTATTTGGTTGGTGTTTGCTGTACTCTTTTGTAGATGTCTAATGCATGCTGCTTCCATGTCCCATGTATTTAATGCCCACTGCGCTCCTTAGGAGGTGTTTGCATGCTTCTGTCGTGCCCCATACCTTTTATGCCTGCTGCCCTCCGTACCAGGTGTGTTTGCATGCTGCTGCTGTGTCCCATGTGTTTTATGCCTGCTGCCCTCCTTGTAAGGTGTGTTTGCTTGCTGCCGCCGTGTCCCATGTGTTTTATACCTGCTGCCCTCCTTACCAGGTGTGTTTGCATCCTGCCGCCGTGGCCCATGTGTTGTATGCCTGCTGCCCTCCTTACCAGGTGTTTGCATGCTGCCGCCTTGCCCCATATGTTTTATGCCTGCTTCCCTCCTTACCAGGTGTGTTTGCATGCTGGCTCCATGCCCCATGTGTTTTATGCCTTCCGCCCTCCTTACCAGGTGTGTTTGCATTCAGCTGCCGTGCCTCATGTGTTTTATGCCTGCTGCCCTCCTTACCAGGTGTTTGCATACTGCTACCGTGCCCCATGTGTTGTATGCCTGCTGCCCTCCTTACCAGGTGTGTTTGCATGCTGCTGCCGTGTCCCATGTGTTTTATGCCTGCTGCCCTCCTTACCTGGTGTGTATGCTTGCTGCTGCCGTGTCCCATGTGTTTTATGCCTGCTGCCCTCCTTACCAGGTGTGTTTGCATGCTGCAGCCATGGCCCATGTGTTTTATGCCTGCTGCCCTCCTTACCAGGTGTGTTTGCATGCTGCTGCTGTGTCCCATGTGTTTTATGCCTGCTGCCCTCCTTACCAGATGTTTGCATGCTGCTGCCATGCCCCATGTGTTTCCTACCTGCTGTCTTCCTTACAAGGTGTGTACATGCTGCTGCAGTGTCCCATGTGTTTTATACCTGCTGCCCTCTTTATAAGGTGTGTACATGCTGCTGCCGTGTCCCATGTGTTTTATACCTGCTGCCCTCCTTACCAGGTGTTTGCATGCTGCTGCTGTGCCCCATGTGTTTTATGCCTGCTGCCCTCCTTACCAGGTGTGTTTGCATGCTGCTGCTGTGTCCCATGTGTTTTATGCCTGCTGCCCTCCTTACCAGATGTTTGCATGCTGCTGCCATGCCCCATGTGTTTCCTACCTGCTGTCTTCCTTACAAGGTGTGTACATGCTGCTGCAGTGTCCCATGTGTTTTATACCTGCTGCCCTCTTTATAAGGTGTGTACATGCTGCTGCCGTGTCCCATGTGTTTTATACCTGCTGCCCTCCTTACCAGGTGTTTGCATGCTGCTGCTGTGTCCCATGTGTTTTATACCTGCTGCCCTCCTTACCAGGTGTGTTTGCATTCAGCTGCCGTGCCTCATGTGTTTTATACCTGCTGCCCTCTTTATAAGGTGTGTACATGCTGCTGCCGTGTCCCATGTGTTTTATACCTGCTGCCCTCCTTACCAGGTGTTTGCATGCTGCTGCAGTGTCCCATGTGTTTTATACCTGCTGCCCTCTTTATAAGGTGTGTACATGCTGCTGCCGTGTCCCATGTGTTTTATACCTGCTGCCCTCCTTACCAGGTGTTTGCATGCTGCTGCTGTGTCCCATGTGTTTTATACCTGCTGCCCTCCTTACCAGGTGTGTTTGCATTCAGCTGCCGTGCCTCATGTGTTTTATACCTGCTGCCCTCTTTATAAGGTGTGTACATGCTGCTGCCGTGTCCCATGTGTTTTATACCTGCTGCCCTCCTTACCAGGTGTTTGCATGCTGCTGCTGTGCCCCATGTGTTTTATACCTGCTGCCCTCTTTATAAGGTGTGTACATGCTGCTGCCGTGTCCCATGTGTTTTATACCTGCTGCCCTCCTTACCAGGTGTTTGCATGCTGCTGCTGTGTCCCATGTGTTTTATACCTGCTGCCCTCCTTACCAGGTGTGTTTGCATTCAGCTGCCGTGCCTCATGTGTTTTATACCTGCTGCCCTCTTTATAAGGTGTGTACATGCTGCTGCCGTGTCCCATGTGTTTTATACCTGCTGCCCTCCTTACCAGGTGTTTGCATGCTGCTGCCGTGTCCCATGTGTTTTATACCTGCTGCCCTCCTTACCAGGTGTTTGCATGCTGCTGCTGTGTCCCATGTGTTTTATACCTGCTGCCCTCCTTACCAGGTGTGTTTGCATTCAGCTGCCGTGCCTCATGTGTTTTATACCTGCTGCCCTCTTTATAAGGTGTGTACATGCTGCTGCCATGCCCCATGTGTTTCCTACCTGCTGTCTTCCTTACAAGGTGTGTACATGCTGCTGCAGTGTCCCATGTGTTTTATACCTGCTGCCCTCTTTATAAGGTGTGTACATGCTGCTGCCGTGTCCCATGTGTTTTATACGTGCTGCCCTCCTTACCAGGTGTTTGCATGCTGCTGCTGTGTCCCATGTGTTTTATACCTGCTGCCCTCCTTACCAGGTGTGTTTGCATTCAGCTGCCGTGCCTCATGTGTTTTATACCTGCTGCCCTCTTTATAAGGTGTGTACATGCTGCTGCCGTGTCCCATGTGTTTTATACCTGCTGCCCTCCTTACCAGGTGTTTGCATGCTGCTGCTGTGCCCCATGTGTTTTATGCCTGCCGCCCTCCTTGCCAGGTGGGTTTGCATGCTGCTGCCGTGCCCTATGTGTTTTATGCATACTGCTCTCCTTATAAGGTGTCTACATGCTACCCTCTGTCACGTTTTCAGGTCTCGCTAGCGAACGCAGCGCATGCGCTGCTTCGCTTGGGAGACTCTATTGTTGTGGCTTTGGTGAGCGAAGTGAGACAAACCATGTGCTTGCATGGTGTCTCCTCTCCGCTCTCACACGCCCCCACCGCACGTTTGTTCTGCCGAACTACATCTGCAGTGAACCTCCATTTTACTGAGTGCGGCCCCATTCAGCTACAGCCAGACCCTCTGATGAAAAGGCTTTCTTGTTATCACATGGTTGGCGTTGAGGCTTTGATGTGCACCGTGCCTTTTATCAGCTGTTTTCTGTGTTCAAGAGCACAGTATTTGAGTGCTGTGTTTTCAGGCACTCAACACTGGCTCCAGGTCACGTATGTAAGGGCAGAGTTTATCCTTAACGTAGCTGGTGTTTTGCGGCTCGGGGAAATGAATGCAATCTTGTCTATTTCATATTTTTCTAGACAGACCTTTGATAAACTACTGATACCGTGGTGCTGCTGGATTGAATGAAAAGGCGCGATCCGACTCCGAAACATGTTCTGTGCAAAGATTAAGGCGATGGGAACCGCGAGGTGTGAACGCCTTTCCTTAATTGCTCACGTCCGGCAGACTGCTTGAAGGTTTAAAACTCGGAGATTGGTTATGTGCAATTTTCACTCAGTTATTCAGTCTAGGCTACAGAGACGACATGTTCCAGGCATCCTGTATCAAAACTGCATGGAAGCACATAGCCCATCACTTCCTTGACGCTACAAACATATGTTCACACTGGGTGATTTAGAAAGGCTACTCACAGCTTCATTCGAAGGTTAGTGGCCCCGAAATATGTAGAAAAAAATAAACCATTTTTTAGAACTGTCATAATACGGCCTCATTACAAGCGTGGAGGTATAATGGGACACAAAAAATGTCCTGGGTCAATACCACTAAACCTCCATCCTGCTTTAACTATAAAAAAAAACAGACGCCCTCGGTCCCGTGTGATGATGTAATCGGGCGGAGCTGGGTTTGAAGTTGTGGTCGTGGGGCTATGGTGCTCTTCTGCAGTCTCAGCTCTGGCGCAGCCCTGGGATGAGTGATTATGACCGGTTCTTCACAAGTGATGTGATTTAATAGGGGAGTTATTACTATGGGTTCCGAAACTGAAGCTCTTATCGGCCACAGACAAGTACATTGTTATCAAAAGCCCTGCTAGAAGCGGGCTGCGGTTTTACATATGCACGTTATTATTATACACCCTTACTCTGCACAGATTACACTACCGTGCCTATGCAACTACAGACAATGCTTGGATTGATGGAATTTATTCAGAAGGACTCTTAGTCTTAACAGAGAAGGGTGAGCAGGTGGAACCATGGAAGGGGAGGAGGCTGCCTCCGACATTAAATTATTGCTTATTGAACTAGCGGACCCAAGTTCAAGAGCTTTAAAAAAGACAGGCGAGCTGGAAGGCGCTGAATGTATAACTTGATTGGTAAAGAAAAATATACTTTATTACAAACCGGCAACCCTAACTTACAATACGCACCAATCGTGGAAGATTCCATAATTTAATGTACATGGCTGCGGAATTCAGACTTATTTCACGGGACCAGCATTTTGTACACAGTGTACTGTACATATTCCCGAGTATGTGTTGGTGAGTTTACATTAAAGTGTCCATCCAGTGACATTGAAAACAAGTTGTCCGCTTACCCAAACTTACACCGCCAACGACCACCAACTTTAGAGGTCTGCATACAATCTCAATGTGTTTGATGAAGCTTGTTGGGGTTTTAAAACCGATCGTTCCATTTACTGGACTGGTCCTTTAAATGAAAACACCCTTCATAGGGTGGTGCATTTTTACACCCCTGATTGCCTTTGCTTCTTTCCCGTTCGCTTTCCAGAAGAACTGTAGCAAAGTTACAAAAAATAAAAACAGAACGGAGTGTATTTCTAAACACGATTCTTGTCACAAGGCTCACAGACCGTTTCCGATGAAACACTGCACAGCGTGTCAGTCCGGGAAGAGCCAGATAACCAGACACTGGCTGAATTCACATGGATGCGAGTTTTCACACTGCGTGAGGATATGACCCTGAAATATTAGTGTGAATGGAATCTCCTCGTTTTAGTAGCTCACTCACTTTAACCTGCATGAAGCAATGCTGCTGTGGTGTAGTAAAGCCCCCTCCTCACATTTGAACCCTCGGCTTTACATTTAAGCACACGATTCATAGACATGACACTATTACCGGAGACTGCCCGTCGCAGTCGGAGAGCTCATCCGACTGCCTGTCCATCGAGCAGGCCAGGGGTCTATTAGTAACACACACCGAGCAGACTCCAGCCGGGACTGTGACCGACGAGGTAAACGGTGGGGGATGGCGATGCTGAGTTATGTTATCTTATTTAATTATACTCCCATTCCTAAACTAGCTTTCTAGCTAGATAATTCGATTTTGATCTAAAACATGTCCCAACTTTCATACACATGCTTTTATTTTAGCATCGTTGTGTTGATTTTTTTTGTGTAAGCATGTAAATTAGACCGAATGCATTTAGACGAGTAGGTGGTTAGACAGGGAATAGAGTTGGATGGAATAAGAACAAGCATTTGCAATGCCATAGGTCTCGCATTTACGCTGGTTTAAGCTATTGGCATTACCCCCAGGTCCCTACGTCCTCTACACCTTCCTAACAAGTGAGATAATCCATCTCACAGACAGAAAAAAAGAACAAAGTAATGCTGGACCTACCCTCCCCTCCCGCTGGGAGTACATAAGCGTACCGGTCCCAGCATTCCCTCTGGTCTTTTTATCTTACTCTGACAGAATAGGACGTGTTTGCTGCTCACCTGATTCTTCGGTGGATTCCTCTTCCTGGTCCGCTTCTCCTGGCCTGCCAGGCTTGCTGGGAGTTGCGTTGATGGGCGCCGGGCCCTTTGCGGCTGGGGCGCCGCTCCTCCAGGATTCTTTCCGGGTTGCAGCGCGCATCTTCCTGTGGCTGGGCCAGGTGGGAGACGCGAGGTTGAGGCTGTTTTGGGGGCCCAGGGGCTACGCTGGGCGGAGCTCCTGGTCCCCCTACCTGGCTTGATGATGGCGATGGATGCCCTTCTGGAAAATAACGTGGGGATGTGCATCGGTGACGCCTGGTGTTGCCGAGGTTTGTCCCCAGGCCTTCTGCAGCGCTTCATGCCTTCTGCTACTGGGCTTCTTCCCTATTTCTGTGGGGGTGATGCTGGCCTTGTTCCTCTGTCGCCCCTGCTGTTCGTGGTGTTGCTGCGGGGGCTGGCTTTCTGGAGAGTCGGTGTCGGTCCGGTGGCTGCAATCCTCTTCCCTGCCCGACGCTGGTGTCTTAGGTGGCGCCTGGGCTGGCTCTTGGGGGCAGGTCGCTTGGTGTCCTTCCTGCCCCTGTGGTGAGTACCGCATAGCGGTTCCGTTTTTTCCCTGTTGCCTCGCACTTCCATGTTCTTCTGGCCATGTGTTTTTTTGCTTGCCTGGGTGGGTCTGGCTGTGCGTGGTGGGGCTGCCTCGAGGGTCCTGTCTGGGAGTCCTGATCGGTGACTTCCGGGATGGTTTTCTGGAGATTGGTGTCGGACCTGTGGCTGCAGTCCTCTGCGCTGCCCGGCGCTGGTGTCTTGGGTGGCGCCTGGGCTGGCTTGGGGCGGGATGATTGGTGTCCTTCCTGCCCCTGTGTTGAGTACCGCATAGCGGTTCCGCTTTTTTCCCGGTTGCCTTGCACTTACATGTTGTTCTGGCCGTGTGTTCTGTGCTTTGCTTGGGTGGGTCTGGCTGCCGTGGTGGGGCTGCCTCGAGGGTCCGGTCTAGGAGTCCTGCTCGGCGTGTTCAGGGGCTTTTGCCTGGCTTGTTGCGCTCCCTGTACCTGTGCTGGATTGGGACTTTGTGTGTTTTTTGCGCTCTGTCTCTTCCTTCCTTCCCTCTGCTGCGCCCTTCTTCCTCCTCAGGTTTTGGTTTCTCGGGCATCCTGGCTCCCGCTTGGTCGGTGCCTGTTCCTGGTTGTCGTCTGGGCGGTGGAGTTGGGAGACGGTCTCTGTTTGCACATTACAGGTTTCTTCTTCCTGGCTGTGTTCTTCTGCTGTGCTGACCTGCGGCCTTGTCTCCATGTTTTCCACGCTCATGGGATTTTCCTTTGGGGGGGTTTCAGGCCTGGTTCGTTCTCTGGCCTCTGGACTTCCTCCCTTCCTGCTCTGCGTGCTTCTGTTCCCCCTGGGCGTTCTTGGTGCCTGGTGGGCTGTCCCCCTTGGTTGCCGGTCTCGCGGGTTCTTCCGCCTTCAGCCTGTCCGCCCTGTTGGTTCCTGCCTGTTCTTGTGGGTTCAGGCCTGGTGCGTTCCTGTCTGGGTGCCTGCCTGTGGCTCCTGGTGCTGGGTGCTCCTTGCGTCCTTCCGGGGTGTTGGCTTTGCCTGGGCTCAGGGTGCCGTTTTTCTTCTTGTCCCCCGGTGCATGACCGGTGCTCTGGTTTTCGCTGTGTCTGGTTTGCTGGCCTGGAGCTTTTCCTCCCTGGTGGTGACTGGGTGTGGCGGCTGGGCCCTCGGGTGCCCTTGCGTTCGCTCTTCTCCTTTTGCCGGTCGTGGTGGTGGCCTTGCTGCCCCCGTTGCACTCCGTGTTCGGGTGTGGCACATCTGCTTTTGGCCTTGGCCCCCTGCTTGGGTTTGGCTGGGTCGCTTCCTGCTTCCTGCTTCAGGGTCCTTGGTGTGTCCGGACTCCCTGTTTCCAGGGTTCGGTTGTTTTTTTCCGGGGCGAGGGGGCTGTTCTGCTCTTCCTCTGTCCTGCTCTCCCTCTGTCCTGGTGGGCCTTGTTTGGCTGTTGCTCCGGGTCTGTCCTGCTGGGGCCCCTGGTGGGCTTTCTGGCTATGGTTGCGGCTTGCCAGGTGCTGTGTTGTGTTGCACTTGGTTGGGGTCAATCAATCAATCAATCATGCCATTTGTATAGCGCACTACTCACCCGGGAGGGTCTCAAGGCGCTTGGGGGGAGGGGTATGCTACTGCTCGAACAGCCAGGTCTTGAGTTGTTTCCTGAAGGCGAGATGGTCCTGGGTCAGCCGAAGGTGGATGGGGAGGGAGTTCCAAGTCTTGGCAGCCAGGTAAGAGAAGGATCTTCCTCCGGCGGTGGCTCTTCGGATGCGTGGTACGGCTGCGAGGGCGAGGCTGGTGGACCGTAGCTGGCGGGTGGGCGTGTAGAAGGCCAGGCGGTTGTTGAGGTACTTGGGGCCCAGGTCGTGGAGAGACTTGTGTGCGTGGGTGAGGAGGTGGGGTTTGGTTTCCTGTGGTGGTTTCCTTTTACCCTCTTCTGGCTCTTTGTGGCTTGGTGCACTTTGGGGTCCTTTTCCTTTGTTGGTTGCCGCTCCCTTTGCCTCTTGTGTTGGCTGGGTGTTGTGGGTCTTCCTTGGCTTCTGATTGGGTGGCTCCTTGGTTTCTTGGGTACGTTGCTTCGGTGTCCCTCCCTCCGACGTTAGGGGTTTGGGCTGCCCTGTGCCCTTCTTTCCTGCCTTGTGGGTACCTTTTGTGGTGTCCTCCTCCCCTTGCCTTCTCTTGGTCTTGGCTGGTGGGTTTGTGGGTGTGGTTGCCGGTTGTGGACTGGTGTCGGTCTCCCCTGGTGTGTGGGTCGCTTGGCTCCTTCCCCGTCCCCCCCTTTTTCCGTCCTTCCTGGGCCCTGGTGCTGTGGTGTTCCCTTTGGGGCCTGTTCTTGGGTTTGTGCGTTTTCGCCTCCTGTGCGGCCTGCTTTCGGCCTGTGGTGTCTCTGGCCGTTGCTCTTGTTGTCTCTTCGGGGTTTGTCTTTCTCTTTTTGGGTCTGTTCCCGCGCCCCTCGGGGGTTGTGCGCCTTTTTGGGCTCTCCTAGCTCCTCTCCTGTGGTTTGGGGTTGCCTTGGGTTTCCGGGTCTCGGCTCTGCCTATGTTGGGTTTGTTCCCTGGCGGTCCCTGTTCTTGGCCTCCCCTTGTGGAGTCCCTGCTAGGGTCCTCCCTGGCCGCTCGTTCTCTGGTGCTTTCGGCCTCTTTTGCGGCCTCTTGGTGTCCGGTGGTTCTGTCCCTGTTGGTCTGGGTTTTGGGTTGGGCTTGTGTCCCTTCCTTTACCGCATGGTTGACGGTTGTGGCTTGCCGGTCTCCCTCTTTGTCTTCCTGCTGCTTCTCCACTCTTGTTGGCTTGGCAGTGGCGGGCTTTGGTGCCTTTTCCTGGACCCCTTTTTGTTCTGTGGTTTTGGGTTTGGGTTCGTTGGCCCTCTGCCTCCCCTTTTGGGGTTCTGCCGGTGCCGTTTTGGGGTCCTCCTGGCTGGCTGTCCTGTCGGTTGTACGGTTGGCTTCTTGGGTCTTTCTGGGCCTCCTGCATTGTGGGACTCTTGGCCTCCCTGTTGGCCTTCGTGTTTTGGCGTTCTTGGGGTTCGCCTTTGGTGGTCCCTTGGGGGCCTCCTGGCCGGTGGGTCGGTTCTTGGTTGCTGCCGGTTCCTCCTTCCCGTTTCTGGGTTTGGTTCCCCGGTTCCGTGTTCTGTCTTTGGGTTTTCTCTCTTGTCTGTGCCCAGGCTGTTTGTGGTGCTGCCTTGGGTGCCATTTTTGTTGCTCTCCCTGGCCTGGTCTGGGCGGGTTCCTGGGTTTGTGTTCCCTTTGTCTCCTGCTTTTGGTTGCCTCTGGTCTGGCCGTGGCTGGTTTCTGTGCCCCGGGTTTTCTTCTCCCGGGGTGGCGGCCTCGGCTGCTGCCGTCCGGTGTCTGTGCTGGAGTTGGCTGCGTGTTTTTCCTGCCTTCTGGGGGTTTCTGTGCCTCCGGTGCCCTTTTTGCCGCAGTTGTCGTCTGTTGGTGGGGGCCTTGCCTGGGTTCCTGGACCCCTTTTCTTCCTCGTTGTGGCTCTGGGTCGGTGCCTGTTTTCTTGTCTGGTTCCTCCCTCTTCGGTCTTGGTGGCTCTGCTGGTGGCTTCCCCATGTGTGTTGGGATTTGGCGCGGTGGTTGGTCCAGTTTGTTGTTGTCTTCCTTTGGCGTGCCTCTTCGGTCTCGTCTTCCTCTCCTCACCTTTTGGTGTGGTCGTTTGTGGGTTGCCCCACTTGTGGGTCGCTCTCTTCCCTTCATTGGGGACGGGTTTCGCTCTCTGTCTTGCCCCTGCTGGTTCCTTTCTGGGCCTTGGCGGTGTCCTCCTGTGCTGCCTGTTCTCGTGCTCTCTCGGTTGTCGGGCCGGGTTGGCCTGTTTTGTTCCTGGTGGGGCGGCTGCTTGGCGGTGCCTGGGGCAGTGGGTTTCTCCCTTGCTATTTTTTCTCCAGGGCTCCTTTCTCCCGGTGGTTTGGGGGGCGGGGGTTGTTTGTGCCCTGCTGGGTGCTCCCTTGGGGCTTGGCTCCTCCTGTGTTCTGCGGTGGGAGTGGCTGCCTCTTGGGCGGAGGTCCAGGGTGTTCCTCTCTCTGTGTTCAGTGGGGCGTTATTCTTTTGCTTCATCCGCCCTTGCCGCCTTCCCGTTCTGCTGGGGTCTGTGGCGGTTTTGCTTTGGGTGTTTTTGGGCTGTGTTCGCTCCTGGTTTTTGGATGAATGCCGGGGTCTGCTTTGGTATTTCTCACTTGTTAGGAAGGTGTCGAGGACGTAGGGACCTGGGGGTAATGTCTTATTACTTACCGGTAATCTTCATTACTCCGGGTCCCGTAGTCCTCGACACCTTCCTGACTTCCCTCCCTCCCGCCCTTTCTGCCGGCCTTCATCCCTGGCTTGGTATTTCAGAGGGAATGCCGGACCAGTACGCTTATGTACTCCCAGCAGGAGGGGGAGGGTAGGTCCAGCATTCCTTCATTCTTTTTTTTCTGTCTGTGAGATGGATTATCTCACTTGTTAGGAAGGTGTCGAGGACTACGGGACCCGGAGTAATGAAGATTACCGGTAAGTAATAAGACATTGTAAATAACAATGCCTTTTATTTATGTTTTGAAAACAAAAAAACATGAGTAAAGGGCGTTGTCATTTACAATGCCAATAGCTCAACCTCCGTAAATGCGAGACCTATTGCATTGCAAATGCTTGTTTGTCTGCTTACCTATGTGTCATTTATGTTGGATATATGCTGTTGCCTGTGCTTTTGACTTATGCTGCTTGTACGTCCCATGACTGTACAATGAGCCATGTTTTTGGAAGCGTGAACTGTAAAACCGAAACCCGGAAGGGTGTTCAGGGTGCCCCTTCCTGCCCACCCCTGGCATGGTTGCATGCAGTGCAGCACTCGTTGAGTTGAACCTTGGCATATGCTGTGTATCATTTGACTGGGACCGAACATAATTATTGCCTTTCTTTTCTATACATCCCAGGCACAGAAAAGCACGTCAGCCTGGCTGGGCCGTTCATAAATCACAGTGTGGCAACCCCTGTGCGTGAAGCGTGACGGCCTTCAGTGCCCGCCACTGTCTGATGCAAAACCAGCCACGAGGTAAAAAGAGAACGAACTCAAGGGTACCCAGGCAGGCAGATGGCACAGCAGGGCGTGTTAGTGGGACCCTCCGACACCCCTCTCCTCCCAGTGTCTGATTGTGTTTCTATCTAAAGCTAGGGTAAAGCTGCTCCATACCTCATTTCTGAAGGTAGCCTGTGTCTTTAGGTTGGGGGGGGGGGAAGAGGGAGGGAGGATGGGGAGGAGGGCAGGGGGTGCCTGTTAAGCTTATTTCAGGGCCACCAATGTAATGCACTTAGTTAAAAGAAGCCAGCTCCGCAGTCATCTATTACTCATGCGGTTAACATCATAGTCTTACATCTGGGTTCTGTGTAGAGTTTTGGAGTGTACAAGAAATGATGACGCCTATACTGGTAGCGGTAGGTGTAAGATAAAATAACAGTGTAATAACGGTGCAGCACGGTCAGAGGAGACCCAAAACCTCTGTAGGGGCTGGTCAGGGCCCACCCAATTAGGTACAAGCAAATCCTGTGCACACGTAACAAGAAGGTAATCCTTGGAGGTTTTCAAAAGAAAAACAAGCAAGAGTATCAATAAATGAGGCAAGATGGACTCTTAAAGAATGTTCCTTTCAAAAGAAATGTATTAAACCTCCCATTTCGGAGGGGTAACATCAAGACAAAAGCAACCAGCCGACACGTGTTTCGTCAGGCGAGCATGTAGCTCGTGACTCTTCAGGGCTGTTTGTGGTATAGAGTATAACAGATTTCGTAGCCGCTGTTAATTCTAACCCAGCTTGGGCGGGTCGACATGTGCCGATGGGTAAGGAAGGTATCAAAAAAGGGGAGGAAGACGAACGGGCGCATCCGTCGTAATGGCGACCTGTGTGGAGCGCCAGCGTGGTAGAACCGTGGTTTCTCCCTTCGGTAATCGAACTACATCTCACTGAAAGAAAGTATTCTGGGAGCGTGTGGTAGTCGGTGTGCAAAGTTTCAGGCAGTGTCTGGACACTTCACTGGCAGTGCTGGGCGTGTGTACGGGCTCATTACTGGCAACACTAAGCCTGGGGATTAAATTGACGTGTGTGATGCCGGACAGGGGAAGCCTCGTATTTGAGGTCAGCAGCTTTATAACTGCTGCTCTCCGTCCCTCATTTGATTGAGGTGTGCTGTGTGAGGGTGTTTGTGTACTTGTGTCCTTCCACACCTCTCCCCTGTGACACATTGTGTGTGGGGCGGCGCTATGCTTCTTATAACTCAATTCTTGGTTCTTGCATGTCTGATAACTGAGGCAGCAGAAAAGTGACGATTCTTCTGGATAACAGTACATTTTTCTTGGCTCATCTGTACCATTCAAAGAGAGTTCAGGCAACCGCTTGCAATTAAGCACAGACTGCGTCCCCCAAAATATGGAGTACGGTCTTAACGACAAATCTGAGCCCTTTGAATAGAACAGTATCTTGAGGCGTTCAGAAATGTAAGGGAACTGGGACATAGGGAGACCATGGGATTCCTTAAGATTTCGCAGTTTTGAGGAAATGATGAAAATAGAATTATGAATGATGGGAAGGGGTGCACAGTGACGTGGAAGGCGGGAAACCTCCCCAAACCTTAAGATTTAGCTACAGCCATTTTGGAGCATTTTGTTTTGATGCTGCATTTTCTGCATCACGTGATAGTGGTGATGTGAGAAAAAAATAACACTGCACCAGTTGTCTGCCTCCAGCAGCCAGGCCTCCAGCTCACCACCACAACCAGGGCAAGGACGGTGGTGTGTTGTCTGTAGATAAGAACGTGATCTTGCATTTATGAAACATTCAAGGTAGACCTAGTAAGTCTAAGTAGACCCAAAAGGCACTTTTCACAAAGGAGTAGTTCCTGCAACAAGTGCGCAGAGGTAGACCGGTGGTACCCATGGAGAGCCCACGCTCTTACACTAGGTTCCTTTGTGCGTGAAAGTGTGATGCATTCCTTGATCAAAAGGGAGCTTTCAAAGTACAACTTACTTTCGGATAGGGTTTCGCCTGGCAGTGGCGCTAATTCATTTAGTGCAGGTCCCGCCCTCAGAACTGGGCCACCAATCTCCGTGCCACAAAGTGGAAATATTTACCATCAGGTAAGATCTCATCCCTCTAAGACTGTTTCATTGAGCACTTATACAGTGGTTTGTTCCTAAACCTATTGCTTAAAAATAAGGGCTTAATAGTGAAATAATGGCAAGAGAGAACTGTTTATATCCATTCTGACATTGATAAAATTATTGTCTTGTAGGATGCTGTCGGGGAAACAGAAGAGAACTGTCATGGGCCTACCCGTGGGAGCCACAGAGGACGTTTCTAAAGCCCAAACCAGAAATGAAGATTTGAGTGTTTTTGAAAAGAAAATTAAATTGGAGTGTGATGAGCACGAGATCCTTGTGTTGCCCGACGCCTACAGTAGCCCAGACCCACTCTCTGAAAATGAGACTTGCAGTGATGGGGTTGGTGGCACCGATCACCCACCGTGCTGGTCCTTGGAGCAGTACCTTAACAAGTGCAAGGAATATACCTGGCTCACGGCTTCAAATGGAAAGCTAGGGTGCAAAGTGTGTCGCGATGTTAAAAATATCGAGGAAGAAAGCGAAGGCATGCATGTGTCTGTGGAATGGGCCGACTGCTTGATCAGTGGATTTGGAGCTACAAGAGGAAAGCAGCAAGTTGCCCTGCGGAAAAAAATATTTCAACACAAGAACAGTAATTGCCACCAAAAGGCTGGGGCTATTATTCAGTCAAGGAATGATGAAAGCGTTGCGGAGTTCAGTGTTAAGATGCAAGTGAGTGGCGTGTTCCGAACAGTCTACAACATTGCCAAGCAAGGGCGCCCTTTCACCGACCTCCCACTTGACATCGATCTCCAGACCTTGAATGGTGCCGATTTGGGACGTTTACTCCATTCTGACCATAGCTGTGCAGACATTATCGACCATATTTCTGCACAGATGAGGTTGCGGTTGGTTCAGCAGATCCTCCTGAATGAATCCAAGATATGTGTGCTCCTGGATGAGTGCCGCACCTATAGCAACATGACCATACTGATTGTCTCTATACGCGCCTCCTTCGGAGACCATGAAGATCCTTTGACAATTTTCCTGGATCTTGTTGAGCTTCCGGAGAAGACAGCAGAAATCATCTTGGACAAGTTGTTCTCATGTTTGGAGAAGTACGGCTTTACCAATAAGTACATGAGGACACATTTGATTCAGCTTGTTGTTGACGGTGCTTCCCCTCTTCTCGGGACAACATCTGGTGTTGGGGCACTCATGAAGGAGCGGTATCCACAATTGGTGGTGTGGAGATGTGCGAGCCACAGGCTGGAGCTTCTAGCCGGAGAAGTTTCGAAAGAGGTGACTGGCATGAACCAACTCACTGTCTTTTTTGACAAGCTCTTTGCGACTTATCATGCCTCACCCAGAAACCGCCGCGAACTGGGGGACTGTGCGCCAGAGCTCGAAGGGCGGCTACTCAAGGTAGGGAAGATCCTAGAAGTTGATTGGGTAGCCTCCAGTGTAAAGTCGGTGCATGCTCTGTGGAATAGTTATGCTTTGCTGAGTAAGCATTTTTACGATTCTTCTATGGATAGCAAAAGAAGTGACACCGAAAGAAAGAAATATGCCAGCTTACTCCGGATGCTCACTTCAGCAGCATTTGTTGATAACCTGGGCGTGCTTTATGACGCAGTCACTGAACTGGAGGACCTCTCCCAACAGCTGCAGCGCACAGACATGACCATCTACGAAGCTGATCGTCTACTTCACAGGCAGAGCTGTGTCTTTGCTTCCATGACCACTTCACCAGGACTCTTCTCTAGAGCAGCAGCAACTGCCATAGATGACCTGGAATTTCAGGGTGTTAAGTTAGATCAAGTTAGCACTAAAGGATGCATTAGCATAGACAGGGTGCAGTTCTTCACCGAGTTGGCCAACAAAGTTCAGCAAAGAATGAGTACCGCCTCGCACGATCCCCACAACACGACCACCAGCCCTGCTGAAATGGAGTATAAAGTGCTGGTGCAGACCATGAAGCTGATGGACCCAGATACCTGGCCAGAGCCGGTGGACATATTGTATGGTGACGTAGAGTTGCAGATGTTTTGTAGCACCTTCCACATCGATGACGCACGAGAATATATCAATGCTTTTAGGGACTACAAGCAGCACAAAGACTGTGAGTTTCCAGAAAAGCTCCAACCGCTGAAGTGCGTTGTAAAAACCTTCACCACGTCCATGTCTGAATGTGAGTGTGTTGTCAGCACGATGAACGATGTCCTCACCTACTTTCGCAGCAGGATGGCCGTCCACCGGCTGTCCTCTGTGCTCTTCATCAAAATCGTAGGCCCGCCTCTGACCGAGTTCAGGCCGGCCCATTACGTCCAGAAATGGTTTGAAAAGGGACGAAGAAGTGCGGACGCCACAAAGGCCATGGGCCGCAGGCCGGCCCCCGCGCACACCTCTGCCTTCCAAGCTATCTGGGACGTTCTATGAGGGGTTCACAGCTCAGTGTATCTCCAGCATACCTATCTCTGACTGTAAACCATCCTTTCCTCCTCAGAGGTCTATTCTAAATAACTACATTTCATTGTTAACCAATGACTGTGACCAGCAAAGATTACTCTTTTCTGTTGTTTCCTTATTTTTATTTTATTTTGAATAGCTAATTAATTTAGCTGGCTTTAAGTGAAATGAGACTGACTGTAATGTTTTGTCTCTGCCTTGTCCCTAACCTAACAATAGCCTTGAAATTGTACATTATGATTGCACAAGGTTCCTTTCATCTGTTTGACCAACAGTGGCCAACAAAAGTAAAACCCTTAGTACCGGGTCTGGATTTGCTTCTTTTTTCCTCCTCTCCTGAAACATTTCTCCCTGCGTCCCATCTCCTGACAACTCTAAGCTTCCTTCCCTGTGGCATGCCTTCATCCCCAATTACACGATTCAAACAAGCCAACCATTTAGAAGAGGAAAGTGGGAGATAAAAAAAATACACATAATCTGGAGAATGGGTTGCTCCCATTGGCTTCTAACAAAGCAGAAGCAATTTCAGGCGGAAGAAAGCAATTTTCACCTGTAAAAATCAGGAATCTTCCGCCGAATCAGGCCTATTGGTTTGTGTGATGATTCCCCAGCAAAGGGTTGTTATTCCATCCTTTCCTGTTTCAGTCACCTGCTTCTTTCCTTGTCCCCTCTTCATCCCAAAATGTGCTTCCGCGCTCTGCAGCACTTGATCAATGCCAGCCCTGTCTTTGCCTTTTACCCTCACCCGTCCCCTTAAAGCCTGAATCCCCCCGGGGCCCTTCTCTTTCCATCCTGTGACTGTTTCTCTTCTGTGAAGGCTGCCTTTCTCATCGCATCCTGTGAAGCCTCTTCCCCCGATTTTCCCCAATATATTCCACGCTCCCCCCTTTCCAGAGTCACCATCCACTCATGCCTGCCTCCTACCCCAGTCGCCATCATGAAACTGGCTTTCCTCGTCTCCAGCCAGTTCCCTTCATTTATCCTGGAGCCCGCCGCCATCTTGACACTTCTCTCCTCTCTCTCCCCTTCTCTCCTGTATTTGCTGGTGCCTGCCCTCGCTCCCTCCTTCCTCCCCCCAGTGCCTGTCTCCATCTATCAGTCTTGTTGCTTTATGTCCTGGATTCATTCCTTGTCGCCTGAAGATTGATGAGCCACCCAAATATTTCTCTGCCTGTCTCATTTCCATGCAGAGGAGAAACAAAGTGAAGGCATGAGGAATGGTGTGTCTGTGCCAGCGAAGCCAGGATTGGGAGGGAGGCGGGAGAGGAGCTACCGGGGCCAAGGGACTACTGCTCTCATGAGTCACACACGTGCATTCATTAACCACAACCCCCGATTGTTACTTTTTATTGAGCATAGCGCTGCTTGTTCAGTGTGATCGACAGTTCTAAATACATGCCCAGAGGGAACCCACCTGGCTGTGACTGATGGACCCTATCCGACTCCCCTGAAGCGTCTGGATTCATAAGCACTTGAGGGGGGCATGGTACGGAATCCATCAGTTTTCCTGTAGCGCGTTAATCACCCCGGGGGCTAACCGGGCGCTTGGCAGAAGGCTGTTGACAAAAGGTTTACCTCACATCGCACGTTCACCTTTAACTGCTCATTGGAGGAGGATGACCCCGAAGAGGCAAGCGGCCTTCAGTCACTAGGTTCATGCTGTACAGGTACCACTACATGCATGCGTGCAGGTGCAGCAGCCAAAGGTGCAGAGTTGCAGTTTACTGCCAGACCCAGTCCTCATGCACTGATGTACCACGCATGTCCTGGAGCCATCCATGTCTTATAATCCTGTTCTCAATTGTGCCCCCAGCCCACAATGTCCCTCCGCCTCCTCCACTGAGAACCTAAATGCCATGTGCCATTGCATTGACCTTTTAAGTAAGGAGTGATGCAAAACCGCTTTAAAAAAATACCCCGTCCCTACTAAAGAAAACACTTATAATAGTAAGGGAAGAATCCAGGGAGCATAAGATGAAATCGATTCACAAAAAGGACGGGTGAGATAATCCGATATTAAATGAAACCATAGAGTATGTGGTGGTTATTCCTTGATCCCACATGTCCACCACCGAGCAGCAATGCATTGCAGAGGTTCACTCGGGAGGAGGCAGCCAGCTACAGTGATGCTTCAGAGGTCAGAAGACCTGAGCAGCAGTCTGCTACTTTGCTATGATGTTCATCGCGCCTCTGCGGCAGGCCTTGTAGAGAAACCCCAAAAGGTCCACGGCGTGGTCCACGGCGTAGTCCTCTTGCCAAGACTGCTTGGTGAGCATCCCACACATGGCTTAACATTGACAAATAACTGCTGGTGGCTTAAGTTTTCCTAGCGCCCAGTTTCATCTCGGGTACTCACACCCATCACTGTCGCAACCTGTCCCACTAGTGGTGCTGTCTACTACGTGAACTTTAGCCTAACTCTGTCGAAGGGAGTTCAGGGAGGTACAAAAATGGTGTTAAATGCTGCATTTCCTGCCCAGTTTTCACTTAAATTGGTTAAAAAGACATGGGCTCTGGAATGACACTTAAAGCAATTCAGAAAATCCAGTTTCACATGAGCTGTCCGTTACTACAGCAATTATCTGCACTCCTACATCTGTTTTTCTTTTCTTGGTCCACCCTGTGCGTTTTGAGTAGAAAAGAATACACAAATCTCACAATCTCAGGCTATTCAGTAGACCTTAACAAGTTGTATATGATCACAAAGCAATGATGTTTTCGGGGCATGTTATTTGCACTTCTAACGCGCTCAGGTATCCCCAAGAGCGTCCCGGCGCGAACCTTGAGAGAATGAAAAGGAGCCAAGATTAGGGAAATAAATGAGTTTAGTGCGATGGCAATGGGAAAGTGGTCATGGGCATGTGGTGTTATGGGGGCTTTGGGAGTTCTATGGTATTATGAGCTGTGGCTCCCCAGGCAGTGATAAGGAAACAAAAGCCTGCTTCCCCAGCACCTAAAACCTGTGCGTTTCGAGCTATGGCGTATCATCTTGACATTGTGAGGAGCTTTGTACAAATTCCATCATGTGTCATGTGGATGAAATAAAAAATTCCTTTCTGGTGTTTTTTAACCTGGCTATTGCATATTTCTTGTGTGACAGTATTGCATGAAACAAATCTTTCCTTGTACTTGGGAGCACTCCAACATCAAAATGCTATTTTTCCAGGAGTGCTAAAAATTCTTGCACTAGTACTAACCACATCCCTTGTAGATCAGTATACATCTTAGAGTTCGTTTTAATGAAGAGTTTTGTTTAGAGCACAGTTTTGAATTATATAACGTGGCTTCCCCTGTCCCAATAAGTAACTCAGTGCCAGATGTACGACCCTTTTTAGCGGTCGCAAATGGGAAATCGGCCAGTTTGTGACTATTAAAATGGTGTGTGGTATGTACAAACCCTATTTTGCGAGTCGCTATTAGGAAGGGGAGTACCAAGGGCGTCCTTTCCAAATAGCGATTGCACTGGTATGTACAATTGTTTTGCAAAGCAGCTGGCACCTACCTCAAGTAGGTTGTAAGCCAGTCGCAAACGAGAAATGGACCCCGGGAGACCCCTTTCCCTTTGTGTTGGACAGCAAAAATATTTTTTAAGAGCTGGAAGGGGTCCGACGGACAACTGCCTACTCTTAAAAAAAAAATGAAACAAATGTTTCATTTAAAAGAAAAAAAACTGCTTCATTTAAAAAGCAGTCACAGACATGGTGTTCTGCTGAACCCAGCAGGCTACCCTCCCTGTGAGTGCAGGCAATTCTCAGTGGGGGGTCACAAATTGCGACCTGCCTGATGAATATTAACGAGGCCAGTCATTTGCGACCCATTTGAGAATCGCAAACAGTGTCCCAGACACTGTTGTACATTACATTTTGCAAGTCGCAAAACATCGCAATTTGTGACTCCCAAAATGGAATAATCGTACATCTGACCTTAAGTGTAACATAGAGCTTTGTTTAATGAAATCCCCAGTGGTCTTGGCAAGAGTGCGGTTAGCCGTTAGTGAGGAGGGGGTCACTGTAAGACTGTTGTATAGTAGTACTAAAGGGTAGTGGGCTCCAACTATCTGTGGAGCTCCTTTTTTATTGGATCATGTCCAGCTTTTATTCGTAAACATTTGCACAATATGTATATAATGAACTTTGAAGGAGTCGCAGAAAGTTTAGTTCTGTGCCTCATTGTCAGCATTTTTGCATCGTCCCTACGGGACGCATAATTGGATTTCTTGCTTTTCCATCTCGCCTTAAGAAAACTTGTCTTAAAACAATTGTTAAAATACTTTTTGTTGTGCCCGTTTTTTTTTCCGCGACGCCTGTAATTGGTTTTTTACCTATACAAATAAAATAATTAATTATAAAAAGGGGCCCCCTTCCACCTTAACGAACTAAGTGCAACACAGAGTTTCAGTATTTATCAGGGTCCCTTTTGTGAGCAGTGTACAAATCCTGGGGCAACTTGATTTTGAGCGCTGTCCTCGTTTGAGGCTGATGACACCAGGGCAGTAGCAGCAGTAGCAGCCCCCTATGCCCTAACATCCTGCTCTAGCTGCTTCTTCATAGGTACATGGGAAGGAGAGCACAGCAAAGCCTGCTTACTTTGTAAAAGAAGTTATACAACTATAAGAAGCCTCTGTAAAATTGGAGACTGAAAGTATTTTTCGCTTTTGGGCAGGCCATCAAAGAGGTGGGAGGCTTTTGTGGCAGAGGAAGAGCGCTGTAAATGCCACAAATTGTATCATTTTGTTATATTTTTGCCTCCAGTTACAGATTTACAAATTCAGGCACATAGGCTTTAACTAAGGGGATCCATATTTTAGCAGGCAGGCTGGACAGACTGTGTCAGGCCTGGCAATGGCAGAAATCACATGCTTTTAACCCTATGTCCTTCTGCCTCAGGGTCTCCCTGTTGCTTGTGGTCTCGATCATGGTGGCCCTGGGCTGTTGATGGTGATGTCTGTAGGAGAGAGACTGGGTGGGAGATGGGGTGTGTGATCTAAACAGGTTTTCACTCTGGAGTAGCCACTGCAGCTGAGCCCAGAGAGGTATGGATGGCTTAGAATCATAGTGTCAATTATCACTTATAAACCTATCACCTACATATGCAAAAGACCGAGGGTACCAACTCTTACCAGCCGCTGAGCATAAAAATTGGGCTTCCTCTAGACCCCTACTCACAGTTTCCAAAGTCCTGTGTATCCCAGCTTGGCTTAGCCTGCATTGTGCACTACCATGGTTGTGTACATAGTTGAATGCATCGTGCAATTATACACAACCCCCCCCCCCCCAAATACTGATAAGGGATCAGGATGATAAAGGACAAACCTAGCTCACAGTAAGTGCCAAGAACAGATTGAATCAGAAACCAACACGCAAGCAACCTAGTGGCATGCAACATCCATTTGAGTGAATACCTATTGCTGACCACAGATGCACTTCCCCTACCATCCTAACACAATGGACCAAGAGAAAAGGCATTTATTGTGAACTCCCTAGATGTGGCTTATGTTTGTAATATACATGGAGGAAGGTTATGGGAGGTTTTTATACAGCAGACATCCTTTATCGTTTACGATGCCGCTTAATCCTGCAGCTGGAAACAGAACAATTGATGGACAGAATGCAGAACAATGTCATACATTCACCCCAGTACAGAGATTTGGGCCTAAATCGATCTTTTTCTTGCTCCCAATACCATTTCAGTTTGAACCCAGCCATATGCAAATCAGTTTTGACCCACCTCCCTATGGGAACAGTCCAGTCCGAACGGCCAGGACAGGTCCACCCTGGACTGGAAACAAGCATCCTAGGACCGGTTCCAGGGTTTGACCCCTAATCTGCCTAGCCACCTTGACTACAGTGGCATGGAGAGTACGGGACCCACGTATGGGCATACCCGTCCCACTCAGGGTGACAATTACAACAAGAACAATTCATGGACAGAATGCAGAACAATGCCATACATTCACTCCAGTACAGAGATCTGTGCTTAAATCCCTTTATTTTTGCTCCCCATGCCATTCCAGTTTGAACCCAGCCATATGCAAATTAGTGACGCCCTGAAACCTGTCTTGGGATGCTTGTTTCTGGTCCAGAGAGGACCTGGCTTGGCAGTTCGGGCTGGACTGTACCCATGAGGCACAGGTTCAAGACTGATTTGTATATGGCTGTGTCTAAACTGGGGTGGCTTGGTGAGCAAAAGAACAATGGATTTAACCCAGATCTATTGAATGGGGGTGAATGTTTGATTTGCTCTGCATTCCGTCCATCATCTGTGTGTCTTGCTTAATCCTTAAGCAGCAAATCCTATTTCAGTGCTAGCTCCAGCCTACTGTCACCTAGTATGCTGCTAGTCACAGGCTTCTACTATACCTAAAACAGCTGACTAACTAATATTGTCTGATATTTACCGTACTGCCTTAAAAATTACATCTTCACACCTATCCAGCACCACTGCACTCCAAAGAACAGGGTTCTGCTACTGGATAGGCTGTCAACAGTAAAGGAAAACAAATGTTTATCTAGCTGCTTTAATTTCGGCTTATTTTTTAGGTCTTACCTAAGAGAAAGTGTATGCTGTTTGGAGACCTAATGTTCCCTCATAGTGGTTTGAGCGTGCCCATGCTTCCCATTGGTTGGCTTCATTGTCACTCATGTGCTTAAAAACATTTTTTTTTGCAGTGTGGTCTTTCCTTTCTTTGTGTGTTCCAACCCTAGAGCATGACTGCCTTACTGTCCTTTACGGCTCGCTCCTTTTTTTTTCTTTGTTTAGGCACTATGAGAGAATGCACATCTTTTCACTGTCTCTCATGTACTTCTCTCCCCTCTGCCGCACTCGGTGTTCCTTTTTCTCGCCTGTGTGTTACTCCCTCTGTGTTGCCTCCTGCCAGCTCCACATTGCTGTCTTTCGTCTGTTTGATTCCCCCTAACCCATGCCCTGTGTTGCTTCCGCGCCCACCCACGCCTGCATCATTTTGTAGGTGCATGTATCATGGTACGCCCACTTACAAAATGATTCTTGATACGTGCCCTTACTAAATGATGCAATTGGCCGGATCAAAAGGTTTAATAATAAAAAAAAATTATATTCTAAACTTAAACCACAAGGCACAGCATAGGGATGCTGTTTTGCATTGCTAAACCAATTTGCATAGCCAGTAGCTTCCAAAAGCAATATTGACTTCGACCATCCTTGTTATTCTATGCAGCTAGCATCCGGAACCTGAAAGTATACATGTATTTTGAGTAGTTTATGCATCTGCTAGTTCCATGGGAGAGGCTTAAGACAACACATAGGCACTCACTGTCTACAGAGCAGAGTTCAGCATAATATTGTGTGGTTTCTACTTAAAATCATGCTAAAACTGTTCTTGGAATGTAAGGGAGATGCCATTTGGTGGCCAACTGAGATGGGATCCCCTCTGCAGCCTGTCACTAAGGTTAGAAATTTGGGAGTGATGTTTGACGATAAGCTTTCATTTACTCACCATGTAAATGCGGTGGTCTCCATCTTTTTTTCGCCCTCAAAATGATTAAGAATCTTCTTCCTTTCGTTCCTTTGAGCGCAGGAAAACCTCTCATGTGTACATTGGTTTTATCTAAGATCGATTACTGCAATGGCCTCCTTCTAAATGCCCAGGAGAAAGTTTTGAACAAATTGCAGTTAGTTCAAAACTCAGCAGCCATAATACTGTCAGGCACGCCCAAGTTCAAATTTATCTCTCCTGTAATACGCCAGCTCCATTGGTTGTCGATCAGGAATCGAATTAAATTCAAGGCACTATGTATTGCATACAGGGCAATTAACAACTCTGGCCCTGAGTTTTTAAGAAAATCATTATGCCTGTATACCCCAAAGAGATCACTGCGTTCCTCCTCAGCCCGACTTTTAACTGTCTCACGTACAAAGAAATCATCAGGGGGAGACGGATGTTTTTCAGTTGCCACAGCCAAATTGTGGAACACCTTGCACCCTTACATCAGGGCCAGCCCCTCCCTTTTTGGGTCTCGCTGGCAATGCATCCGCAAGGATGCATTTGTCCAGCTGGAGACGTATAGCGATCAGTCTGGGGGAAGGAGGACAAGAGGGTGTACGAGCTTTTTCTTCCTGGATTCGTGTGCGCGAACGCGCACGTCGCGTCCCGCGCCGTACACATGCGCGCGCAGACAGACACTCGCTCACACACACACCCCCTCCCCCACAGTCACACACACGCACTCCAAGACACATACACACACACACGCACGCACGCACACATACACAGCCCGCCCCCCCCCGCGCGCGCACACACATGCTCACCCCCCCCCCCCGCAGCTCAGCAACCCACTCACCGGCTTCCTTCGTGCGGCGGCTCTCCTCAGCTGCAGGGCCCGGCAGCAGGACTCTTCTTCCCTCTTTCGGCACCGGGGCGCAGGGTAGGCTCCTGCCTGCTCCGGTGCTCCAAACAATCGCGGCTCTTCCGTGGGAGGCGGGGTAGGCTCCCGTCCTCCTACTTCCTGTTTCCGGTTGTCGCGCCGGCCTGCCTGACTTCCTGGTCGCAGGCTGGCAGAGTGACGAGGATGTTTGATTTGCGGTATTTATTTATTTATTTATTTATGCATTTTTATATAGCGCGGACTTTACCCGAAGGCGGTATTTATTTATTTGTATTTATGCATTTTTATATAGCGCGGACTTTACCCGAAGGCGGTATTTATTTATTTATGCATTTTTATATAGCGCGGACTTTACCCGAAGGCGTCAGAGCGCTTCACATTAGGAACAGAAATGAAACATAATGAGAAACATTACAAAAGAACAGGTTGCAAAAACATACGTTACTTACATAAGGTAATAGTGACAATTGTGAGCAAACAAAATACATGAGGTAGTAAAAACTATGAGCAACCAAAAATACATGAGGTAGTAAAGGTAATAGTGACAATCGTGAGCAAACAAAATACTTGAGTAAAAATTGTGAGCAACCAGAATACATGGGTAGTAAAGGTAATAGTGACAATCGTGAGCAAACAAAATACTTGAGTAAAAATTGTGAGCAACCAAAATACATGAGGTAGTCAAAAGTGCACAAGAGGAAATGAAAGTGACAAGTGTGCAGTTATAAGAGAAAACAGAGTATAATTAGAGGTATAGTCCTGCAATAAGTGCTAGACACTCAGGCTCAGGAACAAGCGTTACATGGGCAAGGTGGCACTTGTGCAAGTATCAAAGGTAAAGACATGTGAGAGGTAGCAGCCGTGTGTTGCAAGGGCAGAGTGGTGTGTGCATGTTACAAAAGTGCACCGAACACCAGTACATGGAAAATACTGCAAAAAGGCAGACCCTCCAATCACAGGCATACACTGGGAAGGCACTTCCATGGTCATGGAAAGTAGAAATTATCAGTAGTGGGAAGTCTTCCTCACAAATAGCAAGAGGACGTGAATTACTTTTGGAGGGGTCTCTGGAGGAGGAGAACTTTGAGGTCCCTTTTGAAGGCCTGGGAGGAGGCGGTGGTCCGGAGCTTTTTTTTGTCCTCTCGCGGTTTGTAAATACAAAACATATTGCATTACAAATGCTATAGGTATCACATTTGCGAAAGTTATAACTATTGGCATTGTAAATGACGAAGCTATTAATTTAGCTATTTAAAAAAAAAGAAACATAAATAAAAACTTTGCCATTTACAATACCAATAGCTCAAACTTTCCTAATGCGAGACCTATTGCATTGCAAATGCTTGTTACTTTCAGGAAGCTAGTAAAAACGTGGCTCTTCAACCAGTAATTAATTATTCCAACAGCTCAGCATTACTGTCTTTCAGCGCCGAGACACCTTTGGGTAGTTGTGCGCTATATAAATTGCACAAATAAATAAATAAAATGAATGTGCGCCAGATAGTAATGTGCGTCTTTGAAAAAGTACACAAGTGAGATCATTTTCATACGGTATTTTATCAAATGCACCTACTCGTTAATAATAGTAAAAATAATATGCTATCTGTAATTTTTAAACTGTCTCAAGTGGACTCATTTCATTTATATTAATACATTTCAAACATCTGCATTCCTGAACAGAGCACTTGGACCAGGCAAATTCCTTTGCTCTCTAGTCTTCCAAATCAAATAAGGGTACTGTAGGTATTAAAAAGAAATACCATTCTTTTACAGAGAGCCAAGTTAAAGTATGTAGAAATGCCGGAAGATCAGTTCCCTGGGCATCCTATGCTGCTTTCAAACACACAACTGCACTCTGAAGTCTAAAGTTAATGATGGCAAAGGATGGTGCTAGGACTGGAACCCAGAAATGCATTCCTCATGAATGGCCTCTTAACTGTGCTGATGGCAGAGAAAAGCATGTACATTGTCTACTTATCTTAAACACTAACAGCGCTATATTTGTGCCCCCCGAAAGATCTAGCTCCATGCCATTGTAAGACTGATACCTTGTCTGTTAGGGGGCCTTCTCTGAGGAGCCATACTGCTGATGGCTCAGACAGCTGGCTAAACATAAGAATCACACCTATTTGAAGGGGAAGCCCTTTTTTGTGAAAGTACACAACTTCTGTCCAATAAATACCATGTACTTCTGTTCACCAATATGTGGGCGGAGTTGAAGTCCTCCTTTTGTAGTACTCCTGAAAGCTTTTACTTGATCACGTAAGGTCTGTGGATGGCTGCTTTGTCAATCCAGACCTAAAAATAAAAAATGCTACCTAGGAGCAGGTAGAGATTGAAGCAGCTAAATCCGTGCTCAGGGTATCAGTTGAGGTTTAGAGCAAACACAAACTTTTAGATGGCATGTCACTCAACCTTTTTAGTCTTGTGATAGGTTGACTTCTCACTCCTTCCGACTGCGCTATTTTCTCTGCTCCCCTCCCTCCATAGGCAACGCAGCCCTCTGTTGCTACCCGCTACCCAGCTAGGTGTGTGCTTTAAAAATACCAACAGACATACAGGAGTGTGACTGAATTTAGAGGCTTCATTGCTTACGAAGGAATCTGTTTCACTTGGCTTGAGCTGGAACTCTTCATAGGTGGGCCTACAGACAGAAGACAGTAGGTAAAAATAATAATAATTTGTATAGCATGAACATATCACCCCTCAAGGGGTTCAAAGCGCTGGGAGCTATTGGGGAGATTAAGTAAGCTATTGCCCATTCACCTGATGCTGAGCTTCCGCCAGAGATCGAACCCCAAGCCCTGAGCTTTGGAGTCAGCTGTTCTGGCCCCTGCGCCACCCCTCTCTAAGAATGCTTTATCCTCATGTCAGTGGCCATACTCTGCCCTCACCCAAGGTCACTGGGGTGGCTTGAGCATGTATTGAATATTAGGGCACACAGTCAGTGGTCAAGCATTGCCCTCATGCACAGTCACTGGTACGGTGTGGGTCAGTGGCCATACACTGACCATAAAGTTGGTCACTGGTGCAGCTTTAGCACGCACTGTGTACCCTGGCGTAGGGTCAGTGGCTTCGCATTAGCCTCATCCGTGGTTACTGATGCGGCTTCAGCATGCAGTGTGCATCAGGACAGGGCCTTTCCCAAAGGATACCTGGGGCATGGCTTGTTCTGTGAGCCCCTCCCCGGCAGAGCTCCTTCTGTTTGAGCGTATTAATTCTGCTGGTTCTATGCTCCATACTACACTGGTTCTTTTGTGTCATTCAATGTAATGCTTTGCAATGGGCATTTATTGTGAACATACCAGAGGAAACTACAATGGACTATCCAATATAATATGTCAAGTATTCATGTTATTTTCTTGTTATAACAAAATAAAAATAAAAAAATATTTTAAAAAATAATGCTGGTAAGTTATGTTTTTATGGCCAAGAAGTCTAATAAACATGTAAATCGATATACCCCGGGCTGGCATGGCACAGTCTGAATGGTGTCGGGCTGGCAGCCCAGTGACCTGATACGACGAGGAAGCCGGAGAGCACGGAGGAACCCATACCCAGGGCCCAAACCCTCGGTCCATCCTATAATGCAGGATCAGCAGGTGCTTGAAATCCCACCATCTGTGCCTGGGGTGTCCACACCGAAGCAGCGACCCTCCCCCTGCTCTACAGCACCCCACACATTCATTGATTCTGCTACGTCTGTAATGGGTACCCCAATGTGGACGTAGTACCTGATTTTCTCACAGCTGCTCCAGTGAGTTCCATTTGAGCGCAGCGGTTGTCGTAATAGGAGTCGACAGGTGTGGAGAGGGACTGAGGCGGAAACTACATTGGTTCCCATGTGCAAATGGTACTCCATTGTATCTGGCTGTGGAGCATGCCTTATTCCAGTAATTGTATTGCACTTTATGTGGATTTATACAGTGGATATTACCCCTGATGAGGCATTGAAGTGATTTGCGGCAGGTAACACGCTAGTCCAGAACCCAAGATTAGTGGTTAATCCAATGGTTACTGTTTATTCTTGGTTATTGGGATTTATCTTATTCTCCCAATAAACACATTCCATGCATTTGCTCCTGTTTCTTTGTGGTGAAGTAGATTCATAGGAGTTGGATGTGATCATTAACGGGGGTGGAGGCACAGCCATGTGAGTTCTTGCAGTGGTGGTGGAATGAACTAATGTGATAGTAATCGAGAAGGTTTTGTTTTGTTCCATCGATTTGGTTCAAACTAGGGAAAGTTTTGGTCAATGAAATGAGTTGTTGATCATTTTCAGAAATGCAATGAACTAGATTAAGAGGTACTGGCAAGCGATTTGTGGTGCCTATTCCCAGGGAGAGGGGGCACACAGAGGATGGAGGTAAGAAGGGGGACGTTCGAAAGAGGTTTTAGGTCAGAGTCAGATTTACATGCAGGGTTTTAGAATGTAGTTGACTGGCGTTTTGGGCTAGCATGCAAGCTGGGGATGTAAAATTGTAAAAATAATAACACTATGCACGTGAGATGGTGCTATATTAAGTGTTTTGATTGGCACTTGAATCACGTGGAACAGTTAACTGCTGCTAGGATGGATGTCTGTTGGGACTGCAATGTCCCCTTAATGGAATACTGCTGTGTACCCTTGCCCTGCGTGCCCAACAGCACGTGTAGCTAGTATAGTGGCTTTTTATCATGGCCTGGCCATCAGACTAATCTAACGTGCAGAAACCTAGCCCTGTTCTGACATTGCATCGTCCAGGATAAAATGTTTTGTCGTGTTTAGTAGATGGCCATGCCTTTTTATCAAGGTCAGCGAGGGTTTAACACCTTTATGCTCAGGACGGCTCCCGGCCGTCATGAGTTACGGTAGTCGTGTGCTCATGACGGCCGGGAGCCGTCCGAACATTGCCGCTCTACCCACGGGCGGTTAATTCCCCGCCTGTGTGGGAGAATTAATCAGTGGGCGGAGTTTGGACGGCCGGCCGTCATGAGCACACGCTTACTATGAATCATGATGGCCAGGGGCGTGGCTTGAGCGCCGAGGGAAATGGCGGCGTGAGCCCGGAGCTCCGCGCCTCTTCCCCACAAGACTCCTGACAAAAGGGCCGGGAAGCCCGTGTGTGCCCCGGCGCCGATTACCGAACCGGCGGTGCCTGCTCGGCCGAGATCTGGGCTGCCGACGGCGTCGCAGAACTGAGAACGACCGCCGATCGCGGCGGCCCCTGGAGCGGAGGGGAGGACGGCGCCGAGCAAGATGGCTGCCTCGGCGGAATCCTGAAAGGCGGAGGGCTGCCAGAGGAACCCACTGCCGGCGCGCATGGGGAGGGCGCGATCGACGGCAGCAACGGACCCCCCAAGGCAAGGATTGCTCCTTAGGGCCCGGCTGCGGTACGCGGTGTAATCGGAGTGGGCGGGGACGGCCGCCCGGGTCCGCTCCTGCGGGTGAGGCTTCCTGGCGGACTCCTGGCCGGGAGAACGAGCACCGGAGCTCCACCCAAGCCCCAGACGCCGGCCGATTCAGCAGGTGAGCGGGGGCCGCCCTGAGAGGGGGTCCGAAGGGAACGGTGCGCGGAGCTGTGCATCCTGGGCCCCCCTCCCCCCCTCGCCCCCACAGCAGTGGCCCGTGCAGCATATGGGGGCATGAGGAAGGACCCCGAGGGACATTGAAGGGGCTTTGGCGGCGCCCAGCATCCCGCGCCGCCCCAGGGGGGAGTGCACGTTGCCCCACAGCATCCGGGGGGTCGGACAGCACGACGGACGCCTACTCTGGGGCGCTGTGCTTGAGCAGCGGGACCCCGTAGCGCACAGGGGTGGACCACGTGGCCGGGGCCCGAGGACAACAGGCAGGCGAAGACAGCGGAAGCGGCGAGGCCGGCCACGATGGGGAAACCAAGGGCCAGAGTGGAGGAGGCGGCAACGTCGGAGGTGGTGGAGGGGGCCCCCGCTGAGCAGACTGACCTGCAGCGATTGCAGGACCGGATACTGGAAGCCATAACGGCCACCAGGGATGCGCTCCACAACGACATAGCGCAGGTGGCGTCGGGGTTGGGCCTACTCCGGGCGGACCATGACAAACTAAGAGACAGAGTCAAGGAGGCTGAAGTGGTGCTCGAGGTCATGGCGCCGGCTCACAAGGCGATGGAGAGTAAGCTGACGGAGGCCCTGGACCGCATAAGCACCCTGGAAAGGCGAGCGGAGGATGCGGAAAATAGGAACCGCCGCAGCAACGTGCGGATCGTCGGTGTGCCGGAGACGGAGGGGACGGGGGACATGATTGCCTACATGGAGGAATGGCTGAAATCGGTGGTGGCGCCGGAAGGGCTTTCGCCGTTCTTCACTCTGGAACGGGCCCACAGGGTCCCCTCAGGACCGCCCAAGCCTGGGCTCCCTCCCAGACCGATCATAGCCAAGTTGCTACACCACAAGGACAGAGATCTGCTCCTGCGGAAGGCTCGTGAGGACGGCCCCTTCCAGATTGCAAACAGTAGAGTGACACTTTTTCCGGACTTTACCTTCGAAACGCAGAAACAACGAGCTTCCTTCCTCACGATCAAGAGGGAACTGCGGAATGAAGGGATTGCCTACTCCTTGCTCTTCCCAGCCAGGCTACGAGTGGTAGTGGACGACAAGGCGATCTTCTTTGCGACTTCAGCGGAAGCCTGGGACTGGTGGGAGACATACAAGGCCGGGACTGACGGCGCGAGGGTGAGAGAAGAGCAAGAGAAAGAGCGGGAGCGCTCGCCCAAACGGCTGCGGAAATCGAGGAGACTACGGAAACGGGGGCGAGGGAAGCTAGGCCCATCGGCCTCTCAGACTGACGCGGAACGGCAGGCGGCGCTGCTGGAGGTGGTGAAGCTTGGTCGGGCAGTGGGTCCCGGATCTAGGGGGGCCACGGACTCGGATACTCATGTCTCGGCCTCTGGATCGGAGTCGGACCTATCGGAGATTCACCGCAAGGAGGGGCCGCTGGTGACGCCGCAGACGGCGGACGAGATCCACAATGTTTGAACTACTGTCGTTGCAGTATGGGTAATGATTGGGGAACTGTGAGGGGGGACCATTGCCTATACACATAGTGGGGGCCGGGGCACGCAGCGGGGCTCAGGGCAGAGGGGCCATGAGGAACCGGGGAGGGAGGGTGGAGATGGGCATCGCGGCCTCCCTCTGGGCAAGGCCGTGCTCCGTAGGCCCTTAAGGCACCCACAGCTACGGCTGTGTAGTTGAGACCTGGGTCTTCAGGTGCGGGAGTTTGGATGGGGACTGGTATTTCGATATTGGGGCCTGTTCTGGGGGAGGGGGGGGGTTCCACAGTTGGGGACTGTTTGCCTTTTTTTGCAGTTGTTGACCCTGGGTGTACCATGGGTAGGGATGTTGGGGAGTTTTGTTGTTTTCAGAGGGGGCACCATCACCGCCGAAGGACTGGACACGGAGGGAGTGTTTCGACCGGATTACTGGGATAATGGCTAATGTAAACGGATTGACCTGTATCACCTGGAATGTCCGGGGCCTACACACTATGCAGCGCAGACACAAAATACATGCCTATTTAGTACGGAGGGGAGTGCACATCGCATTGCTACAGGAGACGCATCTCACACGGCAGGAGGGGGAGGCGTTGCAAAGGAGATGGCGGGGGCAGGTTTATCACACTAGCTATTCGGCCTATGCGCGAGGAGTGCTCATTTGGGTTAGGGCAGGCACGCCTTTTCACCTCACACGCCAATGGGTTGACCAGGAAGGGAGGTATGTGGTGGTGGAGGGGAAACTTGACGGTAGGGATATAGTATTAGCTAGCATTTATGCCCCAAACTCGGACCAGCTGGCTTTCCTCGCGACGCTATCAGGGACGCTGGCCCACTCCCTTGCAGGCCCGGTCCTGCTGGGGGGTGACTTTAACTCCATTGCCGACCCCTTGCTGGACAGGTCTCACCCCCCCCTTCGTGACTCCCCGGTTTACAGGCTCTCTAGAGGTCGGCGGGACTGGCAGGAGAGCTGGGAACTTATAGACGTCTGGAGAGGGCAACACCCGACTGACCGGGATTATTCGTTTTTCTCCGGGCTCCATGACTTGCATGTCCGTTTGGACACCATACTTTGCTCCCGGGAAGTGCTGCCATACGTCACTGACTCTGAGTACCTGACGAGAACAATCTCGGATCATAATCCGCTCCTGATCCGGTTGGCGTGGACGGCGAGGAAGCCCAGGGTTCCGCTCTGGAGACTGCGGCCTGAGACGCTGGAGGACCCCCTTTTCGGGGCGGCCCTAGCGGAAGGAGTGACCTCGTATTTCACGGAGAACGAAGGGTCGGCGACCTCAAGGGCGGCGGAGTGGGACGCCTTCAAGGTAGTGGTGAGGGGTATCTGTATCAGGGATTATGTAGGCGTGCGGAAGGTACTGCTGGGCGATTTGGCTGCGGCGGACGCTAGGCTGCGGGAGGCGGAGAGGAGGCGGCCCGGACACCCGGACCTCCAGGAGTCTCTCTGTTTGGCCAGGGAGTCGGTGGCCGTTGAAGTAGAGAGGCTCCGAGCCTTTGACTACAAGCGCTATGTGCTGCGCTCCCATGTTGACGGCGATAAAGCGGGTACCCTCCTAGCGTGGCTCTCGAACCCCACCAGACGATGCGCTCCCATACTCCAACTGCGGGATGTGTCGGGCGTGCTTCAGCAAACTCAGCTGGGCATAGTCGACGCCTTCCAGAAATATTACGAGGGCCTGTACAAGAGTGCCCGGGGAAGCAGGACGGGACTGGTGGGACCCTTCCTGGCTGATCTGCCCCTACGCCAGATAGAGGCTGAGCAAGCGAAGGACTTGGGGTCGGACGTTGATGTGGGGGAGATACGATCGGCGGTGCGGCGCATGGCAAGGAACAAATCGCCGGGGATAGACGGACTCCCCATAGAGTTCTATAACAAACATCTGGATGTACTGGCACCGCGACTCCTGACTGTCTATAAGGAGGCTAAGGCGTCGGGACGGCTACCACAGTCGATGAGGGAGGCGTTAGTGGTCCCACTGCTGAAGCCCGGCAGGGAGAGTGCTGACCCTGCGTCCTATAGACCGCTCTCTATGCTCACCGCAGACTATAAAATCCTGAGTTCCATTCTAGCGGCGAGGCTCCTGCCTCACATGGCGGGGCTTGTGCACGACGACCAGAACGGTTTTATACCGAACCGTAACACCACGATCAATATCAGGAGGCTCATCCGGCTTCTGGACGGGCTGATGGACGGGGCAGGGACGGAACTGGTCCTCTCGGTTGATATTGAAAAGGCCTTCGACAGCCTCGAGTGGGATTACCTCTATGCTGTCATGGAGCGCTTTGGTTTGGGAGCTGGTTATATCCATTGGACGAAGGTCCTATACGCGGAAGCAATTGCAAGGGTGAGGGTGGGACCGGCGGTATCCCTCAGATACTCGGTGGAGCGGGGCACTCGTCAGGGCTGCTCCCTGTCACCGCTTCTCTTTGCACTGGCTATTGAGCCGCTGGCGGCTGCGGCCCGAACGGGGCGGCACACCCGCGGAGTGCGGGCCCGAGACGGTCAGCATTTCATCTCGCTGTATGCCGATGACTTATTACTGTTCCTCTGCGACGGGGGTGAGGACTTACGGAGAGCGGAAGCTCTACTGGAAAGCTTCGGAGAGATGTCGGGCCTGCGGGTTAACTGGCCCAAGACGAGTTTGTTCCCACTACTGGGGGGCACTGCCCAACCACAACATCAGTCGGAGGCGACCTGGAACCCTACCTGCATGAAATACCTGGGGGTCCATATTTACCATAGGCCGGAGGACTTGCTTGAGGGCAACCTGGGACGATGCGTACGTGGACTGAAGGGCTGTATGTCCTTCTGGTCCACGTTACCACTATCAGTAGCGGGCCGGATTTCCCTCCTGAAGATGGTTGCCTTGCCGAGATTGCTGTATTATTTCCGGACGCTCCCAATCTGGATACCTGGCTCCTTCTTTAAGCTCCTTAAATCTCAAATCACGTCGTTCATTTGGGGAGCGGGACGATGCAGAGTAGCGCTAGCCACGCTCTCTCGCCCGAAGGATGAGGGGGGTTTGGCAGTGCCAGACTTTGAGCTATATTACCTAGCGGCACAATTGCAAGTCTTCACGCAGGAAGTAGCGAGAGCATTTCGGGGCCCAGAGGACGAAAACTCGCGGGGGACGCCCAGGCACGTCCTGGCGTATATAACCCTCCAACAACGGCTGGACGGGCGGGATTTATCGCTAGAACAGCGCACGTACCGTCACTGCTGGAACCGGACCCAGAAGAGAGCGGGTACCCAACGCCCATACGCGCCTGAGATACCACTGGGCATGTTAACGGCCTTACCGCATGGCGGCGATTGGTCGCAACTACAGGAGTGGGAGGAGGCGGGGATACAGGTAGTAGGGGACCTTTTTGAGAATGGCGCACTGCTCCCGTTCCAGGGGCTAATCGACCGCTTCGGTATCCCGAGAGGGGGATTTCTGCTGCATGCAGCAGTCACCAGGGCGATGCACGCCCACTGGGGCACGGGACTTGTGGAGCCCGGGACGGCAGCGGCGTGCCAGTACACCATGATGGCGGCGGGCACGATTAAGGCGGTTACATGCCTATATGGTCGGATGCTTAGGGAGAATATCCCTCCTCTCACATCCCTAAAAACGAAATGGGAGGCGGATCTGAGTGGGGACATACCGGACACGACGTGGGCACAGCTTGTCCGTAGGGCACGCAACAGCACGAGAAACGCCAGGTTCCAGCTGATCCACTACTATGTGTTGCATAGGGCGTACATGACCCCAGGTAGAATCAGGCGGTATTTTGGCGATGACACGGCAGCCTGCCCCCGGTGCCCGGAGGAGGGGGCTGAGTTAGTACACATGCTGTGGGCATGCCCGGCCCTACGAGATTATTGGCAGGAAGTGGGGGAGATGCTGAATGAGGTGACGGGAAGATCCATAGAGTACGGACCGGCGGAATGTCTTTTGCACTGGTTTCCCCATACCCCCAAAAATAAGCTCACGAGTAAGTTTATCGACATGGGACTGATGGTGGCTAAGAGGGAGATCACTAAGAACTGGAAGGCGAGGATGGGGCCTACTCCACGGAGATGGCGGCAGGAGTTCCTAAAGTGGGCCACGGCTGACAGCACACACAGATACCAAATTGCGCGCAGGACCCCTAGCCAGGCTGCGGCTGACACTGCGTCCGCATGGGAAGTGATGGTGCAGGAACTCAGGGATAGCGAAGCTGATGCAGAGGAGGAGACTCCCGAGGGGGAGGGGGACGGAGAAGGCGAGCTGAGGCCCTAGGAGCAGCAGGAATGTAGGGAGACCGAAGTCAGCAACCCAAAGATGATACCAGCGTAGTCTTAGGCGGGTGATGGTGTATGGGAGGGGGTGGGGGGGGGGGAGTTCTAGGTTGGCGCAGGGAAGGGGAGTTGGGGATCAGCGCGTAGGTTAGTAGGGCCATAAAAGTAGTCATACACTTCATCCGTACACTAACCGCTCCTCTGTATTGAACGTCAGGCATGGGTGAGCAGAGGCTTCAACGCCGCCCGGCCCCCGGGTTGTGGGCTGAACGGCTGTGTACTGGTTGACGGGATGTATTCTATATCTGCTAAAACTTATGATGCTACCTCTATGTGTGTATTGACCTGTACAGGTATGCCTACAATAAAAATTGTTTTAAAAAAAAAAAAAAAAAAAATGAATCATGATGGCCGGAAGCTGTCCTGAGTACCCGAGCGCCACGCCCAGCCCTGCCCCCTCACACCGCGGTGGAATTTGCCATGCGGCAAAGGGGTGAAGGTAATAACCCCTCATGTTAAGTATGTGAAAACTTAGCACCTTTCTCTAACATCCTGTGTGCTTGGGGAGAGTGAGTGCACATGTGTAGTAGTACTCTGTGTAGAGGAGTCAGAGTACTGAAACCAGTGGAATCCCTGGATTAGCAATGGCATGAATTGGATACCCCTGACAGTGGAAGTGCTGCCTGCATTCTTGTTGTTCGAGGGTGGAGATCCCGACACAGAAGTGATGCACATGGAGACAGGGCTACCTTTAAAAATGCCACGTAGTTTATTCGCACATGGCTACTGATTAGTTCTTCCTGAACACTGTCATTTGCTAGGAGGTGGATGTAAAAGAGTGGGACTACACTTGTGCAAGGTGAGGACATTTCCAGGTCATGCCTTCCCCTGAATCCTACTTCAGAGAGGAGAGATTGATGACAGCCAGGTGCAAAACGTCACACTTCATTGTGCCGCTGCTGTGAGAAGACTTCACATAACATATGTATCTGAACTGCATCCTGAGAAGGACACTTGAAAGAGAGCACCTCAAAATAAACAATGCCAATATTTCTGGCAGTGTTTGCATGAAAGACTGAAGGGAGGGAAGGGGTAGGGAAAGTACGCACTGCTAGGCTATTTTGAAGGAAACAACATACACAGCATATTACAGACATGTAACCATTGTTCCTATTACTACCAGCTCTCTAACTGATAGTAAAACTGTTGACAGGCAGATAATAAAGGTTGTGGCTGGCGCTAAGGAAGGTCGGGTGCCCTCGCGTATGCCGGAGTCTTGCCAGAGTCCTGCCCGTCTGCGCCCGTCAGCGTTCCGGAGGCGGCGGAGCGGCGCATCACTCTGGTTTGACGAGCGGCATGATTCGTTATTCTTCCACGACTCTTCGCTCCATGCAACCTACTCCCTGTGCGTGCCGATCTGTGTTTCCTGGTCGGTATAGGGGTAAGCATCGCTGCCCTGCTTGTGGCTGGTCTCCTGCCTTTGGTCCCTCCCCCGTCCAACGGTCAGGCGTGGGTCGGGTGAACCACTTGTGTTTACTGTTGAACACGCGTTCTTTAGGTAGGCATGCCCTTGACGTGTACGATCTTTTGGTCAGGGAGAAACCTCTTTGCCTGCTACTAACCGAAACTTGGCTGGGGGAGTCGTCCAACCCGGACATCCTGGCGGCCATCCCTCCAGACTATGACATCTTCCGACAGGACAGAGCCAAGGGAAGGGGTGGCGGAGTGGCGGTGGTGGTTAAGAAGAGCGTTCCGTGCTCCATCCTCCCCATGGAGACGATAGCGGGCTCTGAGTCCCTTGCCTTTGCCATCAGGCTGTCCCCCCATCAAGCCCTGAAGGGCCTGCTGGTGTATAGGCCCCCTGGGCCGGTCGGCTCCTTCTGTGAGGACCTCCAGGAGGTCCTATCCAGACTTGCCCTGTCTGCGCAGCACTGTCTGCTGGCAGGTGATTTTAATTTTCATCTGGACACTGTGGGGGATATAAATTCAAATAAATTGTTTGATATTACCGCCCCTCTGGGTCTCGCCCCAGCACTGTCGGGCCCCACGCATGAGCGAGGGCATACATTAGACCAGGTGTTCTCCTCTGTTCCTCTGGTGGACATAGAATTGCTCCCGGTACTTTGGTCAGATCATAGATTGGCCAAATTTTCCATACAAGGGAGCGATCTGCTCTCTGGCAGTGTTCCGATCTACTCTGGTGCTGCTTCGAGGGGGCTACATAGAGTTACGCCCGATCTGCTGGATCAGGCTTTTGTGGACCATCCCTGCCCCATTGTGGGTGATTTGGACCTGGACACTGAGACTCTACAGGTGTGGCTGTTAGAGAGATTGGATGACCTGGCCCCTGTGAGAGCGCCTCGATCAGGGGGTGAGCGGCAGTCTGCGCCGTGGTTTACGGGGGCGTTGCGTGTTGAACGCAGCTTGTGTAAGGTTGCGGAGAGGGCGTGGCGTTCGCAGTATGACGCGGAGGCCAGACGCACTTACAGGTTGGCGGTCAAAGCATACCACTGTAACATCCTGGGCGCAAAAAAAGAGTATTACGCCAGGAGGATCGAGGCGGCGGCCAACTCCTGTAAGGAGATCTTTACCGTGGTAAGGGAGTTCACAGCCCCGAGGTCCAATTCACAGCAAGCAGTTCCGCCTGAGACCTGGGTCAGTGACCTTGCTAGGTTTTTCACTGATAAAATTAGAACTATCCAGGCCTCCTTCACTGCTGAGCCTGTGGTTGGGGCTGAGGGCACCGGGGGGGGAAGTGTTCCTTCGGCTACGCCAGAGGTACTTCTGGCTGAGTTTCCGTCGGTCTCCCCAGATGCCTCGCTTGCACTTCTGGCCACGCTTAAGTCCGGGTCGCCACTCGATCCCTGCCCGGCCAAATTTCTGGCCAGGATGGCACCGTTAATGAACCCCTTGGTGAATCCTCTTTTGAATTCATCTTTGAGAGAGGGCCGGCTCCCTCTGTCCTGGAAAAGGGCGATGGTAATCCCCCTCCTCAAAAAGCCAGGACTGGACCCGGGGGTTTTGGCCAATTATCGGCCTATCTCTCTCCTGCCGGCCCTTGCGAAGCTTACGGAGAAGCACGTTCATGGCGTGCTTTCGGGTTTCCTCGATCCTAACGACCTGCTGCATCCCTCGCAATCCGAGCTTCTCTTCACCTGCGGGAACAAGCACTCGTTTGACGGGGAGAGCATCCAGGGATGTCTGAAGAAGGTCTTTATCTGGTTCCAACAGAATGGCCTAAAGGCCAACTCAAGTAAATCTGAGGTCCTGCTATTTGGGTGCGCTTCGGAACCGGAATGGCGTGACTGGTGGCCGGCTGATATGTGCCCCCCCGCCCAGCCATCGGTGGTTGCCAAAAACTTGGGTGTAAAGGTCGATACTGACCTCTCGTTCAGATCGCACATTCTTGGTCTGACGGGCACCTGTTTTGGCATCCTCAAGATGCTCCGGAAGTTCCTACCCCTGCTTACAGAGGAGCATAGGAAGATCATTGTCCAAGCTCTTATAGGATCTAGACTGGACTATGCGAATGCTCTGTACTTAGGACTTCCGGAGTATCTGATCCAAAGGCTGCAGGTGGCGCAGAACTCTGCGGCTCGCGCCATATACGGCCTTCATAGGCGGGTAAGAACATCTGGGGTGCTTCAGTTACTTCACTGGCTCCCTATCCGAAAGCGGATAATGTTTAAAACACTCACGCTGGTGCATAAGGCACTTTCTGGCTCCGGAGCTAAATATCTGCAGCGCAGACTGGCCTTTTACCGTCCGGCCCGCTCCTTGCGGTCGGAATCTCTGTGCATGGCCGTGGTGCCTCGCGTGAGGAAGGCTCGCATCGGGGGTCGTTCCTTCAGCTTTAAGGCCCCCCAGCTGTGGAATTCCCTGCCCTTTGCTTTACGCAGCACTCCCAGTCTGCTTTTGTTTAGGAAAAACCTGAAAACCTGGCTTTTTAATTTGTAGGCTGTTTTCTCTCTGCTTCACTTTTTCCCTTTCTGTCTCTTGACTGTTATCTTTTTTATCTGCTGAGTCGTTCTTTGAAAGCGCCGGGACACTCTTGTTGAGTAGCCGTGCGCTATATAAATAAAATTTTAACATAACATAACATAACAAGGCTGCATAGTCTAGGTCCCCCCCCCCCCAATGAGTGTTTAATACACCAGCATGCAAAATAACTAGCAGGTGTTTTTCCAATAGAAAAATCACAAATCTTATCAAACAGTTGAATACAATTTCCTTCTAGGGTCACGTAATAATTTGTTACACACTGAGGTCGTAAAGTATGTCCATGAGTGTTTGCAAGAGTAGATGCATTATTGAGAACAACCACTCAATCAATCAATCACGGACATTTATAGAGCGCACTACTTACCCGGAGGGTCTCAAGGCGCTTGGGGGGGGGGGGGGTGATGCTACTGCTCGAACAGCCAGGTCTTCAGCTTCTTCCTGAAGGAGAGGTGGTCTTGGGTCAGGCGCAGGTCTGTCGGGAGGGAGTTCCAGGTCTTGGCGGCCAGGTAGGAGAAGGACCTTCCTCCTGTTGTCGTTCTTCGGATGCGGGGGACGGCGGCGAGGGCGTGATTGGCTGAACGGAGGTGGCGTTTGGGAGCGTAGAAGTTGATGCGGTTGTTGAGGTAGCTCGGGCCTTGATCGTGTAGGGCTTTGTGTGCGTGGGTGAGGAGACGGAAGGTGATTCTTTTGTTGACGGGGAGCCAGTACAGGTCTCTCAGATGTCCGGAGATGTGGCTGCGTCGGGGGATGTCGATGATGAGTCTGGCTGAGGCGTTCTGGATCCGCTGGAGTCTCTTCTGGAGCTTGGCGGTGGTTCCGGCGTAGAGGGCGTTGCCGTAGTCCAGTCGGCTGGTGACGAGGGCCTGGGTGACCGTCTTCCTGGTCTCGGTGGGGATCCACCGGAAGATCTTCCGTAGCATGCGCAGGATGTTGAAGCATGACGAGGAGACGGCGTTGACTTGTCTGGTCATGGAGAGGGAGGAGTCCAGGATGAAGCCCAGGTTGCGTGCGTGGTCTGTCGGTGTGGGTGCGGTGCCCAGGGCGGGGGGCCACCAGGAGTCGTCCCATGCGGAGGGCGAGGAGCCCAGGATGAGGACTTCCGTCTTGTCTGAGTTCAGTTTCAGGCGGCTGGTCGTCATCCACTCGGCTACATCTTTCATCCCTTCGTGAAGGTTGGCTCTGGCAGCGGCGGGGTCGTTGGTCAGGGAGAGGATCAGCTGGGTGTCATCGGCGTAGGAGATGATGTTCAGGTTGTGTTGGCGTGCGATGGGCGCGAGGGGGCTCATGTAGACGTTGAAGAGGGTGGGGCTCAGCGAGGATCCTTGAGGGACGCCGCAGATGACTTCGGTGGCCTCTGACTTGTACGGTGGTAGACGGACTCTCTGTGTTCTTCCGTCGAGGAAGGAGATGATCCATTCCAGTGCCTTCTCCTGAATTCCGACGTTGCTGAGGCGCTGCACTAGGGTGCGGTGGCAGACAGTATCGAATGCCGCGGAGAGGTCTAGGAGGATGAGGGCCGCTGTTTCTCCGTTGTCCATCAGGGCTCGGATGTCATCGGTGGCAGCGATGAGGGCGGTCTCGGTGCTGTGGTTGGCTCGGAAGCCCGACTGTGAGGGGTCGAGGGATCCATTCGTCTCGAGGAAGGCGGCCAGCTGTTTGTTGACGGTCTTCTCGATGACTTTGGCTGGAAACGGGAGGAGCGAGATGGGGCGGTAATTCTTGAGTTCGGTGGGGTCCGCTGTTGGTTTCTTTAGTAGAGCGCTGAGTTCGGCGTGCTTCCAGCTCTCCGGGAAGGTGGCGGTGTCGAAGGAGGTGTTGATGATGTCCCGCAGGTGGGGTGCGATGACAGCGTAGGCCTTGTTGAAGACGTGGTGAGGGCAGGGGTCGGTCGGAGATCCGGAGTGGATGGAGTTCATCATGCGGATGGTGTCATCGGTGCTGATCGGAGTCCAGGCGCGGAGGGTGGTGGTGGGCGGCGTTGTTTTGGGCGTTGTGTGCGATGGTTGAATGCTGAAGCTGTTGTGTATGTCCGCGATCTTGTTGTGGAAGTAGGAGGCGAGGGAGTTGCAGAGGTCTTGCGATGGGGTGATGTCGTTGTTTCCGGCGTTGGGGTTGGAGAGCTCTTTCACGATGTTGAAGAGTTCCTTGCAGTTGTGTGCGTTGTTGTCCAGCCGGTCCTTGAATGCAGTTTTCTTGGTGGCGCGGATCAGTTGGTGGTGCTTCCGGGTGGCAAGCTTGGGGGTGGTCATGTTGTCCGGTGTTGGTTCCCTTCTCCAGACTTTCTCGAGGGCTCGGCAGTTCTTCTTGGAGCTCTTGAGTTCGTCGGTGAACCATGGGGCTTTCTTGCTGCCGGGTCTGCTGGGCGGGGTCCTCAGAGGGGCGAGTTTGTCCGCGCAGTTGCTGATCCACTTCGTGAGGTTGTCGGCGGCCTGGCTGGGGTTCGCTGAGCTGGCGGGAGGGTGCTGACTCAGGGAAGCGGCGAGCTGGTCGGCTGTGATCTTGTTCCAGCTTCTTCGGGCAACCTGTTGCTGGTGGTGGTGGCTCGTCGTTCTTCTGAAGGTGAAGTGGACGCAGCTGTGGTCCGTCCAGTGGAGTCCTGTGGCGTGGCTGAAGGCGATGTCTTTGCTGGATGAGAAGACGGCGTCGAGTGTGTGTCCGGCGAGGTGGGTGGGGGTGGTCACCAGTTGCTTGAGTCCGAGGTTTGCGAGGTTTTCCAGCAGGGTGGTGGTGTTGCGGTCGTCGTTGTTCTCCAGGTGGAAGTTGAGGTCCCCGAGGAGGATGTAGTCGGCTGAGGGGAGGGCGAGCGGGCTGATGAAGTTGGCGATGTCCTCGCTGAATTGTGTGCGTGGTCCCGGGGGTCTGTAGATGAGGGTGCCGCGGAGGGTGGTCTTGGGGTTGACGTGGATCTGGAAGTGCAGGTGTTCGGCGGGTGCGATGGTATCGTCGGTGTTGGTCGTGATGCGGATGGTGTTCCTGTGAATGATGGCGATGCCTCCTCCTGTCTGGTTGACGCGGTCTCTCCGGATGATCTTGTAGCCGTCCGGGATGGCGATGGCGATGGCGATGTCGGGCGCTGAGGAGGCGTTCATCCAGGTTTCCGTGAGGAAGGCGACGTCTGGGTCTGTGGTGTCGAGCAGGTTCCAGAGCTCGACGGCGTGTCTGTGGACCGAGCGGGTGTTGAGCAGGATGCACTTCAGGTGGATGCTGCTGGTGTTCTGCTTGGTGGATGCTGGTGCAGTGCAGGTCCGGATGCAGGAGAACTTGCAGGACTGGCAGATGAAGGGTCCGTGGGTGCGTCTCGGGGTGGCTCGGTAGCATCCAGGGGTTCGGCCGGCGTTGAGGGTGGCGGCGTCGTACGTCCGGCGGGTGGGCTGGGGTCTGCGGGGACCAGGGGTCCTGGCACTGGGCGCGGTCCAGGCGCGGACGGGTGCAGACGGGCTTACCTTTGGCGCACCTTCGGCGCTCAATCGGTGCTCCCGCTGCGCGCGTCCGCTGCGCGGCCGCTCTGGGGGCGTCATAAGTAAGGAGCCGGGTGGGCCGTCCAATGGGCTGGTGGTGGGCGGGGCCGCAGGGGGGCAGCGGCGGGAACCTCTGGGCGGCAGGCGGTGTCCCTGGGTCAAGCGTGGGAGGCGGGGGAGATCCGGGCGGCCCAGCGGCGGCTGGGTCGCTCTACAGCAGTCAGGAGGCAGGTGTCAGCAGCGGCAGGCGTGGGAGCAGGGGGGTGACCCGGCCTCGTGAGAGGCGCAGTGGTCACTCCCTGGCTGACCCCACGGACCCCTTAAGTAAGGAGCCGGGTGGGCGGGTCAGCTGGGTGGCGGGAGCGGGCCGTCCAATGGGCTGGTGGTGGGCGGGGCCGCAGGGGGGCAGCGGCGGGAACCTCTGGGCGGCAGGCGGTGTCCCTGGGTCAAGCGTGGGAGGCGGGGGAGATCCGGGCGGCCCAGCGGCGGCTGGGTCGCTCTACAGCAGTCAGGAGGCAGGCAGGAGGCAGGCAGGAGGCAGGCAGGAGGCAGGTGTCAGCAGCGGCAGGCGTGGGAGCAGGGGGGTGACCCGGCCTCGTGAGAGGCGCAGTGGTCACTCCCTGGCTGACCCCGCGGACCCCTTAAGTAAGGAGCCGGGTGGGCGGGTCAGCTGGGTGGCGGGAGCGGGCCGTCCAATGGGCTGGTGGTGGGCGGGGCCGCAGGGGGGCAGCGGCGGGAACCTCTGGGCGGCAGGCGGTGTCCCTGGGTCAAGCGTGGGAGGCGGGGGAGATCCGGGCGGCCCAGCGGCGGCTGGGTCGCTCTACAGCAGTCAGGAGGCAGGCAGGAGGCAGGTGTCAGCAGCGGCAGGCGTGGGAGCAGGGGGGTGACCCGGCCTCGTGAGACTATGCCTAGAGTATATGTGGTATTTTTATCCAAATTGTAAATGTTGATGTGGGGGAAAAGATTGATGTTTCAGTCTCCTTGATTTATATATGTTTGGCTTTCCAAGATGGTACACTTCCATTAATGTATAAAATTGTATTAGAATCCCAGCATTGAGTACACCTCCTACTATTGAATTATTTTATGTTATTTTGTTTCGTTTTTTGACTGATTCCCTTCAATGGATCTATTTGAACAATCATCTAATGCATGTTTGAAAGGATTTCTTAAACAATTTCTTCAGGAGTGTTGGTAGTGCACCCATGTCCTGAGGGAATATCGGATTGACATATTGTGTATTAGTGTTTAATCCACCACCAGGCACTCCCTCGCTCTTTATCTTACTCTTTCAAGTTCTTTTAAATCCCTGCTTTCTCCCATTTTTCCATCTTTCTGCTGCTCCTTGCCCCATTGTGTGTTTTTCTTGCTCTAATTCTGGGTGAAAGTCTTATGAGAAAAAATAAGTGCAAGTGGGCCCCACCTGCAATCCCCAATTCAAATTAAGTCAAATAAAGCACTGATGCTGTGTGAATTTTTAAAACTAATGAGCTTTATCTAAAGTCAATGAACCCACAATGGAGCCTGTGGTACATTTCTCAAGGAGATTAGTTTAACATCATCCCCTAGGGTTATTTCTTTATAAAAAAATATATTCTATATAAAATATACTATGCATGAACTCATTTCTCTCAGGGGTAAGGCCAATAACTGTCGTATCGTATTCCCCAATCGGCCCAAAGGTAATAGGTGCTGCCCCTGCTGTGGCTGGCTACCAGGTAATGGCTCTATTTCCATTCTTAAGCACGTGCCAATCAAGAGCACTTGTTTACTGCTCAATACTAGGTCCATGAGCAAGCATGCATTGGATCTTTATAACTTACTTTCTGAGACCAAATCCATATGTCTCTTCCTGACAGAGACGTGGTTGGGCGACTGTTCGGGCCCTGATATAGCCACAGCGCTTCCTCCCAACGACGTCATTTTTAGGAGAGACAGAGTTAATGGCAGGGGTGGTGGTGTAGCGATGGTGGTGGACAAGCATTTTGCCTGCTCCATTATCCCTACAGACGACATCCAGGGGAGCGAGGCCCTGGGATTTTCTCTGTCCCTATCACCGCATCAATCCTGCTCTGGGTTACTGATTTATAGGCCTCCCGGCCCCATTGGTTCTTTCCATGAGGATCTCCACTCCGTTGTTTCAGCACTATGCTTGAAATCAAAGCACTGTTTGCTCCTGGGTGATTTTAATATCCACATGGATATGTAGAATGAGGTAGATACTATCAAGATTATTGACACTACCACTCCTTTGGGACTAATTCCTTATCTCTCTGCCCCCACGCTTAATAAAGGCCATACACTTGATCAAGTCTTTTCCACTGTCCCAATAGACACATTCATTCCAGTGCCAGTCCTGTGGTCAGACCACTTTTTAGTGAATTTTCAGATCATTCACTCTGATAAATTATCTTCAAATGGACATGGCTGCAAATCTCTGACTTCACGAGTCCTCTACCGAGTCTCTCCCGACATGCTGACGCAGGCCTTATTATCCTGTCCCGGCCAGCTGTCGGGTTGCCTAGAGGCCGATCTTGACCGCTTGCAAACTTGGTTTGTTAAGCGTTTGGATGATCTAGCTCCCTCCCTGACCGTTCGTAAAAATTATTTCCGGGCTTCAGCCCCCTGGTTTACATCTGCTTTGTCGGAGAAGCGGCGGCAGAGTAAGAAGGCTGAAAGAGTTTGGCGCTGTCACTATGATTTAATATCCAAGGAGGCTTACAGGGAATCCATCAAGTTGTATCACAGAGATATCACCTTGGAAAAAAAATCCTACTTTGCAAGAAGAATTGAGGCAGCCTCTAACACCAGCAAAGAAATATTTTCTATAGTGAAGGAATTTACATCTCCCTCTTCGAGTATACCCAAATGCTCACATTCTGAACTTCGGGTCACGCAATTAGCTGATTTCTTCGCCACCAAAATTAAAAATATCCAGTCCTCTTTTTTGCCCTCTGGAACTGCCGTAGCTGCCTGTACTACTCTCCTCTCATTACCCCGGCAGCCGAGGGCCCCACTCTCTCGAACTTCCCTTCCCTTTCTTTGCCGGCGTCCTTGGACCTCATTAAACTAAAGTCTGGTTCCCCGTTGAATCCCTGTCCGGCCAAATTGTTTGCAAAAACCGCGCAAGTGATCAACCCTCTAATTAATCCTGTGCTCAATTTATCTCTTAGCACTGGAGTGGTCCCTCAGGCCTGGAAACAGGCCTTTATTCTCCCACTTCTGAAAAAAACAAATCTCGACCCCTTAGCCCACGCCAACTATAGACCCAGCTCTCTTCTCCCAGCTTTTGCCAAGGTTGCGGAGAAGCACGCCCATTCGTCCCTTGCTAATTTTCTGGAGACAAACAACATCTTGCACCACACCCAGTCGGGTTTCCGGACTAACATGAGCACGGAAACCGCACTGTTGGAAGTAACTGAGGCAATTAAGGAGGTCTTGGACTGGGGGAAAGATGATGCTGGTGATGCTTGATCTCTCAGCGGCCTTGGACACCGTCCCCCACAGCCGTCTCCTTTTGAGACTTCGAGAGATTGGTCTGCGGGGGACGGTGTACAGCTGGTTTGAGTCCTTTCTGGCTGACCGCCGACAAATGGTCTGGGCCCCCCCTTTCTCCGCAGTAGTGCCGTCAATGGAGGTTGGAGTTCCCCAGGGCTCAATTTTGAGCCCCACTCTTTTTAACATCTACTTGGCCCCTTTGGCGGCTCTGGCGGAGTCCCACGGTGCCCAGATCGTTTCATATGCGGGGACACCCAGCTCCTCTTCTCCTGTGATAAGAACTCAGACTTCAATGGAGAGAACATCAGAAACTGTCTTGGGGTGGTTTTTGACTGGTTTCAGCTCAACTGCCTCAAGTGCAATTCTGATAAATCCGAGGTGCTTTTCTTTGGGTGCCCTTCTGACCCGAGATGGAAGTCTTGGTGGCCAGCGTCCATGTTTCCACCTTCTGCCGCCTCGTCGGCAGCCAAAAATCTTGGGGTGAAGGTAGACAATGGTCTCTGCTTGAAACCACAGATCCTTGGCCTAGTGAGCAAATGTTTCGGTCTCCTAAAAATGCTTAGGAAATTCCTTCCTTTATTATCTCAGGCCCATAGAAGAATCACTGTGCAGGCGCTAATAGGTTCTTGCCTGGATTATGCCAATGTGCTTTATCTCGGCCTCCCGGAATATCTTTTATCACGTCTACAAATTGTCCAAAACTCTGCTGCGCGTGCCATCTTTAGTCTTCATCGGAGATCCAGTGCTAGAGACCTTTTAAAAACACTTCATTGACTCCCAATTCAGAAACGCATTGTTTTTAAAGCGCTCACTCTGGCCTTCAAGGCACTTCATGGCTCTGGTGCCAAATACATCAGGAAACTGCTAGAATTCTATCAGCCATCTAGGTCGCTCAGGTCTTCCTCCTTGGCCTTGGCCTTTGTTCCAGCAATCAGGCGAGCCCGTATCGGAGGCCGCTCTTTCAAACGCCTGGCGCCACAATTGCCTTGCCTCTGTCTCTTTTAGCCTTCAGGAAAGACCTTAAATCGTGGCTTTTTGTTCAGTAAGTCTGTCCTCTCTCGCCTGCTCTGTACCGCTTCGGGTTTTTTAGCGACGGAACACTCTTCGGAGTAGCTGAGCGCTATATAAGACTCAAAATAACATAACATAACATAACATAAACCGCCATGTACAGTATTCCCAGTCATGTTACTGTTTTGTATAGAGTAGGGCCAGACCTAGTGCAGATAAAAATGTCAGAGGTTCACGAAGTATAGATGTAATGACTTACTTCAGTTTAGTCCCATTGAGAACTGGTCTACATCTCCAGAAAACATACTCAGAACATAGACATAATACTACAGATGTGAAACAAATTGGCTACCCTTCTTCAAATATGGCTTGCACAACTCCAGACTAGGCCTTAAGACCTAGATATGACACTTAGGAGGACTTCAGACCTGGACACAGTGCCCCAGATGTACAACTCGAAAACTAGCCACAAAGCTTCAGATACGATACGCCTACGGACACAGCATCACAGATGTGAAACATAAAACTGGGTCCAGTACTGGAGGGGTTCATCTCCAGAATAGGGCAATAGGCTCCAGATGAGGCCCGCAGGTGTGGACACACTGGTCACTTTGGATTTCCAGCATTTAGGGGCAACGCTGCAAATAAGGAATTCTGACCTGGACACAAGGCTTCCGATGAACGATTTGAGAGCTAAAGACATAACTCCAGATAAAGATTTAAGAATCTCTTAGAAATGAGGACCCCCCTAATTGCAATGAATGTTTCCCTGAAGAATGATGACAGCTACAAAAACGCATGGAAACAACTCCTATATTCACACAGGGTACGAACATTGACATTTTTACCAGGGGTTGCACATGTGAACAACTTATTACATTCAGGCTCAAGCCGTGCTGGGTGCTTTAGAATTAAATTCAATAACATATTTTTTCGGATGATAGCCAATAAGTGATATATTTTTTTTATAAGTATGAAATACTGTACAGATCAAAATTAAAAATACATATTGCAGTATTGTTGCAGATACAAAGAGCTAATTCACTAAGGAATTGATCTTTTACTAATCTTAAAAGATTGCTTTAAGAATGGCGCAACAGCAAAACAGACATCAATTGTTTTAGTTTTTTGCAAATATAGTCGTGCCACTGGAATTATGCGATTCTTTGGCTACTGCTTTTTGCACATAATTATCTAATATTGAATTTGCACATAATTCATCATCTGCTGCATAATCCGCAGATTTTTACCCCCAAAAAATTCTAGCTCAAACGGCTCAAAAAGTTACTAAAAAACATGGCAACGTATTCGCTCGCATTGGAGGGCCCTTTCCAAAGGTTATCTTTTCATCATTCAGTTAGTTATTTCTATATTTGGTTGTTACATTGATACTAATGAGGTGAAGACTTTTCCCACACAGTATCATAATGTGTAAAAATGACAAAATAATGAAGTAATACTATCAAAAAATGTGCTGCATTATGCTGTATAATTTGTGTTTTATTGCCGTATATTCTAGTTTCACTGAAAATAGTAAAGCGACACAATGACTTAATTCATTAAAGGATCTATACGTGGCCACTTTGTCTATGATCACACCTTGCCATTCAAACCCCTGTAACCAGGCAAAATGCAGCTTGGCGCGTAATTGTTTTGTATTGCTTCAAGGATTTTATATGGCATTTAAACCACTGGCTGTCCAGGAGCTGACACGTTGAGAGAGCCAGAAGCTAGACAAAATGGCTGCAGGAAGAGAGCGATTAGAGGCACGACCGTGGCAGATAAATAAGGCCATTAAATTGTGCTTGGAACAAGCTGATGTGTGCTCGAAAGGAGTTACAATGCTGCTGTTTCAGCCCTTGGCCTCACCCGCAGCTCTGCATCTCCTGACAAGGTGCCAGTTTTGTGTCCAGTTCCGTGTTTTTTCTGTACGGCGGCCACTTGTCCTCTGGGAACTGACCTGGTCGCAATCTAACTCGCATTTATCACACCGCGGCCACTGAGCACATCGCCCAATGCTGATGGATGTGTTCACTGGAGCAGCGTCAGCGGCGGGCAGCCCTGGTGGCTGCAACGAAGCACCAGGCCCATCTGATGGCCTCGCCACCACCCCAAGCAGCTGCTTGAATTATAAAATACAGCAATAATCAGGGTTCAGTGTGCCCTTCTGGGGCCTGGTCCCAATAGACCTGCTGCACCACTGGAAGCTACGCCTCTGGTGCTATTACCCACTTACCTCCAGGACTGTGGGACGAACCCCAGCCCACCCTGCAGGTTTCGGTACTCGCATGGTTGCAATCAATCACGGTTTTGTAGAGTGCACTATTCACCCGTGCGGGTCGCAAGGCCCTGAGGGGGGTATGAGCAGCTCTGTTGTGGTCACCGGGAGAGCTAGATCTTGGTTTCTGCAGCCATGATGGCCCGTGTCCTGCACTTTTGCTTTCCTGCCCCTATCTCCCCACCTCCCGCCACATATTAATACCCTTTTTTCCCCAATTAGTTCTTTTTTAGGACCTAAGTGGCACAGGTCCAAGCCCCAACCAAGATCCTTTGTGCTCCATATGCAGAACAAGAATGTCTGCTTAGGACCAGAATGGGGCGTGTGGGGTCTTCGAGAATGGAGGGGGGAGGGGTCTTCTGGGTGGGACTTGTTCTCTTATTAACCTGTGAAATATTGTTCTTTTTCATTCTGGTTTTGTCCCTTTAAAATTACTGTAAAAACGTAAACCAGATTGTGTACTTATTGTAGACCTGTTGAAGCATGTCTGTGTATTTTGGGTAGAAACGTATACCTGTTTCCTTGCTGGTTACAGGCTTGCCTCACTGTGCTCTGACTGTTCAGCAGTTATGTGAGGTAGTGTAATTTACAAAATATCTATATTTTATTATGGCCACTCGTCCGCCAAGTCTTAGTATGCTGCTTGGAACCTCTGTTATACGTTTAACTCTTAGTAGTCCGACTTCTTTGTCCAGACCGCAATGGCTGCATTGAGCTTCCATGGACAGACAACTTTGCTAAGGTAATTTGTGAAGTCAGGCACAAGTAGTCTCTGGATGAATCCATCACACTCTTGATGAAGGTCACTAAATAAAGGCACAATGCTCCACATGATGACCGCACAACTGGTCACAGTGCCCCACGCATAACTGAAAAATGGGACAGTATTCCATATGATGCCTCCAGAACTGGACACAATACCACTGGTATTACGGGGAGAACTAGGCACAGGATTTCAGGTATGAACCATGAGACTGGGTAAACCAGATGAGACCTCCAGAAGTGGTCACAGTACTCTCAATGAGTCTTCCAGAAGCGGTCATGGTACACTCAATGAGTCCTCCAGAAGTGGTCAAGGTACTTTAGGTGAGTCCTCCAGAAGTGGTCAGAGTACTTAAGGCGAGTCCCGCAGAAGTGGTCAGAGTACTTAAGGCGAGTCCCACAGAAGTGGTCAGAGTACTTAAGGTGAGTCCTACAGAAGTGGTCAGAGCGGTCTAGGTGAGTCCCCCAGAAGTGGTCAGAGTACTTTAGGTGAGTCCTTCATAAGTGGTCAGAGTACTCTAGGTGAGTCCTTCATAAGTTGTCAGAGTAATTCAGGTGAGTACTTCAGAAGTGGTCAGAGTAGTTTAGCCGAGTCCCCAAGAAGTGGTCAGAGTACTGTAGGTGAGTCCTTTAGAAGTGGTCTGAGTAGTCTAGGTAAATCCTTCAAAAGTGGTCAGAGAACTTAAGGTGAGTGCCGCAGAAGTGGTCAGAGTAGTCTAGGTGAGTCCTTCAGAAGTGGTCAGAGTAGTCTATGCGAGTCCTTCAGAAGTGGTCAGAGTAGTCTAGATGAGTCCTTCAGAACTGGTCAGAGTACTCTAGGTAAGTCCTTCAGAAGTGATCAGAGTAGTCTAGGTGAGTCTCCACGAAGTGGTCAGAGTACTCTAGGTGAGTCCTTCAGAAGTGGTCAGAGTAGTCTAGGTGAGTCCTTCAGAAGTGGTCAGAGTACTCTAGACGAGTCCCGCAGAAGTGATTAGAGTAGACTTGGTGAGTCCTTCAGAAGTGGTCAGAGTAGTCTAGGTGAGTCCTTCAGAAGTGGTCAGAGTACTTAAGGCGAGTCCTGCAGAAGTGGTCAGAGTACTTAAGGTGAGTCCCGCAGAAGTAGTCAGAGCAGTCTAGGTGAATCCTTCAGAAGTGGTCAGAGTACTCTAGGTGAGTCCTCATGAAGTGGTCAGAGTAGTCTATGTGAGTCCTTCAGAAGTGGCCAGAGTAGTTTAGGTGAGTCCCCAAGAAGTGGTCAGAGTACTCTAGGTGAGTCCTTCAGCAGTGGTCAGAGTAGTCTAGGTGAGTCCTTCAGAAGTGGTGAGAGTAGTCTTGGTGAGTCCTTCAGAAGTGGTCAGATTAGTCTAGGTGAGTCCTTCAGAAGTGGTCGGAGTACTCTAGGTGAGTCCTTCAGAAGTGGTCAGAGTACTTAAAGTGAGTCCCGCAGAAGTGGTCAGAGTAGTCTTGGTGAGTCCTTCAGAAGTGGCCAGAGTAGTTTAGGTGAGTCCCCAAGAAGTGGTCAGAGTACTCTAGGTGAGTCCTTCAGAAGAGGTCAGAGTAGTCTATGTGAGTCCTTCAGAAGTGGCCAGAGTAGTTTAGGTGAGTCCCCAAGAAGTGGTCAGAGTACTCTAGGTGAGTCCTTCAGATGTGGTCAGAGTAGTCTAGGTGAGTCCTTTAGAAGTGGTCAGAGGGCTTATGGTGAGTCCCGCAGAAGTGGTCAGAGTAGTCTAGGTGAGTCCTTCAGAAGTGGTCGGAGTAGTCTAGGTGAGTCCTTCAGAAGTGGTCAGAGTACTCTATGTGAGTCCTTCAGAAGGGGTCAGAGTACTCTAGGTGAGTCCTTCAGAAGTGGTCAAAGTAGTCTAGGTGAGTCCTTCAGAAGTGGCCAGAGTACTCTAGGTGAGTCCTACAGAAGTGGTCAGAGTAGTCTAGGTGAGTCCCCAAGAAGTGGTCAGAGTACTCTAGGTGAGTCCTACAGAAGTGGCCAGAGTAGTCTAGGTGAGTCCTTCAGAATTGGTCAGAGTACTTAAGGTTAATCCCGCAGAAGTGGTGAGTAGTCTAGGTGAGTCCTTCAGAAGTGGTCGGAGAAGTCTAGGTGAGTCCTTCAGAAGTGGTCAGTGTACTCTAGGTGAGTCCTACAGAAGTGGTCAGAGTACTCTATGTGAGTCCTTCAGAAGGGGTCAGAGTAGTCTAGGTGAGTCCTTCAGAAGTTGTCAGAGTAGTCTAGGTGAGTCCCCAAGAAGTGGTCAGAGTACTCTAGGTGAGTCCTTCAGAAGTGGTTAGAGTAGTCTAGGTGAGTCCTTCAGAAGTGGTCAGAGTACTTAAGGTGAGTCCCGCAGAAGTGGTCAGAGTAGTCTTGGTGAGTCCTTCAGAAGTGGTCAGAGTAGTCTAGGTGAGTCCTTCAGAAGTGGTCAGAGTACTTAACCGCATGCGTGCGGCCGCGATTTTCGCGCTGTGCGGCGTTTTTTAAAAAAACGCGTTACATGACGAGCTGAGCTCGTCGTGAGCATGCGAGAGGCGCAACTCATGACGAGCTCAGCTCGTCATGAGCATGGAAGGGGTTAAGGTGAGTCCCGCAGAAGTGGTTAGAGTAGTCTTGGTGAGTCCTTCAGAAGTGGTCAGAGTAGTCTAGGTGAGTCCTTCAGAAGTGGTCAGAGTACTTAAGGCGAGTCCCGCAGAAGTGGTCAGAGTACTTAAGGTGAGTCCCGCAGAAGTTGTCAGAGTAGTCTAAGTGAGTCCCCAAAAAGTGGTCAGAGTACTCTAGGTGAGTTCTTCAGAAGTGGTCAGAGTAGTCTAAGTGAGTCCCCAAGAAGTGGTCAGAGTACTCTAGAAGAGTTCTTCAGAAGTGGTCAGAGTAGTCTATGTGAGTCCTTCAGAAGAGGCCAGAGTAGTTTAGGCGAGTCCCCAAGAAGTGGTCAGAGTGCTCTAGGTGAGCCCTCCAGAAATGGCCAGTGTACTCCAGATGAGTCGATCAGAACTGGTCACAGTACTCCAGATGAGTCCTCCAGAATGGGGTGCAGTACTGTACATGAGACACTCGGAACTGGTCCAGGACCCCTTATGTGACCTCCAGAACTGGTAACAGTGTCCCTTATGTGACCCGAGGACTAGATGTAGTACTCCTGAAGAGTCCTACAGAACTGTACAGTACCCCAGATGATGCCTCCTGAACTGGCACATTACCCCAGAGTAGCCAGTGTTAGGCTGGTATTTCGGGCCGGCTGGCCCAGCCCGATGGGTTAGCTTGAAAGGGCCAGTGTGTTGGACTTTTTTTTTAATCTTGGGCTTTTTGACGGGACTGAAAAAACACAGGCCCAACAGTTAGTGCCAGATTGCCTGAAACCAGTGCAGCACTGAGAGCAGGCCTCCAGAACTGCCCACTTCCAGAATGTGAAGAGGGGCTCCTGAGCCTTACATATCTCATAGATATTTACTGTGGGCTGATCTAAGATGTGAATGAGAGATTATTGAGTCGACAACTGAATGTTCTTAAGCCTAAGAAATCTATGGCCGAAGAAGGCTGAAACAAAACCACTCGTAGTACATATAGAATACAATATATTTGCTATGAATAGGGCAAGCTTCACTACTAGTGAAACCTAAGAAGGAAGTGTCAGGTGGAATTAGATAGCCGTAGAGTGAATTTTACACCGCTGATGGTAAGCACAGCACAAGCATACTTTCACTAGGTAGTGAAAGGGGAGACGACCTGGAGCAAAGTCAATATCTGGGCAAGGAGTTCTCAGTACGAATGCATGTGCGTGTAATTTTTGTGAATTGGACCCTGTGTTTGTGTCATTTATTGTGCTATGCTGTGTCTCACCCTCTCATAGAGTAAATCTTGACTTATTGATTTTGTTATCCTTACAGTCAAGTGCACAAAAAGAGTGGCTTGGTTATGCAGTTAGAGTGTATTAGCGCCTAATGTGATAAAAAGATTTGATGCTGTGCCCTTGTAGGAGATAAAAAGGTTCACACCTTGATCTGTTCTGTAGTATATCAAGGATCACTCTAACGTCAGGATACCTTGTTAAGGAAGTACCAGTTTAGCAATCTAATAAATTAATGTATTCATTCTTCTGCTGTCTACTAAAAACGCTTGAAAAAGGACTAGGTAGACCACAGAGACGGACATCTGGTCTACCCCTCATCAGGTGAACTGCCCTCCAATTTAAAGAGAGTGCCAGGTCTGATTTAGTCAATGCTTGTTATGGATTAAGTATGCTGCTGGCGTTTAAGGGCCAACAAGTTGGACCTCCTCTTGAATACTGAAACATGGATTCCTGAAACAAGCCACCCTGTGGCGAAGGATGTGTTGCAGGACATTTTTAAATGCTAAGATATGATAGAAGGGGAGAGGTAGTGGGTGTCATGTGGCATGACATTTTAGAAATGTAATCGGTCCAAACATCTCCACCTCCCCCCACCATTTCCGTGTTTAGGATCACCGTCCCTACAGATAAGTGTGCATATTGGAACTGAATGGCTACAGAAGATGCCCTGTTTGCTGATTACCCGGGAAGTCATATGGTGGAAGTTAATAAGGATAGAAGGAGGATGCAATAGAGTAATGGGTTCTGTGTGACTCCAGGCAGTGCTGTTGTCTGATAGGCTGACGGTTTCCATGGAACTTTCTAGAGTGGAGGTTCTTCACCTGTGGTCCGAGGACCCCTGGGGAGGATGACGACTACTCAGGGAGTCCATGACTACTTAGAAAATTAAACAATATTACCAGATTAATAAGGCGCATATAAATAAAGAAGTGAAATGTTAAACAGAAAATTTAAAAACGTTCAGTAAATGTGAAGGAATTTGAGACTGGAGGCTAAACATTAGTTCATATCTTCAAATTGATTTGTGGGAACAGTGCAAGCGCATCAAGCAGAATATACTATGGACGATTGGTGTCCTCAATTGAATTTCAAAAAGCTCCAACCTTCCCATTAAAATTAAATTCTTTATTGTTATTTTTATATTTGTTTGTGAATGAAATAAAATATTTCATCATGTGTATACTTGTTTGCTGAATGTTTGTTTCTGTTTTTTTGTGTATTGCTTTGTAGTTCACACCATCGAAATTCTTCAGGCCGATTTCTCTGCTTTCCAGTAATGACTCGGTGGGTGTCCCCGGATTCCTATAATTATTCTGTGGGGTCCTGGATTCCAATAATGATTAAGTGGGGATCCACAGAAGTCAAAAGGCTAGGAACCACTGTTCTAGAGGGTTTTAGTTAATTTCATAGTTGGTGTCATAATCTTGTCTTGGTCCATGAGGGAGCACTTCTGGCCTCTGTCCTGCCAAGCCTGGTATGGGTGGTGGGGGCCTGACTTTATTCCTGAAGTGGAGAAGTGTGGCTCAGTGGTTAGAGGCGGCAGACCCGGAAGCTGAGATCGGCCGTGGACCAGGGTTCGATTCCCCGCCTCGGCGGGTCTCGGGCTCAAAATTCCACGGACTCGACAATTCTCGCTCCGGTGCCTACTCAACTCACGGGGTCACACTCTGCGACTCTGGGCAATAGCTTGCTTAATCTCCATTACGGCCCCTCGCGGCGGGATGCCTGGCTTTCACCTTGTGGATACCCTGCCGGGGTACCTCACAGGGGAATACCAGGACGGGTTCCCTAAGCAAGCGCTTAGATACCGGGTCGGTGATTTGCGCTATATAAATACATGTACATGTACAAATATATGAAGGGATGCACCCTATTTGTCTACAGGTCTGACCGGAAGGAACAAGTCCTAGGCCTTATGGAGCAAAAAAGTGGGCACATTCTTCAAGGCTCCTCTGTTATTTGTCCCTGGTTTCAGGAGATGCAAGCGTGGAGACGCAGAAAGCGCGGACCTCTGACGTACTGCAGAAGCCGACTTGAAGAAACGCAAGTCATACTTCGAAGGAGTTACGAAAGTAAACACGCAGAAGGCATAAAATTGAAACGCATTGCATAAGACGCTGTGTGAAAAATGCAAGAACAGACATTTCATTGATGAAAAACGTGACCAAGAAATGACGGGATTAACTACCCGACCAATATCGGCAGACATTCATGTTTACAAACCGTGGTGCCCCTAACGGTTTTCTGCACTGTTAAATCTAAGGCAGAAGCAAAGCGCCTCGCCATCAAATAAAATAACATCCCAAACTGTAAAAAAGGAGAAAGGATCTTCACCTTTCTGGATTTACACAAAGCAATTATTCTCAAACAGTCTTTGCATCCATTAAATAAGAAGTCCCCATAGCCCAAAGGGAAATGCTACAACCAGTAAGCATGTATCTGACCCCCTAAATGAAAGAGCACACATCGAATCCAGTTCAAGAGAGAGAAGCTGCGTGGTCCTGAAGAGAACTCCCAAATAGATAGGAGTTCGAAACGCGTAGACCATTTTCATGATATCAGTCATAAGATTTTGAAAATGATGTTTTGAATAGTGTAAATTGTTTAGAGTTAGTGGAATTGTGGACTATGGCTGTCAGTTGTAAATAGGGATTTAAAACTTTTTAAAAATAAGAAATATTTAGGGTGTGTACATGTGGTTTGGTGAATGAATATATGAAAAGTCAGTTTGAATGTGGTATATGAGAAAAATGGGAACTGTGAATATGAATATGAGTAGTTGTGTGGGTCAAATATAAGTGTTAGTGACATGGTGTCGGGGCTGTCAGTAGGTCCAAGTAAGAGGTGCGCCACTAACCTTTGAAAGCAGTCAGCAGGAACGATGTCGTGGAGAGTATCCTCCCTCCTACCCTGAACACTAGCACTTCCACACTGTTTGACTACAATGAAAGAAATGAGAGTACCCAAGGGAAAAGGGAAGAGGGATAAAATAATAAACAGAGATCCTGTTTCTTCACAGGTCAGGACTGGAGCGCCTACTCTGGTGTTCTGTATGGATAGAGAAGGCAGAAGTAAGTAAGAAACACAGAGATCACACATGCACTCAAAAAGTATTCTACAAGTGTAACACTCACTTGTTAGGGAAGATAGTATAGTCTATGGCAAGATCCTCGGTATTGTAACTGCACCCAAACCACCTCCCTACAATCACCATCAATATAGTCCTTGCGCTATGTCACCCTATTCCTTCATAGGATAACCAGTATCTCGATTAGGATCGAAGTAATCTTTGAATAAACTCCAGGAAACAATGGCAGAAGAACAACTCACAAATTAGTTCAGAAACTAATTCAATGAGCGAGTGAAGGAATTGTTATGTAGCTCTCGGCAGTAGCATTACAAACATGCCACCGCGAAACAGTCGCTAACACACAAAGATCGCAGGGAAGCATTCAGAGCACAAAAAGCTCCACTCACACGCTACCCTCGAGGAGTAATATCAGGTTTTCGACAATGTTTGCACAAGGCGCTCGTCGAGAGGAGAGCTCCTCTGGGAGCAGTCTTCCACTCTCGTCGACTCGCCGCATTACCTGGAATACTTGCGTCTCTGTTCCGGGCACCGGCTGCAAGCAAGCAAGAAACGCCCCTTTTCCGCGCGTCGAGAGGAGAGCTCCTCCGGGAGCCGTCTTCCACTCTCCAGACGCCGAATCCGAACCGTGGAAATTGCAGCAGCGACCAGATACCTCAGCAAGTCGTGACTTCTCTGGGTATGGGTTGAAAGTAATATGATGCAAATGAGAACTCCACTCGCGGTGAGCTCTCTGGAAATATGACCTTCCGGGTCAGTTGTCAAGCGCCATTTTCTTCCAGGGGAGGGATTAATGGGACTTGTAGTGCCGTGTGCATGAAGCATTCAAAACAGGGAAATGTGGTGAGTATCGTTTCCCTGACTTAGTCCATTTCCGACCTTGTAAGCCTACGATCGCGACACATGGTTTAGAATGACTAAAGAAGATAATAAAAATGTCTAATTTTTGATATGTGAAAATAAAATAAAAAGAAAGATTTATTTCAGACAGAAAAAGAAGTCTAAAGGTTATATTGTTGAATGTTCGGTATAACCGCTCTCAAAAAAGGAGCCAAATTAGAAAGCAGGATTGTTTATATGCCTGCATAAATACATTGTTTAGTACCATGGTAGAACTATATGTACTATTAACTAATTTTGTCACTTGTATTGTGTGGGGGAAAAGTCCACAGGGCAAGATAATCCATGCTTTATGAATGGGATAAAGTCCCAGATGATTGCTGAAAACATCAGTTCTGCAATACACTCTCTCCCCTCTTAGAAGCACAACCTGGACATAGTGTGCCATGAAGATGTGGTCCTGGGACAAGAATTGCACGGTCCGTTACCAAGATTGACCCATCTATCCCAGGTAGAACATCTTTGAGGTTGCTGTGTAGTCTATGGTTATCCAAGGTGGAACATCTATGAGATTGCTGTGTAATCTATGGTTATCCTAAGTAGAACATCTATGAGATCACTGTGTAGTCTATGGTCTTCCTATGTAGAACGTCTCTGAGATCGCTGTGTCTCCTTGTGTTTGCTTTGTTCACCCTAAGTTGTCAGGGTATGCCAAGACGTGGGGCCCTTGCTCGCTTTTCCACTGGATTCAAGCTAGCCTGGCTGATGAGGGGCATTACCACGAAACCGGTACTAAGATGCTTGTTTCCGGTCCAGGGGAGACCTGGCTTGGCAGTTCGGGCTGGACTGTTCCCATAAGGCACAGGGTCAAGACTGATTTGCATATAGCTGGGTCTAAACTGGGAGTTAACTATAGAATGATGATGGATTTAACCCAGATCTGAGACTTGGGGTGAGTGTCTGAAAAGTTTCAGCACTCTGTCTATCATATCCTTGTGTTTGCTTAGTTTATGGTCATCCCACGTAGTAAAGAAACTTCAAACACATCTATCATCCACATCTGGATCTGAACGGAGATTGGAGGTCTTCTCCAGCAGTTCTGGAGATAGTCATGGATATGACCCAGTACAGCAAGGTGTGATTTCCAGAACACTCTTACTTTGTGTTTCTGTGAACTGAAAAGCGGGGGAGCCAAGGCAAGCCGCTTAGAAACCAAGAGGATAAAACCAGGTAGAGGGAAGAAGGGATTTTGATGCTAAAGAAAATCAGAGGTTTCTAATACTAGGCAAATATTTAAAACTACAGATTCGTCGAAAGATCTTGTCATTTCTCGCTCCCGCTGCCTCTTACTCCTGTCTGTAAGAACCATACACATGTCTCTGAAGTACCCTTGGTTAATGCAGTGCTAGAGTTTAGAGCTGCCGGGTACAGATGGTTTCTGCAGACCTTACATTGGTCTAACCCTGCTGTGGCAGTGGTTTCACAGTAAACAGGCTCTCACGGCAGGATGTATGATTTAGTCTGTTTAAACTTCGTTGAATAATCCTGTGCAAAGTACCTGATCGTGGATTTTTGCCTGTAGTGTAATGAACTACATGTACCATAGGCTTGTGTTCTAAATTCTTTGCGCAAACCTCTTAGCACTTAAAACGTAGTTCTAGATTCCTCCAGAAGCCTTTGGAGTGATTTTAGTTCTAACTTCACATGCTCTTGCTTCTGGAGATTCAGGCACAATCTGTCTGATTGTGCATTTGTCTCATTTTCCAGCACATTTTGGGGGATGTCAGGATGTACACCCCAGTCCAGCCATGCAGTTACCAAGATCTTAGGCCCACAAGGTGGGTTGCATAAAGAAAAAAGTTAATCTTTCACAGCAGAGATAGCTGCATATGGATGTCTTTGACCTTGACATTAATTTTAGATGATAATATCATGTTGATGTTGAATAAATCTCCCCCGTCTCCTGCATTCATGTTTATAATTGTTGGACTTCCCAGACTCTGAAGCCATTCCGAAGGCATTCGCTCCTGGGACCATGCTAAACGTCAGGCTCATTGCCCCTGTTTGTGCTGTGAGCCTTTGACTGGTTGCACTTAATGCCGACCAGGCTATTGTACTCTTTCACGGTAAATGTGCTGTTCCTAGTGCAGGCGCGACCTTCAGTGGAAAGAGTGCAATACTGAAAGAGCAACCGGCTGCAAGCAGCCACTGATCCACCTTTCACTGCAGGCAGATACCCAGGCTCACTGGGAAGAGGAAGCAGGGATCCCACCTGCAGGGCGATGCCCGGGTCACTTGGACCTCCATGGTGGCCCTCTGAGTGGCACGCTTGCGGTCAAACTAGGTGAGCATCACCTCCATGGGGCTCACAATCAGTGCACCTCCTGACAGCTTCTTTGCCCCTGTGCCCACGTCTGGCACTCCCCATGTAAGTAAGGGAATGCCCTTTTCTGACCACATTGACGGACATGCCGTGGTCCATATTACAGAAGAGGCCAGGCAAGCATCTGGGGTCTTCTGTGTCGTGGGAGTGCAACAAAATTCCAGACATGTCCGTGATATTGTGTATAACATGAGCCGAGCTGAACTTCACCACAGGGGTCGGTCTCAGACCCACCCCATCCAAAGGATGCTTTCTTGCTTTACATGGTTGAGTCATAGATGCTTGTGATGTTTTAAGGCGCTTCGGGGCCCATAACTATGAGAGGGGGCCTGCAACGGATGAGCCTTAATGTACTAGCTCAGTAGAGTAATGAGAGGCGCAACCCTTCCAGAAAGCGCTAGTTCATGACTATATCAAGAAAAGACTGCCTGCAGCGCTCTGCCTTCAGACAGTCTAATAAATCATGTACTGCATCTCGTCTCCTCTACCTCTCTCGCACTCTCTTCCTCTTCTTGCTCTGTCCCTCTTTCTGCTCTCCCCTCCGGGCTCTTCTACGTGTCTCCTGTCCCTTTCTCAGGCATCCCCCCTCTGATCTTCTTTCCCCAGGTTCTCATTTCTCCTCTCTCCCCTCCACTCTACCTTCTTTCAATAAGTGTTTTTTTTAATCTATTTTCCCCGCTTGTTTCCACATTTCCTCCCCACTGCACCGCATCCCATCCCGTTTATTCTATTTTAATCCCCTTCTCGCTGAATCCTCTGTAGCGCCTCGTCTCAATTAGCCTCCCTCTAGCGCCTCGGTGCTCCGCAGCCTGTCAGCGGCCTCCGCTGCCAGCACGGGGGTCACATTGGACGGGTTCACTCTGTAGGATTCCAGCGGAGCGCGAGCCCGGCTCACATTCCGCCCCTGCGGCATATTTCCGGTCCCCGCAGATGTGCTGAGTGAGTGCAGCAGTCCTTGGACGGGAGAGGGCTCCTCTTCAAGGTGAACTCTCCTCTGAGCAGGGAGGGGGAAGTCCTTCAGCCCGACCTCCAAGCTGGGACCCCCCCTCCCCCCACATCTGCTGCATGAGCTGGCCCACTGACTGTCGAGAGGGTGCCCCACAGCACTCGAGAGGGTGACCTACAGAACTCGGGATGTTCGCCAACAGCACTAAGCGAGCTGGGACTGCCGAAGGCTGTAACATACCACACACCGACAAAACCCGCACTTATATGTACAGAACAGATAGCAATATGAATATCCAGGGCTTTAAGTGGGATGAAAAAACTAGGGGGCCTCTCGAAGGGGCGTGGCCAATGTAATTAAGGGCGTGGCTTAAAACACGCAAGCTAAAAATCGGTGCTTTGCATAGTGCGCCGCCCGACTTGTATTTTGCTGTTTCTGTCATTGCATCCAGATATATGATACAACAAATAACATCATGCCTACAAGAAGTCAGAACTATTGGCTTTGTCAATGGTTGTTAGTTGCATAAGATACATAAGCAGCAACTATGGCTTGAATATAATATTGAAAAAGCTTCTACTTAAAGCCCTGGTGACACCACGACAATGTTGCTGCTCCTGAGTTTTAAAAAGAGATGGGAAATCAAGAGAGGAAATAGCTCTCTTTAAAGGATTTCCCTTCCCCTACAACGCTCACCTGGCATGACGTCATGCCGTTACTTCTCCACTAGTGAGAAGTGAGCAGTGTGAGCACGCGCACATCGATGTGTCTGCTGTCACTGCAGCAGGCCCGGCTCCAGGAATTTTTATTTGGGTGGGCCAAGGGTGCATTTGGGTGGGCCACTGCGGGCTCGATTTGTCGCATATATGTCTAGGCAGACCTGCTTCAGGGCCCTCCTTTATCTCTTCTTAGTCTTACACTGCCCAGTAAAACGCACTCTTTTCCAAATCTCTTTCCATATATTATCACTCTCAAAAGTGTTTTTTCCATGTAATGTTTATTTGATGGGAAGAGGAGGTTTCTGAGGTGGGAGTGTGGTTCTGAAAATCTGGACCCTATTGTTATCCCAATATCGAGGTCCAATACCCGTGTCACAAAATATCGACGTACCATGACGAATTTAGTGTCCATGAACCGATAATGATTAGGACATCATTCCTATGTATTTGCGTGACAATCGAGGGTAGCCAACACCCCTAAATCGTAGTTTCCGTCCCAATCCCTTAGACTCCATTTTGTGAACGGCATCCATCTTACGTCTTGCCCTCATGTTAAGTCAATTAAAGGTCGAGCTTGATCCAAAAGGACACGTCCACCTTCCCTGACTTCCCCCTGACCTGTCCAAACTGACTCCATTGCCTTAAGCCAAACCTTTTTGGGCGGCTCCCCGCCCAGTGGCCGAATACGATACTATCGACACATAACATTCCACAAACCATTCACCCCATACAGAACATGCTTTCTACAAACATGCACCTGTCCATACTTCTTCTTTATGGCCAGTTTTATGACTGGGTGGTACCTGCCTTTATTGGTGTTTCATCGATATCTGATGGGAGTCCCGGATCTTGCTGGGTAATCTGTCACGAACTGGACATCTAAAATGTGGGTTTGCTTACGTGACGCCGCACTTTGTATTATTACAGAAATATGTTTACAGCCATATCATAAACTCAAGAATTCTTGCTTGAAGCCATTATTTCTGTATAAAAGGAGAAGACTGGTTCTGTAAAAACGAACACGTACGGTCTCCTGAGAATACATGACCCGTGTTTGTCGTGCTTCTAGGACACGTGTTACTTGGTAGCTACCAATAAAAACTTGATCTCTGACTGCGACTAGAAGACTCATTGTTTCTGTGGTCCGGAACAAGGGAGAACTCAGAGGTCCTCGGGTGTTGTCCCCTGGCACCACCGGGTTCCTAAAAACCCGGCACCTCAATTGGCGCCCAACTCGGGGCGATATCAAGCGGCGACGGTCCAAGCCAGATGTTCGTGAGGAGCTTCGTGTGAAAATTCCGGAGGACGGCCAGCCACTTCAGCGACCCCTGTATGTCGACGTGGTTCCGAAGGTCTTTGCTGCGAGGTTCCCCGCGTCCCGACGGCTACGAAGGACTGCTGCCCTGACTATCGCCTTGTTTTGGACCCAGTGATCCTTGGTAGAGCGAAACGATAGACGAGTCTTCTAGCGACGTCACCGATCTTCAAATACTTCAGTTAAGTATAAGTGGAGTGTCTCCCAGTCCTTAGTTTGTCCTTAGTTTTTGGTATCCTTGAGATACGCTTTGATTTGGTACTTGCAAGCCCCAAAGCCGAAGGACTTGTGTTTTCACGAGAAATATCATAATAGATAAACCTTTGAAGTTTGAAGCTAGACTAGTGAGCGAAGATGCCTGGTTTTAGCAGACTTGGAAACTTGTTTTGTCTTGGTTATAATAGGGACTCCCGATTAGAGGATTCGTGTCCGGTTCCTCCAATTGGGACTCCAACGTATGAGCTCTATGTAAAACATGGCGTAGGTCCTATCACATATAATGAAGTGTGGATAAAATACACCCGTAAAGATGGTGTTTTAAAATGGTCCCAATATGGTAGTTTCGACTCAGAAATTCTAGATAACCTAGAGGTCAAACTGTTCAAAAAGAAAGCCCGACCGGCGATGTTTGACTCTTTCCGCTTATGGCGTAAAGAGGCCAAACAAAAGGCAATTAAACTAGAAAAGAAGAATAAGAGGGAAAGGGGTATTTCAGTAATACAAGCCGCGATAAAATTTAAAGACAACGAAGAGGATCGAATAAGTGAGCAGTTGCACAGGCAATGTAAAATGGCAATAGATAAATGCTATCCTGTTTTACCATCTCTTCAGCAAGAGACAGTAAAAGAGCGTGAGAAAGATCCATTAATGGCGCATTTGCTGAGTTCGCCACCACCCTATGCGCAAAATGCCACAGCACCTCCGCAACCTTTAGTTGCACCTCTGGTAGCTGTTATACCAGCTCCTCTACAGCACTCACCAGCTACTCTTCAGCTGGCTTCTATTTCTCTAGTGCAGCCTCCTCAAGGCTCACCAGTCACATCTACTTCTCCTACTGTTCCTTCTACAACTTCGCCTAGCGCACCTTCTATTTCTTCCGATACTAGTTCTGCGAACGCTTCTGTTTCTGCTTTGCGTGACTCTGTTCTGACACCAGTTATTTCTCTACTTTCACCTTCCGTCTGGCATAAAACGGCTATCAGCATGTAAACAAAAGAAAGATGAGAATGTGTCTGACTTTTTCACGAGATTTGAGGAAACATTCACCGACCACAGTGGCCAAGATATGGCTACCGAGGGTGGCCAAAGATTGTTTGTGGACAAGTTCGTACATAATTTGCTACCTGAACTATTTAATAAACTAAAAGACTCTGAGAGTGCTTGGGCTGTCTCTACGTCAGCACAGATTTTAGCTACAGCCCAGTACTATGAGAATAGGCGTAAAGACGAGCTAGACAAGGCAGATAAAAAGACGAAAGATTTGAAAACTAAGGTTCTCCTCCAGCAGGCCTATCCGCCGCGCACGGCTAGTCAGCCCGACTATCAACCGCGACAGCAGTATTCGAGGAACGCGCAAGGTAACGAGTTTTCCCACCAGCGTCCTACATATGGCCCGAATCAATGTGCGTATTGCAAAGAAGAGGGTCATTTTAAGGATAATTGTCCGGCTCTTGCGCGACGTTTAAACGGTGGTCAAGGTGTAAGGGGGAGAGGTGTTCAACATGCCCCTAGAGGTAGAGGCCGTGGAAATTTCACTCAGAATACAACTTCTTTTCCGCCTCAGAAGTCCATGAATAGCTTTGACCAACAGAATAATTCATCGTCTAAATCAGCTCAGTACTATGCTGACGACTATTACGCTGAACACGAAAATGAGGGTAACGATTGCTAGGACAGCCATGGACAAAGAGAGGGAGTTGTCTCAGTTCCGGTAGATCAGAATGGACCTCATGTCGAGGTAATAGCCTCAGGAGTGTCAGAGCCATTTCTGCTGGATACTGGTGCCACAAAAAGTTCTATCATGCACTCGAAACTTCCTGGCGCACCTTTGTCTGGCGAAATGAATGTCTCAGTAGGTTTCTCTGGCGCCCCTGTTAGAAACCCGATCTCTAGTCCTATGTCTCTTTCTGTTGGCCCATGCGAATTAGAAGCACCCCTCATTTTGACAACAGGTTGTGGTGAAAATTTGCTAGGTTTGGACTTACTAAAAAGGTTATATGCAACCTTGTACTGTTCTCCCTCGGGAGTACAACTTACTTTAGGCAAGAAGGTCATTTCTTCGATGTATTTATCAAAGGAAAATATTCCAACTGAATTATTGTCACTTCCTGATATACTCTGGGCTAATGGTTCTAATGATGTAGGTCGTTTGGAGATAACACCATATGTCATAACGTTGAAAGCCGACGTTAGGTTGCCACGTATTCCCCAATACAAAATATCTAGCGAATGCGAAAAAGCGTTGTTGAAAATTGTTCATGATTTGATTGATAAAGACGTCATCGAAGAAACAACAGGAAATGTCTGTAACAGTCCGGTTTTGCCCGTCTTAAAACGTACTGATCCTTCACAACCCCCTGTGTATAGGTTCGTGATCGACCTCAGAGAAGTAAACAAGATAGTTATCCCACAGTTTCCAGTCGTCCCCGACATTACTGCTTTATTGACAATGGTTCCAGCTTCAGCAAATTGGTTCTCGGTGATTGACCTGAAGAACGCTTTCTTCAGTATCCCGATTGCCGAGGAGAGTAGAGATATTTTCGGATTTAATTTAGGAGGACGAAGCTTCCGCTTCAAGTGCGCTCCTCAAGGCTACTGCGAAAGCCCATCCATATTCAGTCAGGCCCTGAAAACACAACTAGACACGATTGTTCTACAAAGTGGTTCAACTCTGATTCAGTACGTAGATGATCTGCTGATCGCTGCGGACACTGAAGAAATTTACAAGAAAGCTACGTTATCATTATTGCATCACTTATGTGACATGAAGCACAAAGTCTCCCTTTCCAAACTACAATTTTGCCGACAAGAAGTAACCTACTTAGGTCACGTCTTGTCGAAGGAGGGAAGGAGACTGACACCAGAAAGAATACAGGCAATTGCAGAACTAAGTGCCCCAAGGACACAGAGAGAAGTTCGAGCTTTTTTGGGCATTACATCGTACTGTAGACAATGGATACCAAATTTCTCACTGCTAGCTAAACCCTTGCTGGCACTACTCCGTAAAGATACGCCCAATCCTATGCCCTGGTCTGAAGATTGTCAGACGAGTTTTCACAAGTTGCGTGATGCATTGTGTTCAGCCCCTGTGTTGGGAAACCCCAACTACAGTAAGCCTTTCACATTATATGTCCATGAGAAGGAAGGCTGTGCATTATCAGTCTTAACACAACATTTTGGGAACAGACAGCGCCCATGCGCGTATTTTTCGGCAACTCTGGATCCTGTGGCTAAGGCACTACCAAGTTGTCTGAGGGCTACCGCCGCAGCAGCTGTCTGCATTCGACAATCCGCTGGATTAGTCATGAATAATACTCTGATCGTTATGGTTCCGCACGCAGTAGACATTTTACTAAACAGGACGAAGACACAACACCTTACTAGCGCTCGACTATCCAGTTACGAACTGACGTTGCTAGCAAGCCACATCCACATAAAGAGGTGTGATACACTGAATCCCGCAACGTTATTACCCATTCCGACAGGAATAGACAAGAGTGATAAACATGACTGCTGCTTTAGAAAAGAAGAAGAGACAAAAGGGAGAGTAGACTTACAGGACACTCCCCTTCCTGAATGCAATGATACTTTATGGGTTGACGGTTCATGTTTCAAGTTACCGAATGGTGATACGACTGCCGCATATGCTGTAACAACATTACACACCATTATAGAGACCGCACGTATTTCCCACAACTCTGCACAAGCTGCGGAAATTATTGCACTTACCAGAGCATGCGTGTTAGCAAAAGGAAAGCGAGTGAATGTGTACACGGACAGCCAATACGCCTTTGGCGTGGCTCACAGTTTTGGGAGATTATGGCGCGAACGTGGTTTCCTTACCTCACATGGTGCAAAGATACAACATGGTCAGCTAGTTAATGAGCTCCTTGAGTCACTGACCATGCCACTACAAGTTGCCATTATGAAATGCAGTGCACACAAGAAAATTCAAGACGATATTGGCCGCGGGAATGCATTTGCAGACGAGGTTGCGAAAGAGACCGCAAGGGACACGATGAGTCGAATGTATGTTGCGGGTCCCGCTAGATGTACTGCTGATGTGGGAATGTGTGAGGACACCATTGAAAGCATAAAATGCATACAAGCTGAGGCAACTGAGGATGAGTTGAATGAATGGAGAGAAAGTAAGGGTAGATTGGATACGAATGGTTGTTGGGTCGAATTATCGGAACACCAGCGATGGCTACTACCTAATGCATACGTACTTGCAGTGGTAACAATGGCTCACGGCATGGCACACATCAGTTCGAAAGGAATATGTAAGCTATTGGCCCCAGTATGGCAGAATAGCAATATCCCAAAATATGCAGAAAATGTGGTCAGAAACTGTATGATATGCCTAAAACACAATCCCGGTAAAGGAACTCCAACTCCAGCTGGTCACTTTGCGCCTCCTACGTATCCGTTCGAGGTTTTGCAGCTCAATTTCATTCACATGGAAAGGTGCAACAATCTAAAGTATGTGCTCGTTGTTGTTTGCGCTTTTTCAAGGTGGGTGGAAGCGTACCCCCTTAAAGACAATACTGCTATGACAACTGCCAAAGCCCTTGTCAAAGAGTTCTTCCCGAGATTCGGTATGCCTAGAATTGTCTGGAGTGATAATGGAAGTGAATTCATAGGACGAGTGATGAAGAGAGTGTGTGAGTGTCTAGGCATACACCAGAAATTCCACGCTGCAAATCACCCCCAATCAGCGGGATTAGTAGAGTGCTACAATGGCACTTTGAAACTCAAGCTAGCCAAGATCCAAGCCAGTACAGGTCTTAAATGGCCTGACGCCTTGCCCCTAGCACTCCTGTCAACTAGGATGACCGTCCATTCCAGATTAGGTCTTAGCCCCCACGAGATCGTGTTTGGCCGCCCAGCCAACGTCTGGGGCGTGCCAAGACCGAAGAAACTCTGCGAAATAGAACACCCCGTACTGCTTGATTATTTGTGCGAATTGACAGCTAAATTGCGTGTTTTACACCAACAGGTTCACAGTTCCTCTCCGCCAGCCTCTGACGATCCAGGTCATACAATCAAACCCGGTACGTGGATATTGGTGCGGAATTTCCAGCACACCAACAACGGACAGCCGAGGTGGACCGGACCATACCTGGTACTTCTTTCCACGAGATCAGCGGTTCGGGTGGACGGCAAAAAGAACTGGGTGCATGGGACCCATTGCAAACGGGTCCCTCTGCCCCTTCCATACGACCGGTGGGTCGATAAAGGACTTGCCGACTCTAAGACTGAATCCGTACCTCGTTTCATCCCTTTCAGCGATGCACGTTTAAAAGAGACTGGTACCGAAAAGGAGAGTGATCGTATTTTGCAAGGACGTGTGTCACCATCTATGCAATTGGACACTACCGAACCTGAGACATTGTTTAAAGACCACACCGTACCTGAGAAGCGACGATACAACCTGAGATCCAGCCCCAGGGACTAATAAAACCTTGATCTAATGTGATTTCCCTTTTCCCCCAAGAACTATTTTTTATCTTCCAGCTCTCTCGTCCCAGGGAACTAGCTCATTTTTGATTTTCGAACCGCCATTCGGTTCCGCTGCTAGGGTCGCGGTTGAAGTGTAGGGAGTGCAACCAAGGAAGTTTTAGGTCCACGGTTCTGGTTGGTCCGAGGGAGTCACCCCGGACCGAACGGAGCACGCTCCCTGGCAGAATCAACCTACCACCGCGGGCAGCAAGTAGAGGATGGAGTTTCCAAGGGTAGAGAGACCTGTCAAACTTACGAACTTTGAAAAACAATTGTGTACTATACTGTCCAAGAAAAGATTTTTAATAATATGTGTTCTAATGCTGTGTAGCACTGTGATGCTTTTGATTGGTTATGCTCTATTCGTATTTCAAGTTTCCCTATTCTCAAATGACACTCTGCCGACGCCTTCTCCCACTCTCTCCCAACATTCTTTTCACCCTCTACCTGAACACGAGTCTGCCAGAAGGCTCGAATTTGTAAATAACTCTTTCATCCAACTCCTACACCAACACCAGTCTATAATGAACACATCAAACTGTTGGATATGCGGACTCATGCCGCACACGACGGATAAGGGTATCCCATACTTCATCCTGCCATTTAGTTATTATGGTTCTCTGTGGGCTTTTCAGACCATGTTCCTATTCGCCCTAGAACCATACCCGACCCGTTCCACTGAAAGCGATTCCAGTAACAAGGCACTAATAGCAGGGATAAGAAATATGAGTAGAGAGTTCAACACATATCTGACTATCCCCAAAGATGAACTGACTCCATACACTCGTTGGAACGTAACCAAACATGGCGTTTACCTGATCAAGAGCCAGGCAGCAAAGAAATCCCGCCCAGTTTGGATAGTGCCCCACCGAGGCCACCTATGTTTACAAGGTATTGGTAGAGATCCCACTGCACAGTTAGGAAAGAGCATTTGCACAGAAACATATGTGCTCGCCTCCCGAACTTCCCCTATACTCTTAGCAGCCAAAGGCACGTATTTCGTCTGCCACGACCAAGCCTATACATGGTTACCCCCTGACTTCTCAGGCACGTGTTTCATCTCATTTCTGCTGCCTCCTACCTACACGGCCGGGCAGATTACCATCGGACAAGGACAGCTAGTGGTGTCGTGAGTAAAGACGACACCGCGGGTCAGGAATTCGCTGACTTCGCAAAAGGTTTTCTGCCATTTTGGGGGCCTATGGTGAACAGCAGGAATATTCGCCAGTTAGCAAGGATAGTTGAATCCGCCGTGACTACAACGGCCGGAGCACTTGGCAATTTGACAACCGAGCTTCAGTCGGATCGACTTATGACCCTTCAGAACCGAATTGCCCTTGATATCATACTCGCCGATCGTGGTGGTGTGCGTAGAGTCATCCAATCCAGTTGTTGCATATTCATCCCTGATAATGCACCGACAGTATACCAGGCCATCTCTAAACTACATGAAATATCTGGTTCCCTTCACGTTGAGAAAGGGGATTGGTCCTTGCTAGGGTGGTCCTGGGGACTGATCGCTGCCTGGGGATGGAAAACGCTAATCTTCATTGGGATGATCTTAACACTTCTGTTTATGTTCTGCCTATGTGTCCAGTGCGCTCCTGCACTCTGTGGCCTCTGTGCTACTCCATGTGTACGGAAGCCTGCGTCAAGGGACGAACTAAGCAACAGGATGATGTTACAGCAGCATCTCCACGAATTCCTTCATACAGATTTGGACTCGGATTAACATGAGTTATTGCCTTACATAAGGGCAAAAGGAGGGTCTGTGGTTCTGAAAATCTGGACCCTATTGTTATCCCAATATCGAGGTCCAATACCCGTGTCACAAAATATCGACGTACCATGACGAATTTAGTGTCCATGAACCAATAATGATTAGGACATCATTCCTATGTATTTGCGTGACAATCGAGGGTAGCCAACACCCCTAAATCGTAGTTTCCGTCCCAATCCCTTAGACTCCATTTTGTGAACGGCATCCATCTTACGTCTTGCCCTCATGTTAAGTCAATTAAAGGTCGAGCTTGATCCAAAAGGACACGTCCACCTTCCCTGACTTCCCCCTGACCTGTCCAAACTGACTCCATTGCCTTAAGCCAAACCTGTTTGGGCGGCTCCCTGCCCAGTGGCCGAATACGATACTATCGACACATAACATTCCACAAACCATTCACCCCATACAGAACATGCTTTCTACAAACATGCACCTGTCCATACTTCTTCTTTATGGCCAGTTTTATGACTGGGTGGTACCTGCCTTTATTGGTGTTTCATCGATATCTGATGGGAGTCCCGGATCTTGCTGGGTAATCTGTCACGAACTGGACATCTAAAATGTGGGTTTGCTTACGTGACGCCGCACTTTGTATTATTACAGAAATATGTTTACAGCCATATCATAAACTCAAGAATTCTTGCTTGAAGCCATTATTTCTGTATAAAAGGAGAAGACTGGTTCTGTAAAAACTAACACGTACAGTCTCCTGAGAATACATGAACCGTGTTTGTCGTGCTTCTAGGACACGTGTTACTTGGTAGCTACCAATAAAAACTTGATCTCTGACTGCGACTAGAAGACTCATTGTTTCTGTGGTCCGGAACAAGGGAGAACTCAGAGGTCCTCGGGTGTTGTCCCCTGGCACCACCGGGTTCCTAAAAACCCGGCACCTCAGGAGTATCAGGCAAGAGACACTTCACGGGCTTCCTCTGTGGGAGCCTTCAGGGAGAATCCCTCTTCATACCTACTTCCACCTGACCCTGGACTCTGCAACGCACTCACTCCCTTACAGGCTTGATTATACCCACTCCTCCCCAATGCACCTTATCTCACAGCTGACCTTGGGCCCCAGCCCCATATCAGGCACCATTGGGCTCCACTTTCATTTTTCCCCATAAAAACATTATTAAAATCACCTTCAAACTTAAAACATTGACTATAGCAGTAAATATAATTAGCACGCACTTTAAAGTATGTTCCACAGTAGCCCTTATGACCCCACCTGCTAATTAAATAAATAAAAACAGAAAGGCCATGACAGGGCCGGCTTCAGCGCTGATGCGAAAGTCTTTTTAGGCGCCCCACCACGGACCTCTTTCTCCGTAAATACCTTTACTACCACCTTCCAACAGTGCTCCTCATTCCTCCATGGCCTCCTCCTCGGATTTCCTCACTGCCACACCACAAGTGCCCCTCATCTCCCCATAACCCCTCCCCCTTATGACCTCCTCCTCGGAATCCCTCACTGCCACCCTCCACCAGTGCCCCTCATCTCTCTGTAGCCTTTCCCCTTCATCATCTCCTCCTCAGACTCACTCACTACAACCCTCCAACAGTGCCCCTCATCTCTCCTTAGCTCCCCCCTCCACCCCATGACCTCTTCCTCGGATTTCTTCACTGCCACCCTCCACCAGCGTCCCTCATCTCTCCGTAGCCCCCCGTGGACCTCCTCAGATTCCCTCACTGCCAAACTTCTCCAGTGCCCTCATCTCTACTTAGCCACTCTCTCATATGCATTTCATTTGTTGTATAGCGCTACTAATATCAGTGTAGTGTGTGTCAGTACTTTGCACCACGCACACATTAAACAGAGACAATGAATCATAAAAGTATGTAAATCAGTCTACAGGGAATTTCACATTAGCCAATTAGGTTTACAAGGTGTAGGAATCACATGTCATCCATACTGGTGGCAGTATATTTTAAAAGGGTTTGGTCTGGGGAAACACAACCTTAGGATTTAAAGAGTATTTCATGGGGGTCAGCTTTACTGATAAAAATGTATATCTGCCCAAACATACTCCGTTTAGCAACATTAGAACTATGAAAGACTGAGAAAGTTCTAACTATATCACAAAACAAAAAAAGCGAAGTTCTAACTCCATTCATGTTTGTATGCAGCTCTTTGGTGACAATTTATTGGTTACTGTCCTATGTTAGGATTGTAACTTCTTAACTGCAAGTAACGCAAGGATCTATGTGACAAAGACAGTAACTCACTGAGCTGCCACATAAAATACAGTTCATCTGCATTTAAAAACTAACAGGCAAATGATTGCTCTCCAGCAGGATCATAAATCACGAGCGTTATCTGGGCATTTTGTATTGTCTAATTGTTATTCTTGATAATGATAAAAACTGTTTAAATGAAGCGCACATGAAGTCAATCAATCAATCAATCAATCAAGGCATTTGTAGAGCGCACTACTCACACAGAGGGTCTCAAGGCGCTGGGGGGGGGGGGTACCGCTACTGCTCGAACAGCCAGGTCTTGAGCTTCTTCCTGAAGGAGAGGTGGTCTTGGGTCAGGCGGAGGTCGGTAGGGAGGGTGTTCCAGGTCTTGGCGGCCAGGAAGTATGTGTGATGCTCGGCCTGTGCAGACTTTTAAAAGAAAACCTACCTACTCCATTAGTCAAACTTTATGTCACAGGCAGCCTGATGTGTTAAGCAGCTGCAGGGGTCAGGAAAGGTGAATAGGAATAAACAAACTTCTTTTCTCCTGCTCTGCAGAGAAAAAGAAGTATCCACACAGCAGAACAAGAGGCAAAGGTTACCCATGTCAAAGAAAGGATTTGTCTCCTTTCGCCATGTGGAGATAAAGGGGTGTTAAAATAAACAAAGCCTCGTTCATATGTAAATGGTCTTAAAGACCTGTGAAGTACTCGGGGGCGGCTGCGATAATCTCTAAAACTGTGTGTGCGCGCGCCCCGGGAAGCTGTCTCAGCCCGGGCGCGCACACACAGACACCCTTTGAGGTCAATGCCGGTCGGTGCGTGCCTGCCTTCAAGCCCTCACTGAGAGGGCCAAGGCTCCTGTTTGGGTGGGCCAGGCTCATGTTTGGGTGGGCCCGGCCCACCCGGCCCACCCGCTAGAACCGGGCCTGCACTGCAGTCCGGAAAAAAAACGGACTGCCTTTGCCAGGGCACAAAACAGAGCCAGATAGAGATGCGTTTCAGGGCCTCCTTTAAAAAACTGCCGGTGCTCAGCACCGGTGAGACCAGACCCACTTAAAGCCCTGTGACTACCACACAGGACAGCTACCAGGAAAGCAAGACACCAGGACAGGCAGTGGCGTAGACTTGTGCAAGGAAGGAAGTGGGCCCTCTGGCAATAATCAGGGTTCAGTTGGCCGTCAGTGCTCTGGGACCCGGTGCCACTGCACCTGCTACACCAAGGACAGCAGCGTCCAGCAGACAGGCTTCCCTCGCAAACGAATAGTAAGGTTAGCACAGGTCCTGGTGCATGCTTGGATAAATGGGCACCTCACTCCGGTGCACAGCAGTAAAAAAAACAAGCATTTGCAATGCAATAGGTCTTGCATTTGCGAGAGTTAAAGCTATTGGCATTGTTAATGACAATGTTTTTAGGTCTCGCCTACAGCATTGCTTTAGCAACGCTTGTTTGGCGAATTAGAGTAAGGCTTTCAAAAGTCTACCCAAACTGCGGATTAGGTACAGTGCAAGTGAGCCAGGCGCGTGCACGCCAGCCACATTGCACATCACACACCATTTGTCTGAGCCTCGGCATCAGACTTCAAAGGAAGCCGCTCCCCCGCCCCCCGCAAGCAATGCCGCTCCCCCACCACGCAATGCCGAGAGCTTGTTGTAGAACATATGGCTTACTTTCGAGAGCTTGTTACACAATTGTACCGACTAAACATTTCGCCCCGAGTTTCTTCGAGTAAACACTACTGGTAAATAGTGGGAAGGAGTTGGTTCTCTGTTTTCAAGTTGTGCTGTCAGCAATTCGTTTGTCTGTGAGTCGCATGAGCGTGCTTTAGAGAGCAATCACCGAAGCACAACTGTGTCCGATGCTACCCTGACTTCAAAGGAAACCGCTCCCCCGCCCCCACCACGCAATGCAGAGAGCTTGTTGTTAGTAATACGCTTTGCTTTTCCCACGGAAGGTACGAGGACTCTGTAATGTTTCCCGCCCATTTCCCCTGTACTGAGCAGTGCCCAGTCTGTCCAGACCAGCATTGCCCGCCTGCGGAACCCACTGCCCGTTGCTGAGCACATCCTGGTCTTCAAAGATAAACGGGAAAGCCACAGCCCTCTCTCACCCTGGCTTACCCCAGGAGGCCAATCAATCACCACAGCGGGAAACGAGCTGTAACACAGCAGAACTGAACTGCATTTAGCATTCATGGTCCAACAGCTTCCGATATGTTTTTCGTTAACTGAACTCAAACATGCGCTTAGCAAAGTCGCCGTCCTTTGTTTGGCCAGTTTGTTTAGTGTCAGTTCAGAAAGCTGCTGTGCCCGTTACGTTACGGATTGCTGGGCCTCTTGAAACAGTTGGTTTCGACTGGATAGTCCCAGACTACTCACTGTCCAATGGAAGAATAATTTAATAAAAGTCGCCTTCACTTTTTCTCCGCATCCAGTGAAGTGGATCTTATGGTTTCTTCTGCCTATTATGGCTGGCACAACCAGCTCGTGGCCCCGTAAAATAATGTGTTTCATGTATGCGGGGTTCCAAAAGTAAAAAAATCTGTGGTTTTATTTATTTCTTTATTTATTTCTTTATTTTAAAATGTTGTGATCCTTGCACTGACACTCGTTGAAAACTGCTTCAGCCCCTCCCTCCTTTGCCCTGCCATCCCCCCCGTTGCTGCCTCTTCCATAGCTATCTAATTGGTGCCCCTGGCACGTTTTTGGCGCCTTCTCCCTCTAGTCAGTGTGTCTGTGTTTGTGCTAGGAATATCCAGCCCTGCCCCAAGGCTCATTCCCCACCCCCTGAGGAATCGCCCACCATAAATCCCTTCCCTCACTACGTGCTCCTGACCCCCCCCCCCCGCCTTCCTTCACTTCCATTGAACCCCCCTTAGCATGGGATACAATCTCCCTCTTTTGCCTCCTGCAACTTTTTCTTCATGTAATGCACCGTTTGCTACCTCTTGTATTGTGTTGCTCACCATTGTCACTTTTGCCTCCTGTAACTTAACGTTTTACTCTTGTAATTTGTTCACTTGTAATTGTCTCCTGTGTATCATTAGTGTTCCTATTGCGAAACACTCTGACACCTTCAGGTAAAGTCTGCGCTACATAAACACGCATAAATAAATAATTAAACAAATTAAATCCTACCACTCACACAACCAGCCCCCGCCCGCACTCTGCATATTGCAGTGCATCTAGTAGGGTACCGTGCAACACAGAACAGGCCATCCCACGCAATGAAGCTGGGTGCCTGTGGATCCCCCAGCTGACCCTCTCATCGGCCATGCCTAATAGCCATCCTAGAACCAGACAAGCTACGCAACTGCCGCCCATCGCTTCCAGTCCCGGCCTGTCTCACCCAAAGGCGGCTATCCTCAAGCCCGCTGTGCAATGCCGAACCGGTTTGCCAAGCGGCCTCTATTGCCATATATGACGATCCCCACCCTCCACTCCAGGTCACCTGGCCACCCTCCCTCCGTGCCTCCCCCGAGGGCACTTCTCCGCGCGGCACCCCTGGACCCATCCCTGCATCCTCCACTGCAATCCCCCTTCCAAACAGTGCCCGACCCCCCGCCATGTCTCCCCAGCGCCCCCAGAACTAAAACCCCGTCCCGACCGACCCCAGGAGGATGAAAGGCCCCTGCCTGCCCCCCACCCAAAGCCTGCACAGGCCCCCTCCTGCAACCACTGCTCCTGCGCACCGCCACCTCCCAACCGCGTCGGCAGCTACCCGCATAAGCCCTCCCCCCCACCCACCCAAAATGACCTGCCAGGCCACACCCTGTGTTCCCGAGCCCCCCATCCCCAACCCTCCACTGGCTCACCAAGCACTCGAAACCGGTCCCCTTTCCCGAGCGCCCTTCCCCGCGTCAAAGCCTTCCCGTGTACCCACCCATCCAAAACTTTGCACCCACCCTCCCTGTCGCGCAATAACCACTCCACGCATCAGTTAACATAAAAGGCCATTTATTAGGACAGGCATGACAGCCAAAATCAACATAACATCATTAACAATTAACAATCCCCCCAAACATCCTGCCTTTCAACCATCATCCACTCACGTACTCCAATAGCCACTCCCAATTCACACCATGACCTCTTCACGTATACCATTCACTTCCCCCTTTCACTTCCAAACTCCTCCATCATCTCCATCCATCGCACTCCCGTCTACCACACCCCCCATCCTGCACCTGTAAACCCCTTCCTGGAAGGGTGATTCTGCCCGTCATGGACTCCCCACCCCTCCCGGGTCCCGCAAACACCCCCCCGTGCCATCCTGTCCCAAACTGGCATGCCTTACAACATGTCAAACCAAAAACGCCCAATACCCCCACTCCTGAAACCTGTAGGGTGGGTGGGCGGACAAACTAAACCTATTCCCTGAGACACTGGGGACAGGAAGAGGAAGTCCTTCCCTTCCTGTCCCCTTAAATAACCTCCTAACCCCCCACCCCTTAATCCCACCCCCTAACCTAACTTCCTGCCTGCCCGTCCTATCGCGCGAACACCCCGGGGAAAGACTGGTCTGTCGACCTGCTTTCCCCGGGGGCCGCATTATCGCTCTCATCCCCTCCGCCGCTATTTATGCTGCGCTAAGCACCCTGGCAGCCCTGATCCATCCCGCAAGACGCCGCCTGCACCAGTCACTCTTTTATGAAAACCTTTGTCACCATCCACTGCGAGGACCGGGGGGAAGCCGGGAGCCAAGCACCATTGCGCATTTCGCGATGCCCGACAGCTCTTACCCCTGGTTCCCGGTCCTTACCCGTGTGCGGCCGAGACTCCCTGCGCCTCTGACTGCACCGCAACCCGAGGTGTGTCCTCCCCGTGCGCCCGGACCAACCATGAGCCCTGCAGCTGCCCGCACATTCTCACCCCCACACCCCCGATCACCTCGACCACCCCCAATAACACCATGCCTGACCCCCATGTCCGGTTCAAGCCGAGGCACTCCAAGCCCTCCGCCACACCTCCATCAACCACCCACAAATAGGCAGCGCCCCGCAACCACCTCCATCATCTTTAAATGGCGCCTAAGACGCCATCTCCTAGCACTCCTGCATGGCCACGCCCAACTAGCCTAGACAATCCCCAACCCACCCAACTCTGCCCACCCGAGCTCCCGCAGGCACCACGCCCGACCCTGCACTGCCCCTGATACCCCCTGACCTCAGTCGGACGAAAGGCCGAGGGCACGAAACTGGGCCTCCAACCGCAACCTAGTACCGAGATGGCGTGACCGCGCCCAAGGGCAACATGAAAGTGTGGGGAAAATGTGTGTGGGGGGTTAAGTGGGCACGAGGCACATTGCGAGACTTGCTTAGGTGCACTGCACCAGGGACTTCCAGGCGCACTTACAAGTGACAGGTGTTTAGTGTGGGCATTCAGGAGCCTGACACTACGTCAGTGCCCACCCAGGGCACGGGGTCATAGCCCCACACGTTCAGCAGGTGGCAGCGGGCTTCCTCTCCCGGGGCTTTGCAGAGCTGTCCCTTCCTGCCTCTCTGTCCTCTGCTTCTCTTCTCGTCAATGCCTCCTGCCTCTGACCCCTGCTGCTCTTCTCTCTCTGCCCTGCAGATGGCGCCCCTCTGAGTGAGCTCTCTTGGTCCTCCTCCTTAGCCGTGGTGACGGTTTCTTTCTCTGGCCTCTTCACCTTTTTTTTTGCAGAGTTTTATATAGCACGAACTTGACCCGAATCGGGTATCAGAGCGCTTTACAGAGCACCAGTTACGTTACATGAGAACACACATTCATTTTTGTTAGGCACGGGGAGATTAAGGGCCATATGTAGGTAAATGGCATTTACCGAATCGTAAATACCGAATTTTACCGATTCGGTATTTATAAATCGGTAAATGCCATGTAGGTAATTATTCTGTAATAATTACCGAATCGGTAAGAATCGGTAATTACCGAATCGGTAATTACCGATTCTGTATTTGCCATTGATTCCTATGGGTTTTGAAGCCCATAGGATTCAAAAGCAAATACCGATTCGGTAATTACCGAATCGGTAAATTTACAGATTTTACAAGGGGGACAGGGTGTCACTTTGACACCCTGTTGCACCCCTGTTTCGGGCTTGTGTGCCATGTGACACACATACATGGCCTTAGGGCATGTCTGTGGGCCACATGGCACAGGTGTACATGCACAGATGTGCATGTACACAGGAATTCGTTATTTACCATGCAATAATATTTCATGGTAAATAACGAATTCCTAAGGGCCTGTGGCACTGTTTCCAGTGCCACCTACATCCCATATTACCGAATCTGTACATTTACCGATTCGGTAATTTACAGAATCGGTAAATTTACCGATTCGGTAAATATACAGAATCGGTAATATTTTGGCCACCTACATCAGAAATACAAAATACCGGTCGGTAACGGCCGAAATCGGCCATTACCGACCGGTATTTGGCCACCTACATATGGCCCAATGTGATTTGCCCAGAATCACAGGAGGTCTAGCGTCATTACCGAGACTCGAACCCAGTTTCCGAGGTCGAGCGCCCTAGCCGTTATCTTCCTCCTGTTGGCCTGCCTGTGCAGCAAGAAGGGCGACGGAGGATTCAAGGTAAAACAGACCTGTGGATAATCACCCCCTGCCAGGGTCAATCTGGGTGGGATTATAGGCAGAGCCACTGGGCTAATGAGGCAGGGAAGGGACAAACTCTGCAGTAGGGTTGACTAAATTATACGCCAAGAGATGGCAAATTAAGTGCTACCTTGTTTGGTAGTGTTTTTAGGTCTCGCCTGTCGATGCGCATGCGCATCGAGCTTGCGAGCCTATTGCGGCTTAAACAACCTTTAACTAAGAAGCAAGGAATCGTGGCGATTCCTTGCAGTGCCCGTGACTTTTAAGCTCAATGCGCATGTGCATTGAGCTTAAAAGCGCGTGCACAGCCGCAATCGCCGTCTGTTCCCTCTGCCGCATTCCTCCGACACCTTTTGAAGTGAAGCTTAGCTTCACTTCAAAGGCCCGGCTTCTTCACACCCACATGCCGCTCTCCCCGCTCCGCCCCCTCCCCTGCCCGCCGTGTGCATTTCTCCTCCACCCCCTCCCCACAGCAATGCCCTCCGTCTTGTTTCCCATTTAAAGCACTGCCTTCAATACAATGGCGTAATTGCTTGTTGGTATTTTCTGTAAGTCACGTTCTAGCCCGCAGTGCATACCTCCTAAAACCCAATTTACAGAAAATTACAAGCAATTCCGTCGTAGTAATAATTCAAAATGGGTGTTACTTCGCCTCCCCCACCCGATTTGTTTAGTCTTTCCCCCGTCTTGCTTCACCTAATCCTGCTTGTTGTGCTTTGCGACCTTTTCCGTTTGTCCTTAAATCGCAAATACGGGTTGGTCAAAGATTGTTTACACCATAGGGCCTTTCAACTTATAGATGGCTAGGTCAACTTGGTTAAACATAGTGTACAACACAAAGCCTTTCAACTCGATGCCACGCCGCACCTCTGACTGACTCTGCCCCAGCCCCTCCTTACAATGCAAGTGGCATCCACAGTGGCTCATCGCCTACAAAACTCCTCGGGTACCCTCCCAGTGGACACGCATTGAAGCCAGTACCGCAGGATCCTGCCAGAGAACCCATCCACTCCTTCCTCTGGCCGGATCTAAGATTTCTAAGATTGAAAAAGGTAAGTATAGAAAAGAAGCTGCCCACGTCATACCCGCATCACCCGCCCCCACTCCTCTCTCGCGCAATCCTTCTTAACCAACCCTCCCTTCACATGCTTGCCTATCCGTCCCCATAACCCCGACCTAATGTCAATTTTACCGTCCATATTCACCTTCACTTTACCACTATGGCTCTCTTCTCTCTACCCCTCACCCAGCCCATCTCACTGTGTTCACTATGTCTTTCCCCCTCCCCAACCCCCCACACACACACCCCTCCTGCACACATTTACATCTCCCATCACCCTTGGGAGAAGCCCGCATCCTGCTCAGCTCCGAGCTAGCAGCTAGCAATATGAGACATGTACTAAAAGTGAAATTTTAATCTTAAATTCAAGTAAACCAAAAGAACTTTCCTGGAATGTGCTGTGTTTTGAAACGTCTTGCCCCTTACACCTGGCATGCACACATAACTGTGCCCCGCAGACAGTACGCTGAAGGCACTATTTGTTTAATCCTTTCTAACTAACCCCCTTGCCACGCCGCACCTCTGACTGACTCTGCCCCAGCCCCTCCTTACAATGCAAGTGGCATCCACAGTGGCTCATCGCCTACAAAACTCCTCGGGTACCCTCCCAGTGGACACGCATTGAAGCCAGTACCGCAGGATCCTGCCAGAGAACCCATCCACTCCTTCCTCTGGCCGGATCTAAGATTTCTAAGATTGAAAAAGGTAAGTATAGAAAAGAAGCTGCCCACGTCATACCCGCATCACCCGCCCTCACTCCTCTCTCGCGCAATCCTTCTTAACCAACCCTCCCTTCACATGCTTGCCTATCCGTCCCCATAACCCCGACCTAATGTCAATTTTACCGTCCATATTCACCTTCACTTTACCACTATGGCTCTCTTCTCTCTACCCCTCACCCAGCCCATCTCACTGTGTTCACTATGTCTTTCCCCCTCCCCAACCCCCCACACACACACCCCTCCTGCACACATTTAAATCTCCCATCACCCTTGGGAGAAGCCCGCATCCTGCTCAGCTCCGAGCTAGCAGCTCGCAATATGAGACATGTACTAAAAGTGAAATTTTAATCTTAAATTCAAGTAAACCAAAAGAACTTTCCTGGAATGTGCTGTGTTTTGAAACGTCTTGCCCCTTACACCTGGCATGCACACATAACTGTGCCCCGCAGACAGTACGCTGAAGGCACTATTTGTTTAATCCTTTCTAACTAACCCCCTTCCCCCTCCCCACCCCGGGAGAAGGGAACTACAAATATTCTAACTTCTCAACAGCCCTGCCCCCACCCCACCTCAGTGTCTGCCTGCCTTGCCATTCTACGAGAAATCTCACCAGCCCCGATGAAAGTCCATCCTAGCCCGACCAATCACCTCAGTTCTGATCGGTAGCATGCAGCACTGCCATCACAGGGAACCACAGGCCGCCGCCAAGGCCCCACAGCCTTAGACTGCAGTGTTGGCAGACGGATACAACTGAGACCTCACACAGCTCCGTTAATGTATATTTCATAGCGGAAAACAGCAAAACAACAGAAATTATACACAGGCTGCACGTATGTTCTCAACCTTCAATTGCTGCATGGATGGGTAATGGATGTGTAGGTGGATAATGCAGGTTCAGGGGTGGTTAAATGAATGCACAAATGATTAAATCAGTGATTAACAGGATCGTTTAATGAATACATGGTTGTTGGTGCACGGACGGATACCTGGATTGTTCAAAGGATGTACATGCATCTACCCAAGTGTCTCAATGCTCAGCCGCAACCCTCCCCCCACCCTCCCCAAGCCCAGATATCTGACTAGACACCGATTCCAAAGCAGCAGTGTAGACAGGTAAGCCTGTAGACAGTGTTGTCTGGAGGGCTGGGCGAGGGGTGGTCCTATGTCGGCCTGCCTTACAGAGGCACCAGCCACTCACCTCTTCAGCTCCTGCCAAACACTTATGCCCTCACTCTACCGCCCTCACTCTACCACTCTACTGCCCTCACTCTACCGTCCTCACTCTACCACTCAACCCCCCTCACTCCCTCACTCTACCGCCCTCACTCTACCACCCTCACTCTACCACTCTACCGCCCTCACTCTACCGCCCTCACTCTACCACTTTACCGCCCTCACACCCTCACTCTACTGCACTCACTCTACCACTCTACCGCCCTCACGCCCTCACTCTACCACCCTCACTCTACCACTCTACAGCCCTCACTCCACCGCCCTCACTCTACCACTCCACCGCCCTCACTCTACCACTCCACCGCCCTCACTCTACCACTCTACCGCCCTCACTCTACCACTCTACCGCCCTCACTCTACCACTCTATGGCCCTCACTCTACCACTCTACTGCCCTCACTTTACCGCCCTCATGCCCTCACTCTACCACTCTACCGCCCTCACGTTCTCACTCTAACGCCCTCACCCTACCACTCTACTGCCCTCACGCCCTCATCTACTGCCCTCACTCTACCACTCTACTGCCCTTACACCCTCACTCTACCACTCTACCGCCCTCACTCTACCACTCTATGGCCCTCACTCTACCACTCTACTGCCCTCACTTTACCGCCCTCATGCCCTCACTCTACCACTCTACCGCCCTCACGTTCTCACTCTAACGCCCTCACCCTACCACTCTACTGCCCTCACGCCCTCATCTACTGCCCTCACTCTACCACTCTACTGCCCTTACGCCCTCACTCTACCACTCTACCGCCCTCATGCCCTCACTCTACTGCCCTCACTCTACCACTCTACCGCCCTCACTCTACAGCCTCACTTACCCTCAACCCCTCAGCCTCACCCTCACTCACCCTCACCCTCACCCTCACTCACCCTCAACCCCTCACCCTCACTCATCCTCACCCTCACTCACCCTCAACCCCTCACACTCACTCACCCTCACCCTCACTCACCCTCAACTCCTCACCCTCACTCACCCTCAACACCTCAGCCTCACCCTCACTCACCCTCAACGCCTCACCCTCAACACCTCACCCTCACTCACCCTCACCCTCACTCACCCTCAACCCCTCACCCTCAACACCTCACCTTCAACCCCTCACCCTCACTCACCCTCACAACACATATTGTGTTACAATAGGTGTCACATTTGCGGAAGATAAAACTATCTAGAGATGTAGCATAACGACCAGAGCTGCCATATAAGTCACGTAAATACTAAACATGTTGCATTCCAAATGCTATAGGTGTCACATTTGCAAACGTTATAACTATTGGCATTGTAAATGACAAAGCTATCAATATAGCAATTTTAACATCGCAAAAATAAATAAATTATGTCATTTACAAGACCAATAAATACAACTTTTCTAATGCGATACTTATTGCATTCCGACCCCACTCATCCACGCAACGCCACTCACACATGCAACGCCACTCACACATGCAACGCCACTCACACACGCAACGCCACTCACACACGCAACGCCACTCACACACGCAACGCCACTCACACACGCTACGCCACTCACATACGCAACGCCACTCAAACACGCAACGCCACTCACACACGCAACGCCACTCACATACGCCACTCATCCACGCAACGCCACTCATCCACGCAACGCCACTCATCCACGCAACGCCACTCTTCCATTTGCAAAAAGAAAAATGTCTAACTATTCTATTGCGAGACCTATTGCATTTCCAATGCTTGTTTCACTATTTTGTCATTTTAACACATGTAGATAGGAAAAATAAAGATTCCTAACAGCTTGGAGAATGCAACAGCTTTTTAGAAAAAGGAAATATACGCATTCCCCAGGCCCTATTTAACTGTTATTAACCAGCAAGGAATATTTTTGTCTTTCCTCGAAGCACAACCATCGCTTCTGAACCCAAGAGTAAAATAGTGTGTTTTCTGAAAACAAACCTACGCATGCACACTTCTAGAAATAAAAGGGAAGCCTCCTCTTGTACCAGTTTTCCTTAAGATTTTTTCGGTTTTGGGTTTAGTCTGTGTTCACACTAGGGCTTTAGAAGCACCACTTTCTATTAAGAGGCCAATAGAACAGTGTTGTACATTACTAGGTACAATGTCAGCGTCTTCCTGGAAGGCGCTCTCACATCAAGGCATCAGACCTTAAAAAGAGAAGTTAAATGTTTGGCATCTTGCTGTACTCCGACCACCCTCTTGAAGTACCGGATGACGTGTCTCCGGTGTAACATGACTTTGCACGTATAACCAGTGAGGCTCCGAAGTATAATTTTCTTCCCAATCATACATTTACGAATTAGAGAGTCTTTACCAAAGACCATCTCCGTCGGTTTCAGCATTAATCATTCATTATTGCTATATGCAAACCCTCGAATAAAGCACTGATTGTAATCTAGTATCGGTAACAGAGATAAGGAACAATATTTCATTAGATCAATCAATCAATCAATCATGGCATTGGTATAGCGCGCTATTAATTCGGGAGGGTCTCAAGGCGCTGGGGGGGGGAGAGGGGGGGATACGTTACTGCACGAACAGCCAGGTCTTGAGTTGCTTCCTGAAGGAAAGGTGGTCCTGGGTCAGCCGAAGGTGGATGGGGAGGGAGTTCCAGGTCTTGGCTGCCAGGTAGGAGAAGGATCTTCCTCCGGCGGTGGCTCTGCGGATGCGTGGGAAGGCTGCGAGGGCGAGGCTGGTCGATCGCAGCTGGCGGGTGGGCGTGTAGAAGGTCAGGCGGTCGTTGAGGTACTTGGGGCCCAGGTCGTGGAGAGCCTTGTGTGCGTGGGTGAGGAGCCTGAACGTGATCCTCTTGCTGACGGGAAGCCAGTGCAGGTCTCTCAGGTGGCTGGAGATGTGGCCGTGTCAGGGGATGTCCAGGACGCGTCGTGCGGAGGCGTTCTGGATGCGTTGGAGTCTTTTCTGCAGTTTGGCTGTGGTTCCGGCGTAGAGGGTGTTCCCGTAGTCCAGTCGGCTGGTGACGAGTGCCTGGGTGACCGTCTTCCTGGTCTCGGTGGGGATCCAGCGGAAGATCTTACCGAGCATGCGCAGGGTGCTGAAACACGATGAGGAGACGGCATTGACTTGTCTGGTCATCGAGAGGGAGGAGTCCAGGATGAAGCCCAGGTTGTGTGCGTGGTCCGTTGGCTTGGGAGTGGAGCCCAGGCCAGGGGGCCACCAGGAGTCGTCCCAGGCGGAGGGCGATGATCCCAGGATGAGGACTTCCGTCTTTTCTGAGTTCAGTTTCAGGCGGCTGTTCTTCATCCATTCGGCGACGTCTTTCATCCCTTCGTGTAGGCTGGTTCTGGCGGTGGCGGGGTCGTTGGTGAGGGAGAGGATCAGCTGCGTGTCGTCGGCGTAGGAGATGATGTTGAGGTTGTGTTGGCGTGCGATGGCTGCGAGAGGGCTCATGTAGACGTTGAAGAGGGTAGGGCTGAGTGATGATCCTTGTGGTACGCCGCAAATGACTTCGGTGGCCTCAGATCTGAACGGGGGGAGGCGGACTCTCTGAGTTCTTCCGGTGAGGAACGAGATGATCCACTCCAGTGCCTTCTCTTGGATTCCTATGTTGCTGAGGCGCTGTACTAGGGTGCGGTGGCAGACAGTGTCGAACTCTGCGGAGAGGTCCAGGAGGATGAGGGCTGCTGTTTCCCCATTGTCGAGCAGGGATCTGATGTCATCGGTGGCTGCGATCAGGGCGGTCTCGGTGCTGTGGTAGGCTCGGAAACCGGACTGCGAGGGGTCGAGGGATCCATTCGTCTCGAGGAAGGCGGCAAGCTGTCTGTTGACGGTCTTCTCGATGACTTTGGCAGGAAAAGGGAGGAGCGAGATGGGGCGGAAGTTCTTGAGGTCGATGGGGTCCGCTGTTGGTTTCTTCAGGAGTGCGCTGAGCTCGGCATGCTTCCAGCTCTCCGGGAAGGTGGCGGTGTGGAAGGAGGTGTTGATGATGTCCCGTAGATGGGGTGCGATGATGGAGTCGGCCTTGTTGAAGACGTGGTGGGTGCAAGGGACGGTAGGTGATCCGGAGTGGATGGTGTTCATCGTGCGGGTGGTGTCTTCGAGGCTGACCGGGGTCCAGTTGCAGAGGGTGGTGGTGGGGGGTGTTGGTTCGATGGTTGGGTGCATGGTTGGTGCGCCGAAACTGTTGTGTATGTCGATGATCTTGCGGTGGAAGAACGAGGCGAGTGAGTCGCAGAGGTCTTGCGAAGGAGTGATGTTGTTGTTTCCGGCGCTGGGGTTGGAGAGCTCTTTGACGATGCTGAAGAGTTCCTTGCTGTCGTGGGCGTTGTTGTCCAGTCGTTCTTTGAATGCTGTCTTCTTGGTGGTGCGGATCAGCTGGTGGTGCTTGCGGGTAGCGTGCTTGAGGGCGGTCATGTTGTCTGTGGTCTGGTCGTGGCGCCAGGCTTTCTCGAGGGTGCGGCAATTCTTCTTGGAGTCCTTGAGTTCATCGGTGAACCAGGGGGTTTTCTTGCTGCCGGGTCTGTTGGGAGGGTTCTTTAGTGGCGCAAGGTCGTCGGCGCAGGCGGTCAGCCACTGTGTGAGGTTGCTGGCTGCTTCGTTGGGGTCCGTTGCGCTGGCGGGCGGGTTCTGGCTGAGGGAGGTGGTGAGCTGCTCGGTGGTGATCTTGCTCCAGCTCCGGCGAGGCGCCTGCTGTGGGTGGTGGAGGGTCGTGTTTCTCTTGAAGCTGAAGTGGACGCAGCTGTGATCGGTCCAGTGAAGTCCAGTGGAGTGGCTGAAGGAGATGTGCTTCCTGGCGGAGAAGACGGGGTCAAGCGTGTGGCCAGCGTAGTGAGTGGGGGTGTTCACCAGTTGCTTGAGTCCGAGGTTGGCGAGGTTGTCCAGCAGGGTGGTGGTGTTTCTGTCATTGTTGTTCTCCAGGTGGAAGTTGAGGTCCCCTAGGAGGATGTAGTCCGTGGAGGAGAGGGCGTGCGGGCTGATGAAGTCTGCGATGTCTTCGCTGAATTGTGTGCGTGGTCCCGGGGGTAGGTAGATGAGGGTGCCTCTGAGGGTCGTCTTGGGGTCGGTGTGTATCTGGAAGTGAAGGTGTTCGGCGGCGGTGAGGGTGTCGTTGCAGTTGGTCGAGATGCGGACGGTGTTCCTGTGTACGATGGCGATACCTCCTCCGGTCTGGTTGACGCGGTCTCTCCGGATGATCTTGTATCCGTCCGGAATGGCTATGGCGATGTCGGGCGCTGAGGAGGCGTTCATCCAGGGTTCTGTGAGGAAGGCGACGTATGGTGCTGTTGTGTCGAGCAGGTTCCATAGTTCGAGGGCGTGTCTGTGGACAGAGCGGGTGTTGAGCAGGATGCACTTGAGGTGGTTGTTGCTGGTGCTCGGCTTGTCGGGTGCGGTGACGGTCCGGAGGCAGGTGAACTTGCAGGCATGGCAAGTGAAGGGTCCGTGGGTGCGTTTCGGGGTGGCTCGGTAGCAAGTGGTGTTCCGTCCGGTGTTGAGTGCGATGAGGGTGGCGGCGTCGTAGGTCCGTCGTGAGGTCTGGCGTCGTCGGGGGCCAGGGGTTCGGGCGCTGAGCGCGGGCCAGCCGCGGACGGGCGCAGACGGGCTTGCCTTTGGTGCGCCTTTGGCGCACCATCGGTGCGCCTGCTGCCCGTACGTGCGGACTCTGCCATAAATGGAGAGTGGGGGGGTGGAGCGAGGGAGGAGCAGCTGGGAGGCGGGAGCGGGGTGGCGAGTGGGGAGGGGAGCGGTGAACAGAAGGAAACGGGGGTGGGGCCGCGGGGGAGCAGCGGCAGGGAGCGGGGAGCGGGGTGGAACAGCGGGAGAAAACGGCGGTAGAAGCACAAAAAGAATCAGGGGCACAACAGTGGAAGCAACGAAAACGAAATCAGGGGCACAACAGTGGACGCGAAATACAAATACAAATACTGGCACAACAGTGAAGCAAATACAATTACTGGCAGCGGAGACCGGGCACACTCAGGATGGGCCACGCGGCGGGTGGAGCGACCGGCTCTGACGAGGTCAGGTCGGTCACAGGTCCCCGCCTCGCGGACACCACCCTAAGTATCCAGCTCAAACTTTCCTAATGCGAGACCTATTGCATTGCAAATGCTTGTTTACCTATGTGTTTTGGTTTGGAATGTAGTGGATGTACATGATGTGGAGTGGAATTATGTGGGTTGTATTGGAATTGTTAGTTGTGGAGTTGTTTGGAGTGGAATTGTGTGCTTTGGAGTGTATTTATGTCGTGGAATTATGTAGCACAGTAAATAGATAGGGGTGAGAGCTGCACTGAACAGATAGAATGGAAGCTAGAGAGAGGTAGGCAGTTTGTGTAGGAAGTGGTGAATGAACTAGAGACAGTGGAACAGAAATAGTGTGTGAAAAAGAGAGGAAGAAGGGAGAGCATGCCACAGACGCATAAAGAGGAAGGACCTGTGTATGCAGACACCCTAAGAAGAGGAGAGCCTTGTTTTCAGGGATGGAAACATTGAAAAGGCGCAGAAAAGAAATTGTGCTTAGTATGTGTGAGCAGGCATTGTAAATATGAGATAGGGCTTGTGAGGGAGGGATGAGAGGGTGCATAAAAGATAAATACAGCTTATAGTAAGTTACCAGGAAGAGCAAATTATTCACTCGTTTCCCAGGTGCTTTGGAGCTGACTGGTCTGCTTTGCATGATGCGAAAACTGCTCACCTAGAAAAAAAAATTCACTAGGCACCTTCCATAAACCAAACAGGTCCTTTCAAATAAATACATCCATGGATATCTATAAAATATGACATCTCTTTATTATATTTCTCCTCAGACCCTATCACAAATAATCAGGAGAAGGCTACACTTATACAATATGCAGACGTGAATTCCCTCTTCAGGCAGTAAAGTAACTTAACTGTCCAGCATGCATAGTAAACAATAGGTGCAAAAGAAGATGATGTGTTTAGATTTATCAAGTAGCGTCTTTGCGTTGTTAAAAGTGGGGGGAAATGATTTTAAAATCCTATTCAACTACTATATTGCTGTAATTTAATTTTAATCTCCAGGGGAGATTTGGCAGAAAGCAGGACATGTGACTCTATCAAGTCTGACCAGAGGAGCCATGTTACAGGCACAGCCGGTACTGGCCAGACCAGTTTGGCAGGTGGAAGGGACCACAAGTATCAGACTGCAGAGGAGTTGCTCACGCAGGCACAGGACAGCTTGCGCCGGAGTAGGTCATGAGGAGTGCAAGAAAAAACAGAAGGGTAGTCTCCAGGCCACGTTGTTATTGTTGTCACCTACAGCTGTAGATGATAGGTGGAGGACAAGCTGGATTGTCAGTCACGAGGCATTCAAGCAGCCCCTGCTTTAAACCACCAGGAAGTGATGCAATGCACTGAGACACATGAGTCAATAGGTGTAGGTGGACCAGGGGGGCTGTCGGAGCCCTCTGAGATAATGCAAGCGTGGGGGTTTGCGGGAGAGCAAGACGATGTTGGAGAGACCAAGGACAGATGCAGTTCCTTGGAGTGCTGAAATCTAAATGGAAAAGTAGTTCTATAATTTCAGTAGTAGAAGGATACAACGTGTCCAATGAAAAACATGTTAAGAAAAAAAATAAAAGAAGAACAAATGCTGCAGGGGCAGAATAAACAAGAATGAGGGGGGAAAGGCATCAAATAAGAACCGGTAAATCAAGAGACAAGAAAGCAACCCAATCCTAAGCAAGAGGTTGACCCAAAGCCCAGTATGTACTGGAGACAATAGTTATTAAAAAAAACTGTTAAAGTTGTCTGCATTTGAAATTTATGAAAGGCACCATTTTCATAGTATTTAAAAATTAAGCCTTTTCTCTCTTCTATGAACTTCTGTCCATCCTGCTTGCTGATGGAAAAGGTCACCTACATGGCTCTGAGGAGTGTGCACCTTTGCTTTGCATTTCCTGCAACAATTGTAATTTAGAGCAATGAAGTAACCAAGTCATCCACATTTCTGTGATGGTTTAGACTCCATACCTGTTCAAACCTGGCTGTGGAGGAGAAGCCATGATGAAGCTAGACTCACTCAGAGGACTTCACAGTAGGCTGCAGTCTATGCACAACAGGACTACAAATAAACAGTGCCTTTTATCCCTTTGGCCTTGCCACAGAGTACACCACGAACAGCAGACTCTTGAAGCCCTGAGCTAGCTCAAGACTTACAATGACGTGTCCTAGGAGGGTAGCCGAGGTAAGGCTAAAATGGAAAAAAAAGGCCAGCAAGCTTGGTGCTGTGCATTAGCAGACAGCTGAGCATTGCTTGAGGAAAGAGGATATTGCTAGTGCTGTGCAGAGGCTGCTCTAAAACACTGCAATAGAAAACAAGGAGATCATGACCCGGCATACAATGCAGTAAAAAGGTGGGAACGGGGAAAGCAACATAACACGAGAGGAGTGTGAGGGGTCGGGCAACAACAACAACGCGGGAGGATGGCAGGCAGGACCCCGAACTGCATGTCACATTTGGTGGCATTCAGAAACACATGGGCTCTTACCCAGCTGAGGCACTCTACTTGTATTTGGGATACAGCAAAGGGCTACACTATGTTCAAGCTTTTTAAGTCCTGTTAAGTGCATCGCAAACAAATCACAATGGCGGCTTGCAGTTGACCATTCAACTAACCGAAAACCTGCCAGATCTCCATAGGAATGAAGGGCTGGTCGGCAATCCACGGTACTCGCTTGAAGCACTGCAGTGAAAGTTTATTTAAGGTTTTTTAGAAAAATGAAAGACTGACTCATTTAGTTATCTAAGAGTAAGGGTTTTATAATACATTTAAAAAAAAGAAAGGTGTAGGATGTGTGTGTATTTTTACTGGCCCCGTTGTTTCTTGAAAAACATAGATCTAGTTGAACAGAGGTTTAGCACTCGGACTGTAGAGTTCAAATAGCTATCATGTTGCATTTATCGCACCTCATCTCATTTTATAATGTCCAAATGCTATATCACTGTAGTTTTGCACCAGACATATGCAAACAACAAAACACAGGCAGCATATTCATACCAGCCGAGAACAGTGTAACAACAGAAGTACTGTCAGAGTATTTTGCTCAGAAATGAAGAGACATGAACATAAATCACAAGAAACAGTTAGTTCCTCCTTAGCCAGATCAGGGGGTCCCTAACAGTGGACTTTCTTGGCTAATAGTCCTGCCATTCCATTAGAAGATCTGAATTTCAGATCATGATGCCCTCACACACCCGTTAGGGATTCATGCTTCATCATAGGGTGCTCTTCGTCAGGCCGGCGCTGCAATGCCTGACGGGCTGGGGGCTCTCTTTTGGAGATCTTTTTGGTCAGAGGATGCCGTAAGGATACATTTGCAAGAAAGGGGTCTACCTAACAGTATAACTAGTGAAAAGTGAGTGTGGTGCTTAAAATAGTATCTGGTTACCGAAGGACAAGTTTTATGGGGAGTAGGTGCCAGGTCTAGCTAAAAACAGTGGTGCTATCAGATGGTCATCAAGTACCAGGATAGCTACTAAAAAGGTGTGGTCAACATGTTTCGTGCCCTAGTGCCCCAAAGTCGGGCAACAATTCATCAGGACCAAAAGTGAAGTTGTTTTTGCCCCTATCTGGGACTGGGGGTTACCCTCTAATAGGGAGTGACCCGATGTGATTGGCCGGTCAAGCCGGTCTAATATTCCACCTCTCTGGAGGTTGGACCAAGTTCCTTAAGAAGGCGGAGGGTCCCAATCGTAGTAGAGGACCCTATAAGGCGGTTGAGATGCACTGATCACACCCAGCCTCCACTGTTAGGGATCCCCTGATCTGGCTAAGGAAGAACCAACCTTTTCTTGTGATTCATGATACTGTCCCAGGGAGGAGCATGGGTTTAGGACCTCTGTAAACATTTTTGCCCCTCCTTCCCTCTTTTGATTTTTGGAGACATGAACATAACCTCCAGCATTAGACACAGAACAATGGGTGAAAGGTGCAGTGTTACCTGCAGCAACAGTTTGACAGTGCCAGTATTAACTTTATCTAGCATGCAGAGCACTGCTGCTATAGCAGTGTTTCCTGTACCCTGTGTGCAGAACAGTACAGTAACGGCAACACTACGAGCACATTATAGCAGCATAATTAATGTAATACAAACCAAAAGAAATAACATAATCTACCCTACAGATTTAGAGACCCATCCCAGCCATGCTCCATTTTAATAACTATATGGTGGTGCACTTCTTTAAAGGACACTCTATCAGTATGAAGTAGTCACTTCCACCCTCCGAACTCAGCTACCCTTCAATTCACTTGCTGACAGCATCTCTGCCTTTGCCCCTTTACCTCACTCTGGAGAAGTGTGGCTCAATGGTTAGAGCGGCAGACCCTGATGCAGAGGTCTAGCCCGGGGCCAGGGTTCAATTCCCTGCCTCAGCGGGTCTTGGGCTCCAAATTCCACTGACCTGATAATTCTCGCCTCGTGCCTATTCCAATCATGGAGTCCCACTCTGCAACTCTGGGCAATAGCTTGCTTAATCTCCACAATGGCCCCCACAACGCTAAGGATGCCTGGCCTCCACATTGGGGGTGCCCAGGAGTGGACACCTCACAGGGAAAGCCAGGATGGGTTCCACAGCGGTATTCGTACAAGCGCCTTGAGACCCTTGCGGGTGAGTAGTGCGCTATACAAGTATCAATTTACTCAAGTGTCTTTTGTCTAGGTTGGCGCTTTACAAAGCCATTTACACACAGAGCCAGCAGAGAAGGAGGAAAGTGCTCCCCACCAGTAGAACTTTTGAATAAGTGAACTGAACAGCTTACAATGTTTGCAGTAAATAAGTTACTCCTTGGTGTGCTTATATTTACAGCACATCTAACACGTGCATTACAGGGTACATGCAACTAGAGCAGCTCTTGACAAGAAAAGTTAAAGGGACCAAGGATCCACTAGGGGACAGGTACTTGGTTGAAGGTGTGACCTAGTGGTATAGTAAATAAAATACTGCTACCTTAAGATGAAAATTATTACAAGTTGCTTTGGGAGTTATATGCCCTATGAAAGGAAACAATTCTTTGAAGACTTGCTACATCTTGTTAATGTACGTCACGGGGTTACATCTTCTCGCATAGTATGACATATCGCAGGGCAGACTCGAAATCCATCACAGGACAAGCGTTGGCTCTAATGCTAGTTAATTTAGCAACCTTCGCCAAAGAGAAGATGTACAGTAGCCACCTATGCCTAGCGTATTTACCAAAATATGCTGCATTGTAGAACTTGTGACACTGTAAACATGGTCTCGAGAACCCTGCATGTCTTAGGGGAGAGATTGCGCTAAATGAAACTGCAAAAAACTATATTTAAAAGAAAAGTAAATGAGAGGTTTCTTCAAATTGGAATTCTTTGTAATGTGCAATATAAAAAAAATGATGCAGGGAGAACTAGTTGTTAGGCATGTGTAATTGAAACCTTAAGGCTAAATACACTTGCTATCAGTAAAGATGGACGGTGTGGTTACTGTGGGGCATATTATCAAGCCTGTGCGATAAAATTATCGTCGCTTTATCGGCCGAAAACGGCAGATAAATCGGCGATAATGGGCTTGATAATATGCTCTATGGAATTCCAATCGAAGCCCATGTTAGATGTGAAGACATCTAACATGGGCTTCGATTGGAATTCCATAGAGCATATTATCAAGCCCATTATCGCCGATTTATCGGCCGTTTTCGGCGGATAAAGCGGCGATAATTTTATCGCACAGGCTTGATAATATGCCCCTGTGTTTCTAGGGCCTTTGTGGCCTAGGGGCAGCCAAAATTGGAGACTTTGAAACTAGGTAACAGGTTTAAATCCCAGGATTGGCTATGCATCCTGGGATTCTGGGCCAATTACTTAATATGATTGTGCCTTGAGTGTAGCGTCTGGTTCTATTATAAAGCGATTTAATGCACCTGTGTCAGGTTCGTGCTATTAAATAAAAAAATTAAAAAACATACGCAGGCACATGACAAGCTCTCTGCATTTGAACAACTTATGTTTAATCAAAGAATTTTCTTAATATTGAGATATCAGCGTTTTTGTTGCACTAAAACACTAATATTGGTTAAACATACTTCACAAGCCTACAAAAAATACGTAGTTCACAATTATGAACAATCTTATAAGAGGTTTGTTTATTAATGTGTTCTTTCGTTAGCTCCGTTTTAAAGATCAACGTAAAACGACCAGTAAAAACTGAAGTTACGAAAAATGTCTGTTATTGTATTTAAGGTTACATTTCTAACAATTCTCAGCAGATCAGTTATTTCGAGTGACACTGGAACTATGCGGTAATAATTGAGTGCCAAAAGCAACATGTACTGGAATCAAAAATTAGCCAGCATTCGCGCCAAGAATTTTCAATTCTATTAAGGACACGGAGGCGAGGATTATGCTTCTCTTTCTTTTACTGTAAACTCACAGCAGCCAATAAACACACAGTTTAATAAATTTAAACTAAATTAACCATGATGCTTGGCCCAAGCAACGCCTCCTTTAGCCCTACAAGAGCCCTGGTAACAGTCCCAGCTTCCTCTTTCTTTGCACGAACATACAGAATAAGTCCAAAATCCAAAAGTCTTATATATTCTCCAACATGGAATAACACGGAAATCTCTTTCCAACTTCAGAATAATCCCCAACATGGGATAACAGGGAACAGCGTTCCAAATTCAGTCCTCAGTAGTAGAGTCTTCAATCCTTGTTCTTGTCATTACCTAGAAAGAAAATAAAGAACCCGTAACTTCTGTATAAATCAGCATCAATCATATAATAACGGGTAGGTAAGCATGATCATAGCATGACATAGCCGGGTGAGATAATCCTCGCCTCCGTGTCTTTAATAGAATTGAAAATTCTTGGCGCGAATGCTAGCTAATTTTTGATTCTATTACAGGACCGGAGGCTTCAGGTTATGCTAGTTTAACGCTGAATCAAAAACAACAGAAGTAATATCTCCCACCGGCTTATAGTAGAACTGTTTGAATGTCGACTCAGACGACCAATCAGCACAATGCATAATATCTTGAATATTAGCTCCCAGCAAATATGACTTCGAAGCCATAGCACCCCTCACTGAGTGCGCCCCAAACAGTTGAACATCAACACCAGATTCTTTCATGATAAACTTAAGCCACCTAGCAATAGTGGCAGAGGACACAGGTTTAAACGGCTTTTGCACAGCGATCAAAAGCTGGGTAACCCCAGGCGGTCTCAAAGAACGAGTACTCTGCTCGTAGGCTTTCAAGCATTGGACAACACAAAGTTTGGCATTACTATGAAAGGCATTATATTCAATCAGTCTAGACATCGTTTTTGTGCGACCTGTAATAGTAAAGGAAACTCCCTCCGGAGTAAAAACTCTACCTGTAATATCCAGTGCACGTACATCCGAAGATCTCCTACAGGCTGACAAGCATAGTAACATAGCAAGTTTAGCTGATAGCTGCTTCCTAGAAAGCAATTCATTAGAGGGCCAACCATCCAAAAGTTTGATAACTAAGGAAACATCCCACAGCCCCGAATATTTGGGCTTAGGAGGATTTGCAACACAAATTCCTTTGAGGAGTTTGCACACCAAGGGATGAACTCCAACTGGTTTCCCATCAATGTGGGAGTGTCCCGCGGAAATAGCCGATCGGAAGTTATTCACCGATCGATAGGCTTAGCCGCTAGCTGCCTTCTCAGACAAAAAATTCACAACATGTGAAAGGCTTGCCCCCACGGGATCCAAGTCCCGTTCCACGCACCAACATAACCATCCCTTCCAAGCGGAAGAATACCTTTTCCTCGTGGAAGGGGCCCAAGCCTGTCTAATGAAGTCGTTAGCTGTTCCTGAAACTCCAGTCAAGTTCCACTGTTGCCTGAGAGCCTCCATGCCATCAGCATTAGGCGCTGAGACAGGATCAGTGGATGTTGCTCCTGAAGAGGTCCCAGAAGAAGGAATTCCGCCCAGGGCAACATCCGGGGAAGGTCGCAGCACATCCCCAACAATGTCGGGAACCAAGGTTGCGACTTCCACAGAGGCGTCACCAGGATCACCTCTGCTTTCTGCTTGAGAATGTACGACGCTTCTCGTGGAATGAGAAGAAAGGGGGGAAATGCGTAGTTCACTGCCCCCGTCCAGTCCTGCAGAAAGGCATCCGTCGCTGCCGCCGCTGGGTCCGGCCTCCAGCTGAAGAATTTGGGCAGATGGCTGTTCAGCCTGGATGCGAACAGATCGATCTGACAAGGACCCCAAATGTCCTGCAGCCAGTGAAACACTGTGGGATGCAGCTGCCAATCGCTGTAATCCCTCAGGTGTCTCGAGTTCCAGTCCGCTACCACGTTGGACTGTCCCGGTATGTATTCTGCAATAACCGTGATCTGACGGTTGAGGCAATAATGCCAAAAGTACTTGGCTATTTGCACCAGCATGGACGATCTCGTCCCTCCCAATTTGTTTATATATCGGACCGCTGAGACGTTGTCCATTCTGAGAAGAATGCAACACGACGTCTGCTGCGGGGAGAGGGTTTTGATCGCGAAGGATCCTGCTAGAAGTTCCAAGCAATTTATGTGTAACTCCAGCTCTTGAGGAGACCATCTTCCTCCTTTTGAAACAGTGCCACAGCTTGCTCCCCAGCCCCAATGGCTGGCGTCGGATTCTATAACCACCTCGGGTACGGAACCGAAAATGGCCCTGCCGTTCCACGCCTCTACGTGGTTCAACCACCATTGCATCTCGTCTCTCACCTGCTGTGACAATGGCACCAGGTCTGAGTAAACCAGCCCTCTCTGGAGGTGCTGGATTTTCAATCTCTGCAGCGCCCTGTAGTGAAGGGGCCCTGGGAATATCGCTTGAACGGACAACGCCAATAAACCCACTACTCTGGCGACCGTCCTGAGCGAGACCATCTGTTTGTTGAGAAGAGATAGGATCTCCTTCCTTATGTCTTTCAGTTTCGACTTTGGAAGACCCAACTGTGCCGCCTGTGAACTGATCACAAACCCCAGGAAGTCCGTTGATTGTGACGGAATCAGAGCCGATTTGGTCTGGTTTATTACAAACCCCAGATTCTGAAGTAACGAAATGGTCGTTTGCAGATGTTGCGACACTAGATCCGGGATCTGAGCCATGATCAGAATGTCGCCCAAGTAGATTATCAACCGAATCCCCTGTTCTCGAAGGTGAGCGACCACCGGCTTCATCACCTTGGTGAAGCACCAAGGAGCCGAGGAAAGCCCGAAAGGAAGGGCCGAGTATTCGAACCATCGTCCGTTCCACTGAAACTGAAGGAATCGGCGATGAGGCGGATAGATGGGAATAGACAGATAGGCATCTTTTAGATCCAAACGGACCATCCAGTCGCCTTGCGGCAATAGATCTGCCAAAAGATGGATGCCCTCCATCTTGAAATGGTTGTACACCAGGAAGTAATTGAAGTCCTTCAAATTTAACACAAGTCTGTGACCTCCTCCCTTCTTCTGAACTAGAAAGATATTGCTGCAAAACCCGTGTGGATTGTAATCGCACACCGCTATAGCGCGTTTGTGAAGCAATTCCTCTGTCTCGGACTGGCCCTTTGTCTGGGAGTCTGGTAGAACTCCAGTTGAAAACCTTGAACAGTCTGCAAGACCCACGCATCCTGGGTCAGAAGACCCCAATTGTGAAGGAAATGTCTCGTGCGACTCCCCAATGGAATGTGAAAACAATCGATTGCGCTCACCTGTGGAGTTCTGTGCGTGGAAGCCTGCTCTGTTGCCACCTCCTTGAAATCTGCCTCTGTTGAACCGTCCCCCGTGTGGGATAGAATGTACCGCCTCTGGTCGAGTCCCAGTCACCTCGACCTCTACCGAAATCACCTCTGGGGGGACCTTGGTTGGCGAAGCGGCCTGGCGAGCGCCCCCGACCTCGTCCGGCCCTGTTACAAATTTGTTGATGAAACACACGCTTGATTCCTGTTTGAGCCTTATCTAACGAGGTGAAGGTCCCCACGAATTTGGAGACGTCTTTAACAAAGCGATCTCCAAAGAGATTGCCCTCGGCTAAGGGACCTGGTTCCGCCGCTGCCAATTCAGTCACATTAGAGTCCATTCTCATTAGAAGTCACTTGCGTCGTTCCGTGGACAGCGCGCAATTAGCATTGCCTAATAAACAGTTGGCGCGCTGGGTCCAACCAGCTAAGATATCCGGATCAACTGGAACGTTGGATTCCTTGGCCTGCAGTGCCATCTCGAGGATCTTTGCCAATGGACCTACCACGTCCAGCATTTTATCCCGGCAACCGCGCCAGGCACGGTCGATGCCCTTTTTAGGATCCTTTGCAAATTTTTTCAAAAAGGTTAACAGACTAACATCTATTTCGGGAGTTTCCGCCACCTTATGGGCGAGATCGGGCCGAGGGCATTCAGATCTCAGGCGATTACGGACCTCTTTATCAAACCCTTTTCTAAGGTTTTCCTGCAGGTATTCCGCCACAGCCGTGGCCGGGACCCAATCCGAAGATCTAGGGTGAACGATCTCTGTAGGGTTGAATGTAAAGGGGGTATTAGGGGGAGGGACCGAGGCCGAAGAGGCGCATTTCTTTGCCTTCTTCTTCGGGGGTGGTTCCTCGTCCCTGTCCGTGGTGTCGGTACCTGTGGTAGTAGTAGTGTCTGTGTCCACATAGTGCTGCTTGCTCTTGGCTTTGCCACTGGTAGAGTAGCCACGATTTTGCCCAGATGCCGCCGGTAGGGAACTTAACGCATCCGTGTGTGGCCATTGGTCAGTGCTGCCTGCCTCCTGAGCTGGTGGAGCCTTTTTCGTGGACTTGTCTTTAGTAAAGCCATGACGTTTTGCAAAGTTCTCTAATTGTTTGGTAATAGGCTTAAGTGCTGCCGCCAATGCTTGTTGCACAGTAGAAGGCACTGTGCTCTCTACTGCCTTGTTGACCGAGGCTTGAACCGAAGCGTCCAAGGCCTCAACAATTTTATCCTCCACTGCAGCAGCAGGCTGCTCCTCATAGGTTTCTTCCCCTGCCTCCTCGTCAAAATACACCCACTCTTCCATAGCTACAACACACAGTGGGGTAGAGTAATAATAGGGATCTGAGGTAGGCACAAGAGGAGTAATAAGGGGGGGGTCAGCCCCACCGCACACAGGAATTCACCAGAGTTTAGTACCAAACCCCCTCAGCAAAGCTGTATAGAGATTATTGCAGCCCACAGGGCGTCAGAGCCGAGAAATTACTATATGGAGCGTGTGCTCACTCCTTAAAAGATAAACTATTAATTGCAGCCAGTCAGGCGTCTTCCTCCACCAGCTCACTCGAAAACGCGGTGTTAATCAGTGGAAAAACGGCCCAAAACGTGTGTAGCCCAAGTCGAGCCCAAAATGCTACCAAAATATAGCCCAATGGACGTGACTGGTGCTACACGCGTTTGCCGAGTGGTTGTCGGCTCTCTCTCGGCGTTCGGGCAATTAGGGGAGACCTGCGCCTTCCTGCGACCGTCAGAAGCGTCGGCCCAGGAGTGTAAAACTCGCAGAGCGGGTCGGTACTTCAAACGCCGAAGCGCGAGGGCAAGGAGCGATGCTCCGATCACGAGCGCTGAAGCTCTCTTCACACGGCCGCCGCCGCAGACCCACTGAGAGGCCCCAGAGCGTGGGAACACGGCGTCTAAGCAAACAACAATTTGGCAAAAACGGCAAATATACAACTCGTGCTGCAAACACTACCGCAGTCAGGTAACATCAATAAGCTGAAATATTTAAACCAAAGCGAGACGCTATATAAGCAAATCAGTCAAACGCTATGTAATAGAATAAGGAGCATAGCACTTATCTCTTGCTGTGTGAGCAGCAAAGAAAGAGGAAGCTGGGACTGTTACCAGGGCTCTTGTAGGGCTAAAGGAGGCGTGGCTTGGGCCAAGCATCATGGTTAATGTAGTTTAAATGTATTAAACTGTGTGTTTATTGGCTGCTGTGAGTTTACAGTAAAAGAAAGAGAAGCATAATCTGAAGCCTCCGGTCCTGTAATAGAATCTGTACTTTTAACTGCTTATGCTCTGGCGATTCGCCTGTAGAAAACGGCCTCATTGTTCCCCCACTTAGAAATAGCGACAAAGATCGTCATATTGCTACGGCTGTTTTTATTAAACACAGAAGTGAAAAGTCCAACTCCATTATGTTAATTTATAAAATCACGTGGCCAAGTGGTGGAGTAATTACTACAATAACTCAATTGTTTTTTGTGAGGGAAATGTTCAGTTAAAAGGAAGCCTAGTGGTGTGACAGGATTGAGTTCCTGAGCAGAGGCGGGCAAGTATCAAATTAAACAAAAGAAAGGCTTGAGATGCTGCACTAATTAAGCCAAAAAAACACACCCACTTAAAGGAAGTGACCCCTGAGTCAGCGATGGGCCGCAAGCGTTAATAAAGAAAAAGTTCTCCCAAACAGGAGATAAAGAGGGCAAGCGTAAGTGCACTGTACTGGTGCTCCTCAGCCTTGAAAGGAAGTGAGGTATCAGCTGCTGAACGAGACAGAAGGCTGCAAAGAGGAGTGACGCTGGAATGCACCAACAGTAGGCAGGAGGTGGGATTAGAGTGGTTTTATAGATGTCAGCTCTTGCAGACAGTGCATGCATGTACAGGCTCGACCTAAACATCATTCATGGTTTGGGGGGGAGGGCGGAAACCCCCCATAAAGCCCTGTTACTTCAGCGCCTGCTGCACCATTGATAGCTACAACCCTGTTCCCTGCCACAGAACACACACAACAGCAGAAGTTCAAATGGTCCTCACATGCAGACAAGAGGAGTGGTGTGGGCAGCAGCGGCGCGGACTGAATTCGTTACTCCACCTCTCATTACAGAACAATAGAGGGCCTTGATTTCTGTAGCATGCATTACATTACAAAAAGATTACACAGACTATTTTACCCTGCATCAGATAACAGAAATAACTAAAATGGATGTCTTTATCCTTCAAGAGATTATAGAATCAGATTAAATGTATTTGTTTACCCTGCATCAGAGTGCAGAAACCGAATAAAATCGTTATCCTGGATCACATACGTTACCTTCATATGATTCAGATTACAGGTTACTTCTCCTGTATCAAATTACAGGAGAATAGAAGCATTATATTACCCTGCATCAAATAACTGAATCCGAATGTGCATATTACTTTAACCTACATTTGATCAAATGAATAATGACTTTAACGTATTTTATGGTACTGAAGGGCATTACAATGATTCTTTTTTACAGCAAGACATCACATAAGATAACTCTGTTTATATTACCCTTCCTTGGATAACAGATGAATATAAGAATTAATTTACGATGCATAAAACAAAAGATTAAATTGATTATTTTCCCATGAATCAAATTACAGACGCTGACTACTCTCGTTACTCATTCGTGTTAGATTACAAATGATTACACTAATTGTGTTAGCATATATTAAATTACAGGCGGAAATTACATGGGTTACTTTTCCCTGCATCAAATTACAGAAAGAAATGAAAAGGGTTAGCCTTCATAACATTACTAGAGTATACAAAAAAGTAATGGATGGAATGCTTGAAATAATTTTAGCCACTGGTAATCACTTGGGCAGCAGCCCAGTCCAGCGTTATTTTGCCCGGCATGCCACCTCAGTGTGGACCCAGCTGTATGCAAACTAGTCTTGACCCTGCCCCAGTATAATCCAAAGTGGCATGAAGGATGGTGGGTTGGGATGCTGCCCGAGCGACTGCCGGTGGTTGGATTTATAGCAAGCGCTCTCCCATCACTTGCTGTGTGTTTGATTCATCGGATCACAGCAGCAGAATAGCTGGGTTAGTTGCACTGCTAGAGGCCTCCAAGGGATTACTCTGTCCTTTGTCATATTGCAAACATTACTTGGATTACTGAACCATGTATCAGATTAATAACAAGTGCACTGACTACGTCTCCTACTTCTTCTAGGCCGGTTTTGTGAACAGGAAGGTTAGGCCCGTCGAGGGCTCTTGTCTGTCCTTCCCACCCACAGCAGAGGTCCTCCTCTTTCTTACATACATGAAAGGACATTTTAGGGCACCGTGAAGAGGTGAGAAGTGGATGGTGGCACCTATCTGCTGTCACCAGTGCCCCCTTCAAGACATTGGCGTAGCTAGTTTACTATGGACCCTAGTGCAAAGAAGTAAACGCCCCTCCCCTCCTTGAACTGTGAAGAAAGCAATATTCGAAGTTTAGTGCGCCCCTCGGGCCTATGATCTCCGGTGCCACTGCCCCTGCTGAAACAATAGAAGCTAAGCCCTTGCCAACAGGAGCACTAGAAAACCAAGACGTGTTGCCATGCACAAACCGCACGAAAGTAAGTTGAAAGAGCCTGTCATCGGGTCTGATAAGGAAGTAAGGGTTTGATTGTGTGCAGAACCCATATAGGAATGGCGTTCTGCCCCCATGTAGACACCCAAACCGTGCGGGTGCGGGACCGAGTGGCGTGCTGACATTAGCATCACAGCTAGGCTGGTTCTGCCTTTCATCTTCAGAAGTTCAAACAAAAGAGCACCGAAAATAAAGATCTAGAAAAGAGTGGATGGAGCCCGCAAGCAGCAGAGAGGAAGAGCAGTGGGCGCGGAACCCACTCAGCTATTCGCTTAGGTCGTGGAGCTGAGCACCGTGCTTCCTGTCGCCGCGGCTCGGTCTTCTGTTGGGGAATAATGTCTTCTGTCCATTTAGGCAGGTCACCAGGCAGACAAACACGCGCCCCTTCAGTCTGTGGTAGGTGTCACCAGGCAGCTCCTTTACACGGCATTTAAAAAAATCACGACGTTCATATATCAAAGACGGACACTCGGAGACATTTCGTTGAACATTATTATGTTTTTTAATATCGCGATCTTGCTAGTTTCTTATTTTCCCCAGGATATAAAAATCTCCCGATGCGACCCAGGTGGGACTTGAACCCACAATCCCCAGCTCCGGAGGCTGATGCCTTATCCATTAGGCCACTGGGCCAGCTGAGAGAAACGTTTGATACAGGAAGTCTCATGGCTACTCAGCGCGCGCCCACTCGCACTGAACGGAAGCTGAGGAGGATCAGATGGAACCGAGGGCTCCCCGCGGGTGACCCCAGCGAGATGAGGGGGAACCGCCGAGATCCCTAACCCGACGCATGGGCTTCGGACTCAGAGGGGCCGTGGCGGCTGCCGAACACGCCACCCGTTCGCCTCCCGTACCTAACGTGGTCTGGAGGACTAGAGGACACGCCGGCTCTCCCCTTCCTTCAGAGGTACCCTCCTATCCCACGCACACTCGAGAGGAGCAGAGCAATCAAAGTTACTCTGATCTACTGACTAGTTATGCAATTTTCACTTTCTAATTCACTGTTCTGACGTACATGGAGAACTACAGATCCCAGGGTGCTCTTCGGCAGGTATTAGCTATACCTGGAGTGAATCCGCAAGGCGCATGCGTTCTACGGAATGAAAAATCACGCTTCACGAATGGAATACGAGGTGACGCGCACGAGCTCGTGGCAAGGGTTCTGAGTAAGCATAACAGTGCATTGTGGAAGTTGTAGTCTTGTTTCTCTTCAATTAAACTAATTTGCGTAAACACACTTAAAAAAATAGACCGGTGTGTAAAAATAAAAGACAGAGTTGGAAAATGTGTTCTACTGTAATGGAGTTGCCTGGCCACCTTGTGCAAAGAACCTCTTTATTTGGAGGGTGGCAGGTAGGGTGAGTGAGGGGGGCAGAGTAGGTTGTATATTTTGGAAAGGTAGGGGTGGCATATGGGATCGCTTAGAGAGATCTGAAGTTTCCCAGGTCCATGTATTAGTAGGTCTTCCATGCCACGTTTTTTAGGTCTCGCCTGTCGATGCGCATGCGCATCGAGCAAGCGAGACTATAGGGGCTCATCTACTCTTTATCTAACTTGCAAGGAATCGTGGCGATTCCTTGCAGTGCCCGTGACTTTTAAGCTCAATGCGCATGTGCATTGAGCTTAAAAGCGCGTGCACAGCCGCCCGCATTCCTCCGACACCTTTGAAGTGAAGCTTAGCTTCACTTCAAAGGCCCGGCTTCTTCACACCCACATGCCGCTCTGCCCCGCTCCGCCCCCTCCCCTGAGTCATCCTGCCTGCCCCTTCCCGCCGTGTCGCATTTCTCCTCCCCCCTCCCCTCTCTTCCCTCCAGCTGTATTTAATTACGCAGTTTTTTAAAAAGAAATCAATACTTTTAGTTTCAGCCTGTTAAAGGCACTAGGCTGGATGTCTCCGAGTCAATTGAATTTCATGTGAGTTTGTGAGGGATATAAGGTTTCAGCGCTCTCGCTGTCTAAAGCCTTCCAACACTTTAGAAGCCAATCTTCTGGGCTGCCATGAATCTTTGCAGCTGACACCCATAAGAGGCAATTGTCTATTATTTCAGTAATAGCTTGTAAAAACACATTTTAAAACATAGTCCTTCTGACGTTTGCTAGCACAGCTCTTAGGAGAGTGTGAAAGTGGTACCGACTAATGAACTGCATTCAATTACTAGAAGCAGAAACGTGCATCGCTCGGGACTTAAGTGCTGCTGCAAACAAAATGCACTCTTCTTTGCGCTACCTTTCAAGGGAAAAATAACGTTAGGTTCCTTCCTAGTGCGCGAATGTAAGTACAGTTTATTTAACGATCACCAGCATTAAACAATAAAATACATTAGCATCATTCAGAGCTCTTTTCTCCTTGTAAAAATGTAACTGCCGACTACAACATTCCCATAACAAAGAAGTTATATGAAAAGAAATTCTGATCATGTGCTGAAATGCTGACAGCCGCCAGAGACTACTACATGTCATTATTTTCAATGAGAAAAAACACTTCCTGATTAATGTAAATTGTATGTGAATCTGCGTTCACACATCTCAAAGTGCAAGGCAGTGAGGATCGGTGATATGGAAGGCATATTAGTTATGGGCGCGTGCCGCCCGGTCTCTGAAGCTATGGTGAAGATGAGGACAGGGTTGCATGCCCATCCCTGTCCGCCCGGGAAACTGTTGAGTCTTAATTTGCTGGTCCGAATGCACACAGCCCTGGCACCACTGAACACTAAACCGTACTCCTGTCCGAGACCATGATATGTCCCCGCAGATCTCTCCCAGGCTTCCCAGACCGGCAGCGGGTGTCTCCAGGTTACATCTGTGCATATGAGACCTACAGCTCACAACACCATCTGAACCGTTCATTCTTCAGAGGTCGATATAATCAATACCGTTAAATTTGGTAATATCAATGCCGTGGTTTACAGCACATAGAAAGGGACAAACTATGATAGCTAGCGCTGTATGTATTATAATGTGTGCATTTCAACAGAGGTTTTGAAAACAGAGTATGTGAAGTCACGTGTCTAATATCCACATCCTACTTACGGTTTTAAAAAACACCGTCCTGACAGTCACCCAGTTTCCAAGCGCTGTGGGCGCTACTAATCCTAGTTTCAGATTTTACGGTGTTTATGCAGGGAATCCCAGCTCCGCCGCTGGGGCACGTTGTGTGATCCTGTACGACAGTTTCCTTGTCGTAGAAACCCAAATAGTCAAATGGGTTAAGTGCTATTTAAAGACGGGGCCATTCGTTGACATTTCCACCCCCAGCCCAGTGTATCTGTACTGAATATATATCCAGCATTTCAGACTGCATTTCAGAGCTTTTAGAAATGTTTATGGCTTTTTTTCTTTGTAATTCTTTAGCATTGCCTACAGGAAACAAAAATGCTAAAGATTTAAAAAAAAAACCCATAAACAATTCTAAAAGCACTAACTCTAATGCTGCGAGACCTATTGCATTTCCAATGCTTGTTTTATTTGCAGCGTTTTACATGCCTTCCTTCACTTACATTTGAGTAAACAAGTGACCTTAATTTCTACAAGCCCGAAAATGCCTCACAAAAGAGCCAAATTCAGACTGGCGAGCTCCTCACACTTGGATCTGGGACACGCCAGAGCTCTGGGCATAAGCTTCTTCTTGGCATAACAGAATCTACTTGTGTGATCAGACTGGCAGAGGGAGCAAGGTTGGAAGACCCTTCTGGACTTTGTCTGTACATATCATTGTTATCAGGTAAGCTATGTCCTTGTGACATGGAGTCATCTGGTCATCCTGGCCAGAGGCTTTTGAATGTGGCAGTGAGGTCGAAGGCGAAGATGCCAGCAGAGGGCGTGTCTTTTGGAAACCTGAAATAGGTAGATGTATGCATGGTTGGATGTCGTGTTGCATGAACCCTGGCACTTCTTTTTAAATGGATGTGTTCCTGTGATCATGAAAATGCCTTCTCTAAAAGTGAAAGAGCGCCAATGCCTGAAGAGTCTGGCCCATTGGCCCATGCTGTATGTGAGGGGAGGAAGCAAAATATGAAAGGCAGCTGGACTTACCAATGGAGAAGAGGGCTGACCCAAAGCCAGCAAGTACGTATGTGTATTAAAAAAACCCGAAATCTGGCCTACTGGCAGCTTTAGCTGTCTCGTCAGCCAAATGCAATACAAAATCACTATTAAAAACTCTCACCTGTATGCCTAGTGGCTTTGTGTCATTTGTGACGCCTTCAACCAGTTCCAACAGCACTTTGCACAGGTTGAATCTGAAAAGGGAAACTACACTTCCCAGAATACTGTCTGCTATGTGCTAACAAGGCAGGACTGGCTGAATAAGAGGTCAATACGCACCCCTGCTTCAGGCCATTGTTAGTAAATATCTTTTTTGACGAGGACACATTGTAGTCCAGTTTAAGTTGCACCGAGGTGCCCATTCACAGGGGCTGACTAGCTCCAAGTAAAGCATGTGATGTGTCCCAAGATGAAAGCTTTTGCCATAAGAACAACAGGTCAACCTCATCAAAAGCTGCTTTAAAATCAACAAAACAAATTTAAAGTAGCATATTTGGGATGAGAATGGAACTAGGAATTGGCACTGTAGTGACAAGGGGATTGTCACTGGTGCCACAACGAGTCTCAAAGTGAATTGGGCTCCAGGGTGAAAGCTCTGTTTCATGGCCCCATTACCATGAGGTCCAGTAGTAAGATACAGGCATAACCCTTGGGCTCAACAACAATCAAGCTATTAGCCTGTAGCTGGAGGTATGAGGGGTGACTCTGTGTACATCAAAGGATTTAAAATGGAGCTATGCCAAGTATCTGGGATGGCAGAGTGATAGACACAGTATTGTTAGAGCAGGCAATTCTTTCTGTTTACTATGTGGGATCCTTGATGGCTGCCAGAGTTCCAGCTGAACTTGCAGCAAGCCACTACTGAGTGGTCAGTGCAATGTGATGACATACAGTTGAGAGGGGGGTTGTCACATACAATCGTTTAATGTCTGTTCCCCACATTTGACGTGTGACCCAGTTCCTTTCTGCCTTCCGAGGGGTCCCTTTAATTTCGTGAAATAGTCAGAGTTGCTTAATGTGTTGTTCCCACATTTCAGGCATGATACTGCTACCATACCCTAATTTACTGTTATAGTCCCAAAACCTGTAGGAATCACTTAAGGAACACCTTGATAAATATTTTTGCACTGGTAGTTAATAAACTCCCATTTTCCCTCTAAACTACAGACTTATATTACTTCCTAGCCTTCCTGATCTTTTCCCACATTAATTTGTTGCTAGAACTTATACTCATTTACTTTATAAATCTGTTTAAGAATCTCTTCTCAGTTCTTAAAGATGGAGCATGCCGGGGCACTTCTGCTGATTGTTACAACATAGGACAGAGGGTTTTAAAAAAATTAGATTAGAGAATTCTCATTATATCTGTCACCAGATGTTCCCAGAGTTGTGTGATCCAAAGGTCCAGAGTAAATCTTTGACTTAACTGTTGTCCCAAACACAACTCCTTTCAATTCTTACACCAATTCATGTTGTTATTATAAACACCACAGAACAAATGAAAAATGTACTAAGTTGCTTGTTAAATTAGTTTTCTAAAGCAGTATTGCTTCTGGCAAGAACCATTTGGTAGCATTGATGACAAAGTTGGTGGGAAGTACTCAAAATGATGAGGCCCTTCTAAACATTGCGATCGCGTGTCTGTTACTGCAAGAATCCTATGTGGCAACGCAGATTCAGGACCTGGTGGGTTCGAGCTGTCCCATTGATCCCATTAAGGTTTGTGTTGCTTCTGGGATCCTTTGTGAATCTATAAACAGCTGAACTCTTCTCCATGTGAATCAGGCACCATATATTTCGTACAGGTCCCTCTCTCCCTCACCAGTTAGGTAAACTGTGCAAAGAACTGAAAGGAGAAAACATCGAGGGTGAGCATAATAGAAAATGTGTTCCAATTATAGCTCATGCTTGTTACTTATTCTTGAAAAATGGAAAATAGCTATTACCATGTATTTCTGAATTTCTCTGGGGTGTCTTCAAAGATTTTTCCAATCTGCTTTTATAACAAACAACATGCAAGCTAGTACTGATGAAAAAACAAAGAACAGCTAATGGAGAGCGGAAGAGTAACGGGAGGGAAAAGAGATAGAGGGGTGTAGCTGTGCCTACAGAAAAAGTGATGTTGGCTTGTAGGCGCTGTCTCACAATCATTTCTTGCGCTGGATCATTATTTGAACAGGTGAGGTTTCTTTAAGAACTGAAGTGTAGGAAAGTAGTATCTGCTTTTATGGTTACCACCACTTTTTGCCTGGTGCTATGCTGTTCTGACTAGTCTGACTGGGATCCTGCTAATCAGGAGGCCAGTCTCTGTGCTTTCTCCCTTAAATTGGTTATGGTGAGTACCTAGGTACACCCCAGACTGGCTTCTGGTGTACACCTACAAGTCCCTAGTATATGAATGAATGAATGAAACACATTTATGGAGCACATCACTGCTCCGCAAGAGTGTCTCTGCGCTAATGGTCTCAAACTAACAGACCTGACACACACACCTAGCACTGAAAGAGACAGGTTTTGAGAAGCATTTTAAAAACCGTCAGGTCAGCCGTAGATCTGAGAGATACCAGGAGTTGGTTCCACACTTGAGCTTCCAGAAGACTGAAAGATCTGTCCCAAGGCAAATTCTGGGGATGCAGGCCAGGCCCATGGAGGATGACCTCAGGGATCTAGCAGGCAAGTAGCGGCTGACTCTTGCCCTGAGGTAGACTGTGCCCTTATCATGAGAGCTTTGAAGAACAATACCAGGGCCTTAAACCTGATCCTTTTACTCATATGAAGCTGGTGTGATGCCTTAAGATGTGTGGTCATTTAGGTTCTGGGCTTAAGCCTAAGGATCAGTCTAACCGCGGCATTTTGAATCACTTGAAGGTGCTGGAGTAGATAGCCTGGAAGGCCCAGGTACAGGATGTTAGCGTAGTCCAGTGTGGAAGTAACCAGAGCCTAGGCCATGGTTTTACTGGTGTTGAGTGAGAGAAGAGGAAGAAACTTTCTCAAAATACAGAGCATACCAAAGCAAATACTCACTACAGACTGGACTTGGGGTCTCACAGAAAGAGTTCTCTCAATGTAGATGCAGAGATTCTTTACCGTGGATTGGGCTGAGAGGGGTGGAGTTATGTCATCCGGCCACCATTGTCTCCAGTCCATAACGGATGGAGAGCTAAAAAAGACAATTTCCAATTTCACGGAATTACATTTAAGTTGGTTCCTATTGAGCCAGGTAAACACCTTAGTGAGGCATGATCTGATCTACCTGAATTACCTAGAGACACGCCACAAACAATATCACAAACAATGGATTTAATACCGATCTTCAATCTTTCTAAATACCGTCTGGAAACATCAGATATATCTCTGTTAACAAAAGGACTCACTTTTGTTCCCCATACAAATGTAGATACATTTGAACTTTTACAGGACCTACACTCTTTCTTTAGGAAGATAAGACTTCAAAAATTCTTCCAAGATAAATCTGACAATGATGCAGACATGGGAAGTAATAACATTGTAGCCTTACCCTCCACCTTCACCCCCAATTTGGATCAATTAGGCCCAGAAATGGCTATTTTTGAAAAAGTGGTTGTAACTAAGTTGGAACAAACTCTCAGATATATTCCAAAACCTAGGTACAATATATCTAAAAATGAGTACGATTCTCTAAACAACTTAAAAAACAACAAATCTGTCGTAATAAAGAGTAGCGACAAAGGAGGGGGTATTGTTCTTATAGATTCAACACAGTATGAAACCAACATGCTAAAGATGTTGAATGACCCCCGGTTCTATAAGAAAGTAACTAGCAACCCTACTATGAGAGTAATTACCAACATTCAAAAAATCACCACTAAGGCCCTAGAGGATAATATTATAAATAAGAAAGAGTATGAGTTTCTCAATACATCACAAAAAAAGATAGCATGTATCTACGGGATGCCCAAAATGCATAAGGACCAATTAGATCCACCCTATCGTCCGATAGTCTCCACCATAGGCACCCCGACTGAGGCAGTTTCAAAGTATCTAGATAACATTCTGAGACCATATGTACAATTGTCTCCATCGTACATTAAAGACACTGGAGCAATCATCAGTAAGATAGAGCATCTTCCCTTCAACACTGATAGTGACCTTTTAGTCACTCTTGATGTTGAGGCTCTGTATAGTAACATCCCCCAGACAGAGGCTGTGGAGGCCACTATGTGGTTCATCGATCTCCATAGTATCCCATGTAACAAACAGTTTATGTGTGACTGTCTCAACCTTGTATTGAGGGAAAATGTTTTCCAGTTCGGTGACCACATGTACCAGCAAACCAAGGGCGTGAGCATGGGGGCAGCCATGGCTCCGTCCATAGCAAATATATATATGGCCCTTTTTGAGGCTCACCATATATTCAATGAAATGGCCCCCTTCTACGAGTCTGTTTCCCATTGGTACCGGTTTATAGATGATATCTTTTTCATCTGGACCGATGGGGAACAGACTCTACGAGAATTCCTCCATTGGATCAACATGGCTGATAGCAACCTTCGGTTCACTTCACATGTACATGGATCCCAGGTGGAATTTCTGGACATATACATTAAAAATCAGTCCAATAAATTGGAGGTGGATCTATTTACGAAACCCACCGCGCGGAATACCCTCCTTCACTTTTCCAGTTATCATCCCAGGTGTCAGAAAGATGGAATCCCTTTTTCCCAATTCCTGCGTGTAAGGAGAAATTGCACAAACATTAAAGATTATGACCAACAATCCGTAAAAATGAAACAGAAGTTCATAGATAGGGGCTATCCACGTCGTTTGGTGCGTGAAGCATACAAGAGAGCCCGGTTCTATAACCGAGAGAGTCTTCTCAAGCAGAATAAACCAACTCAAGAACCTAAGCTGGTGTGCATCACTAAGCACTCCACACTGAATGCTACTATCAGACAAACCATCAATGCTAATTGGCACCTGTTGAATACAGACCCAACTAAACCTAAACTTGCCAAACCGATGTATGCCCATCGGCGAAACAAGAATCTGAAAGATCTGATAGTCAGATCACGTTTTGATAGCCCAACGGCAAGAATTCCCTTCATACAGAAGTCCATAACAGGGACTGATGCCTTTAAAGGTACGTCTCGATGTGGTTCGTGTCTGTCATGCGATGGAATCATTCCAGGAGATACCCTAATACATAATGACTATAAAATAACAGCAAAGGAACTTTGGACCTGCAAGACAAGCAATGTTGTCTATTTGATCTTATGCCCGTGCAACAAGGGGTATGTTGGTGAAACTGCCCGCATGATCAGAACACGCCTGACGGAACATAGATCTGCGATCAAGACAAAGAAATTAACATCCCCCTTAGTGAGTCACTATATAGAATATCACCATGCCCCAACTGACATCAGATGGCGCATTCTTGAGAAAATACATCTATCCGAGGATGCAGGTGGTGAGAAAATAAGAAAGAAGAAAGAAGTCTTCTGGATTTTTTCACTTAAAACATTTTCGCAAGGCCTGAACAATGATTTGCCCTGGTCGAATGCCATTCTTTAATAGAATAAGCAGTCCAACTATGGGTGAATGAGGTGTCCATAAGCCTCAATACTGTTTCAGATACACGCTCTAGGACACCCATGAGATATCGTTGTCTCAATCCATGCTGGATTTATAGATGAAGTGTGTTCCTCTCTGGGAAACCCCCCCCCCCCCCCCCCCCTCCTTCCGGGTCGTTTTTCCCCTCTCTCTCTCATTTGGGGGTAAAGGGGATAGAAATCATGGAACGGCTAGATAAAGATCGTTATACCTGCCCCAATAGAAAATGAATGACAAACACACATTTGTGTTGCATCGCCTTGCCAGGAGTCTAGGGCAGAAGATAGAGGTAGCCGCATAAAAAGCGCCATATCTCTTTAAATAAAATGGGCTGCATCGCCTTGCCAGGAGTCTAGGGCAGAAGATAGAGGTAGCCGCATAAAAAGCGCCATATCCCTTTAAATAAAATGGGCTGCATCAACCAATAGCCAGTCCGTTTATATAAAAGGCCCGCGGAGTCACGTATTCGAATTCTGACCGACCGAAGCAAGACAACTTTCGTGACATACAGCCCGGGGACAACGGTAAGAATAGATAGGCGTTAGGGACACTTGTGACTATGGTGTGCACACGGGTTGTGAACTCCCTTTGGGTAACGCCCGTCTTTTTTTGCCTTTTAGTGCAGACCTTCGGCACCACGAACTACAGATACTCCGTACCGCTCCATTTAATCAAGCACATCTTTGCGTGTACATCGGTAAGATTTATCTGCGCTGTTTCGATGCCCGGCTATTTTAGAGAGATAGTCTAGAGACACAAATGTTTTTTAATTCAGGACTCCGTTTTTTCAGCTGACGGTTTCCCGTTGGAGCAGCCTTCACCTTACCCGCCGCCTAACGGACAATTTGTATATTGTCAAGTCTGGCCGTCTATTTGTTTATCCAGACGCCATACTTAACCCTTTGAGTAGGAGATGTGTCTTGGGGCCAAGTCGGTAAGAACCGCTTTGTTTTTCGATTTGAGAGAACCAATAGATGTATAGACCATTTATCTGAAATTAGGACTCCACTCTTACAGCTACTGGGGTCCGCATAGAGCGTTGTTTATTGAATGCGCTACCGAACGGAGGAACTGTATCCTGTGAGGTCGAGCTGTCCCCCCACTGTTCCACACGTCCAACCAAAACCTTTCAGTAAGTGTGACTCCATGTAGTTAGGTCGGCAATACCGCTAGGTCTCCCAACCTGACTAAAAAGGAAAAGTAATCACACCTACAACATCTAAAAATTGCTTTCTATTTTAGGGTCGGCAATACTAGCGTTTTACAGCGTCCCCAGTCTCTTGGTGTCATACAGTGGAGAAAAAATATATTTTAATATCATCATACGAACAGATACTATCATTTACGAGGTAACATATATTAGTGTTAAAGATGTTATACAAATATAATGACCTGACTAAACTTTATTAATCTATATGATACCACTTGTTTTTCAAAAATATTCCAGATATTAAGTGCCTTTTCATCGGCAGATTGGGGAACGTCGGTGTGTAACTCGCCCTTAGAAAATCCTATTCAAAAAAAATCAACGCCATTTTTTGAAACACACTATAAGGTGAGACAGATTTAGTAAATAATTGCTTAAGATAGGGAAGGGATAGACTATTACAATGTATGTCTACAATTGAAATATCTGTCCCTCAGATAGGAACCAGTTAAGGCCAACATGTGTGAATTAATTGATACATGTAGAAACTGGCATACAGGTATAAGCTAGTTCTCATGTTTTAAACTTCTTTGGAACATATAACCACTAATGAATTAGTAGCCACTCATTGTAGGGCCTCGTTGGATAACCTTTCCTGCGGGGTAGTGAAGTGAGTGCACAGTTGAATAGTACGACGGCTTGCTCTGCATAGTACTAAATCTACTACTGTGCAGACCTACACGGGATTGGGCTTTACCTATATTTAGTTTTGTGTATATATATACAGCACAGTATATACTTATGCCAACTTGACAAGACAAAGAATATGTCTTTAAATTATTAATGTTCCATTGGAGTTTGTCTTTAAGTTATCAATGAACCACCAAGGTCACTAGACATTTTTTGAATGTATATGCCAAATGTCAATAATGTGGAAAAAAGGATAAGACATGTTTGTGCTCTATTGTTATTATGTTGAACAACCGATATGGACACTATATAAGCATTTAAAATAGGTAATGCTTTATCCTGAAGATGCTTATACATAGTCGCGTGGGTTTCACATGGAAATTTTGAGGCATAATGCGGTATATCAATAGACTTGAAAGTTTGACTAGCGGTACAAGGAACATGATATAAACAAGTGTAAACTGCTTTACCAGGGAAGAAAATTGTATAGTAAAAATATGTTTACAATTATTATTTTTACAGAACATCGATGGTATAGTCCTGATGAAGACACAACTTACGTGTCGAAACGCGTCGACAGGAAACCATCATTTTTTATAATGTTTAATCAAATTTTATCACTATTAGATCATGTATAATTACAATGAAGTTTGCATTGACTCTGAACATTGTAATGCATTTTTATCATATGAATTTTTTATGAATATTTGAATAATTAAAACTAATTGTATTGGAAAAAGCAGTTTTGTCTAATGTTATTGTAGCTAATTCTATCTACAAGTGTACCTGCTAGTTACGTTTGTGCATGCCTGGGAACTTTTGCTCACATACATTCTCTACCCTGACCCAGGATTGCTATTTGCACCAGGGGGCTCCTGTTATTTTACATAGTGTTACCCACGGCCTGTCCGTGTGGGGTGTTAGTTGTTGTTACTGCATTACCGCTATTGCTCACACACTGTGAACCTTTCAAGCTGGCATACCTCCTGTTTTACTGTGCTGTACATATCTAAACGTTTATTGTCCTTATTCCTTCAACCATAATGGCACAAATGGAAACATTTGGGTTTTCAGATGCTGACTTTGAAACATTGGTTGGGATCTCGGCTTCCTCAAGTCGAGGTTTTATGTCTAATACCCATAACAACAGCGATGTAGGCAAATTGTCCAACCTTAGGAAGAAACTTATAAGAATAGAAGCCCATGGGGAATTTATGTTAAATTATTTGAAATCAGGCATCATACCCATGGGACTACGTATTAGGAACATCCCTGGGTTATTCGTAGACATCAAAGCCTTCCTACACAAATGGAGCATGATTGCGAGCAGATGCTCAAGGGACCTTATGATCCTCATTGTAACAACTTCTAAGGAACTAGCGGCAGAAATAAAAAAAGAAATAGAGGAACTTGAGGAAAAAATCAAAAGATCTAGTACCATTGAGGACGCAGATGCCCAATTAGAAGCCCTCAAAAAGGACATTGCGTCATTTGCAGAATATCTTTCTAAAAGGAAGGGTGAGAAATTTACTAAAGATAAAAGGTTCTACACATTAGAACGCACTTATCCTTATTTAATAGAGAACTACTACAATACTGAACAGTATTCAGGAGGAGCAAACTATAATCAACCTAGAGTAAATAACTTTACGGATTCCTCCGATCCGGACTCAGATACAGACTCTAACTATCAGGAAGATGGCCCATATAATCCCCAACGGGGAGGAAGAAATACCCGGCAGCCTTTTTTAGGCCACCGCGGGGCCAGACGGGGCCGACAACGGGTTCGGTTCCAACCTCAGTCCCGAGGCCAATATCAGACACACCAACATCCTCCAGAACACCAGAATTACCTAGAGACACGCCACAAACAATATCACAAACAATGGATTTAATACCGATCTTCAATCTTTCTAAATACCGTCTGGAAACATCAGATATATCTCTGTTAACAAAAGGACTCACTTTTGTTCCCCATACAAATGTAGATACATTTGAACTTTTACAGGACCTACACTCTTTCTTTAGGAAGATAAGACTTCAAAAATTCTTCCAAGATAAATCTGACAATGATGCAGACATGGGAAGTAATAACATTGTAGCCTTACCCTCCACCTTCACCCCCAATTTGGATCAATTAGGCCCAGAAATGGCTATTTTTGAAAAAGTGGTTGTAACTAAGTTGGAACAAACTCTCAGATATATTCCAAAACCTAGGTACAATATATCTAAAAATGAGTACGATTCTCTAAACAACTTAAAAAACAACAAATCTGTCGTAATAAAGAGTAGCGACAAAGGAGGGGGTATTGTTCTTATAGATTCAACACAGTATGAAACCAACATGCTAAAGATGTTGAATGACCCCCGGTTCTATAAGAAAGTAACTAGCAACCCTACTATGAGAGTAATTACCAACATTCAAAAAATCACCACTAAGGCCCTAGAGGATAATATTATAAATAAGAAAGAGTATGAGTTTCTCAATACATCACAAAAAAAGATAGCATGTATCTACGGGATGCCCAAAATGCATAAGGACCAATTAGATCCACCCTATCGTCCGATAGTCTCCACCATAGGCACCCCGACTGAGGCAGTTTCAAAGTATCTAGATAACATTCTGAGACCATATGTACAATTGTCTCCATCGTACATTAAAGACACTGGAGCAATCATCAGTAAGATAGAGCATCTTCCCTTCAACACTGATAGTGACCTTTTAGTCACTCTTGATGTTGAGGCTCTGTATAGTAACATCCCCCAGACAGAGGCTGTGGAGGCCACTATGTGGTTCATCGATCTCCATAGTATCCCATGTAACAAACAGTTTATGTGTGACTGTCTCAACCTTGTATTGAGGGAAAATGTTTTCCAGTTCGGTGACCACATGTACCAGCAAACCAAGGGCGTGAGCATGGGGGCAGCCATGGCTCCGTCCATAGCAAATATATATATGGCCCTTTTTGAGGCTCACCATATATTCAATGAAATGGCCCCCTTCTACGAGTCTGTTTCCCATTGGTACCGGTTTATAGATGATATCTTTTTCATCTGGACCGATGGGGAACAGACTCTACGAGAATTCCTCCATTGGATCAACATGGCTGATAGCAACCTTCGGTTCACTTCACATGTACATGGATCCCAGGTGGAATTTCTGGACATATACATTAAAAATCAGTCCAATAAATTGGAGGTGGATCTATTTACGAAACCCACCGCGCGGAATACCCTCCTTCACTTTTCCAGTTATCATCCCAGGTGTCAGAAAGATGGAATCCCTTTTTCCCAATTCCTGCGTGTAAGGAGAAATTGCACAAACATTAAAGATTATGACCAACAATCCGTAAAAATGAAACAGAAGTTCATAGATAGGGGCTATCCACGTCGTTTGGTGCGTGAAGCATACAAGAGAGCCCGGTTCTATAACCGAGAGAGTCTTCTCAAGCAGAATAAACCAACTCAAGAACCTAAGCTGGTGTGCATCACTAAGCACTCCACACTGAATGCTACTATCAGACAAACCATCAATGCTAATTGGCACCTGTTGAATACAGACCCAACTAAACCTAAACTTGCCAAACCGATGTATGCCCATCGGCGAAACAAGAATCTGAAAGATCTGATAGTCAGATCACGTTTTGATAGCCCAACGGCAAGAATTCCCTTCATACAGAAGTCCATAACAGGGACTGATGCCTTTAAAGGTACGTCTCGATGTGGTTCGTGTCTGTCATGCGATGGAATCATTCCAGGAGATACCCTAATACATAATGACTATAAAATAACAGCAAAGGAACTTTGGACCTGCAAGACAAGCAATGTTGTCTATTTGATCTTATGCCCGTGCAACAAGGGGTATGTTGGTGAAACTGCCCGCATGATCAGAACACGCCTGACGGAACATAGATCTGCGATCAAGACAAAGAAATTAACATCCCCCTTAGTGAGTCACTATATAGAATATCACCATGCCCCAACTGACATCAGATGGCGCATTCTTGAGAAAATACATCTATCCGAGGATGCAGGTGGTGAGAAAATAAGAAAGAAGAAAGAAGTCTTCTGGATTTTTTCACTTAAAACATTTTCGCAAGGCCTGAACAATGATTTGCCCTGGTCGAATGCCATTCTTTAATAGAATAAGCAGTCCAACTATGGGTGAATGAGGTGTCCATAAGCCTCAATACTGTTTCAGATACACGCTCTAGGACACCCATGAGATATCGTTGTCTCAATCCATGCTGGATTTATAGATGAAGTGTGTTCCTCTCTGGGAAACCCCCCCCCCCCCCCCCCTCCTTCCGGGTCGTTTTTCCCCTCTCTCTCTCATTTGGGGGTAAAGGGGATAGAAATCATGGAACGCTAGATAAAGATCGTTATACCTGCCCCAATAGAAAATGAATGACAAACACACATTTGTGTTGCATCGCCTTGCCAGGAGTCTAGGGCAGAAGATAGAGGTAGCCGCATAAAAAGCGCCATATCTCTTTAAATAAAATGGGCTGCATCGCCTTGCCAGGAGTCTAGGGCAGAAGATAGAGGTAGCCGCATAAAAAGCGCCATATCCCTTTAAATAAAATGGGCTGCATCAACCAATAGCCAGTCCGTTTATATAAAAGGCCCGCGGAGTCACGTATTCGAATTCTGACCGACCGAAGCAAGACAACTTTCGTGACATACAGCCCGGGGACAACGGTAAGAATAGATAGGCGTTAGGGACACTTGTGACTATGGTGTGCACACGGGTTGTGAACTCCCTTTGGGTAACGCCCGTCTTTTTTTGCCTTTTAGTGCAGACCTTCGGCACCACGAACTACAGATACTCCGTACCGCTCCATTTAATCAAGCACATCTTTGCGTGTACATCGGTAAGATTTATCTGCGCTGTTTCGATGCCCGGCTATTTTAGAGAGATAGTCTAGAGACACAAATGTTTTTTAATTCAGGACTCCGTTTTTTCAGCTGACGGTTTCCCGTTGGAGCAGCCTTCACCTTACCCGCCGCCTAACGGACAATTTGTATATTGTCAAGTCTGGCCGTCTATTTGTTTATCCAGACGCCATACTTAACCCTTTGAGTAGGAGATGTGTCTTGGGGCCAAGTCGGTAAGAACCGCTTTGTTTTTCGATTTGAGAGAACCAATAGATGTATAGACCATTTATCTGAAATTAGGACTCCACTCTTACAGCTACTGGGGTCCGCATAGAGCGTTGTTTATTGAATGCGCTACCGAACGGAGGAACTGTATCCTGTGAGGTCGAGCTGTCCCCCCACTGTTCCACACGTCCAACCAAAACCTTTCAGTAAGTGTGACTCCATGTAGTTAGGTCGGCAATACCGCTAGGTCTCCCAACCTGACTAAAAAGGAAAAGTAATCACACCTACAACATCTAAAAATTGCTTTCTATTTTAGGGTCGGCAATACTAGCGTTTTACAGCGTCCCCAGTCTCTTGGTGTCATACAGTGGAGAAAAAATATATTTTAATATCATCATACGAACAGATACTATCATTTACGAGGTAACATATATTAGTGTTAAAGATGTTATACAAATATAATGACCTGACTAAACTTTATTAATCTATATGATACCACTTGTTTTTCAAAAATATTCCAGATATTAAGTGCCTTTTCATCGGCAGATTGGGGAACGTCGGTGTGTAACTCGCCCTTAGAAAATCCTATTCAAAAAAAATCAACGCCATTTTTTGAAACACACTATAAGGTGAGACAGATTTAGTAAATAATTGCTTAAGATAGGGAAGGGATAGACTATTACAATGTATGTCTACAATTGAAATATCTGTCCCTCAGATAGGAACCAGTTAAGGCCAACATGTGTGAATTAATTGATACATGTAGAAACTGGCATACAGGTATAAGCTAGTTCTCATGTTTTAAACTTCTTTGGAACATATAACCACTAATGAATTAGTAGCCACTCATTGTAGGGCCTCGTTGGATAACCTTTCCTGCGGGGTAGTGAAGTGAGTGCACAGTTGAATAGTACGACGGCTTGCTCTGCATAGTACTAAATCTACTACTGTGCAGACCTACACGGGATTGGGCTTTACCTATATTTAGTTTTGTGTATATATATACAGCACAGTATATACTTATGCCAACTTGACAAGACAAAGAATATGTCTTTAAATTATTAATGTTCCATTGGAGTTTGTCTTTAAGTTATCAATGAACCACCAAGGTCACTAGACATTTTTTGAATGTATATGCCAAATGTCAATAATGTGGAAAAAAGGATAAGACATGTTTGTGCTCTATTGTTATTATGTTGAACAACCGATATGGACACTATATAAGCATTTAAAATAGGTAATGCTTTATCCTGAAGATGCTTATACATAGTCGCGTGGGTTTCACATGGAAATTTTGAGGCATAATGCGGTATATCAATAGACTTGAAAGTTTGACTAGCGGTACAAGGAACATGATATAAACAAGTGTAAACTGCTTTACCAGGGAAGAAAATTGTATAGTAAAAATATGTTTACAATTATTATTTTTACAGAACATCGATGGTATAGTCCTGATGAAGACACAACTTACGTGTCGAAACGCGTCGACAGGAAACCATCATTTTTTATAATGTTTAATCAAATTTTATCACTATTAGATCATGTATAATTACAATGAAGTTTGCATTGACTCTGAACATTGTAATGCATTTTTATCATATGAATTTTTTATGAATATTTGAATAATTAAAACTAATTGTATTGGAAAAAGCAGTTTTGTCTAATGTTATTGTAGCTAATTCTATCTACAAGTGTACCTGCTAGTTACGTTTGTGCATGCCTGGGAACTTTTGCTCACATACATTCTCTACCCTGACCCAGGATTGCTATTTGCACCAGGGGGCTCCTGTTATTTTACATAGCATGATCTGATCCTTACACCATCAAAATCTGTTCCCTTCTCACAGATGAAAATCAGCAGCGTATCATCAGCATATGAGATTATTTTGGCCCCACAAGCTTCTGCTAGAGATGCGAGGGGCAACATATAAAGGTTGAAGAGAGTGGGGCTTAGAACAGAGCTCTGTGGAACCCCCACTTTCAGGTTGGGCATTGGGTAAGCAAAAGGGGCACACACATATCCTGGCTTCTGTTCTCAAGAAAAGAGGCTAGCCGCACAAGTGCAGATCCGCCTATGCCAAGATCACTCAACCACTCCAGTAGCCTATCATGTGGGACCATATCGAAGGCCGCCGACCGGTCCAATAAAATAAGGATAACTCTGCCACCTTGGTCAAGCTTTTCCTTGATGTGCTTAGTAACCTCCAACAGAGCTGTTTCCATACTATAATTAGCCCTTAAACCAGATTGAGTGATGTGTAGGAGATTATGACTCTCCAGCATAGTCCGAAATTACTCTATTTACATGCTTCTCCAGCCCCTTAGAAAGAGAAGGTAGAAGAGAGATGGACCTATAGTTACCAAGCACCATAGGATCAGCAGAGCGTTTTTTTAAGGAGCGTAAGAATTTTTGCATGCTTCCAGATGGAAGGCATTAGGCCCATTGAAAGAGATGAGTTCATCACTGTATTGGCCACAGGTTTTACGACCGAGGCCACAGAGGCCATCAGTTTTGCTGGGCACGCATCCAAGGGCGAGCCAGGCTTATGATCCCTCTGAATCTCGAGAGATGTCTAAGGCTGCCGAAAGTTATCTGCAGTAACACAGGGGGTTGATAGGAGGAACACCCCCTGGCCGGGTCAGGACCAGGGTCCTCCATGGTCACCTCTGAAAAGAAATCTTGGATCATGACAATATTTTCATGTAGAAACAATGCCAGCTGGCTCTTCCTTTCAGTAGAGTGCGTAGACTCCTTAAGGGTCGAGAACAGTTTCACAATGTTAAAAATCTCCTTTCCCTTATTGTTGGCAGCCTCGATCTTATTCTGCAGATAGCTCTTCTTGGCGGCTTTAACCTGAATATGTTGGGCTTTCAGAGCTGCCTTAAAAACTAGTTTGTCCGTAGGTTTATAGGATTTCCGCCACTTCCTCTCCAAGCGTTTGCATTCGCTTTTACTAATTCTCAAAGACTTCTTAAACCAGGGAGCTGAAGGGCTGATCTTTTTGGAAGTGTGAGTTATCAAAGGGGCTAAAGCATTGACATTCAGCTTTATCCAGGATTCTAGAGCAAGTGTGTCTACTTCAGGGTTGCTGGATAGTAAGGGGGCCGACACTTCAAGAGCATCCTCCAGGGCTAGAAGAAAAATCCCATGCAGGGTTCTGTACTTGTATTCCGCTCTTTAGTAAAGTCAGAGAGTCAGTCCCGGTGCTAGGAACCCTAAAACTGATGAGGCAGTGGTCCGACCAGGCCAGGGGAGCACCTGATCACCCTCCAGTTCAGCATTGGAAAAAATCTGGTCAAGGGTATGGCCAAGATTGTGCGTGGGAAAGGATACAAGGGGCAAGGTTAAGTGCTGTCATAGTTTCAGTCAGGGAGACGACATTAGGTTCCATGGGTTTATCCATGTGTACATTAAAATCACCTAAAACCAGAAGGTAGTTGTATCGAAGGGCGGAACCCTGAAGACAGGGGGCCTATAAATTAAGACCCCTGCCAGGCATTGGTTTGGGGGATAGGGTGCAGTAGAAACCAAGACATTCTGCATCCTCTACAAGGTCGATAGAGATGGAAGTACAATCAAACACCTGTTGAAAAACAATGGCGACACCTCCCTTTCCTCTGCCAAATGGTCTTTCCTACGCACCTTGTACCCGGGCGGGATAGCTGAAGCAATGAATAGAGTTAGAGGAGTTAGCCAGCCATGTTTCCATGAGAAAAAGAAAGCCAGGGAAGGATTCTAAAAGAAGGTCAAAGATCTGAGCTTTCTGTTTCTGGATAGAACGGGTATTAAGCAACATCCCTTTAAAGGATCTCACCAGCCTCTCTGTGGTGTGACCCACAATTCTGAGAGTTGACATCTCAGAGGAGCCCACCACATCCCGGGGAAAGGCCCAGTTACATAGGGCGCAGCAGAAATCAGCCCAATCTTCACTGCTAGCTGCTTCACCCCGACAGGAACAATGTGCCAAGGCTGAGCAGCCGTTCTCTCCCATACTGAATTCTCTGTCTCAGGTCCCTGGACCGACAGGCAGTATGGCCAGTGCCAGTTGCCTCCAGGATGCTGATGGGCGCCACGCCAGCCCCGCGCCCACTGCTAGCGTCAGCTGCGCAGCCGCGCAGCATCTCTACTTTTAAGGATAAGAGACTAGAACGTGCACTTCCCCAAAATGTGGCGCTCTATGTCTCGACCGAGTAGGGATAACCAAGCCTGCTCGGGAAAGCCCACCCCCTCCTCCCCCTTTAAGAACAGATTCAAATGTGGCACAAAGATAACAGTTTAAAAACAGAAACACAGTATTTTAAAACGTGAGCTAAAACAGGGAGCCCAACAATTAGGGTATGCAGTCAACAGTTGTGACCTCATGTAATGCAACTGGTGCTATGTAAGGTGCACTGATACCTAATTCGGATCAAGTTTGCGACATTTAAAACTCTGTAAAAAGAAAAAACAGTTAGCAGGAGACCAACTGCGGCCGAGCAGCGTCTTCGATTTTAAGCATAAGAGTCTATTGCACGCACCTTCCCAAAATGGCAGCGCTCTATCTCTTGACCGAGTGGGGGAAAATCAATCCTGATCGGGAAAGCCCTCCCCCCTATATGGCAATAAGGGCATTGGTACACCAGGGATCTCTTGTAGGCTGACACATGTATTGTGCCACCCATGGGAGACCACTCAAATTGTAACTACAGGCCTGCCATTGCAGCCCGTGTAAGCTGGTGCTAGCACCACTTACAACGCATATAGGTTTCCCTATATCTAAGGTCACTGCACTTAAAACCTATAAGTCACCCCTAAAGCAGGCCTTTCCATCCTGAAGGCAGGGTGCTCGGTTCTAAGTGTGAGGGTGCCCCTGCATGAGCGGGACATCCCTACAACCTTCAGAGTCCATTCTCCTGGGTTATAAGTGCATTAGCCATTACCATATCTAGAGTGGCCATGCATCATTACGCGATGGCTAACTCTAAACTGGCTGTAACAAACCCTGTTATGTTTGGTATCAAAAATGTTGGAATCATACCGTATGATTCCATGCACTGTAAAGCTCCTCCAGGAGGCCCTCAGTGCTCCCGGTACCAGTCTTTTAGACCCGGACTGTACAACATGGCTGCTGCCAACCAGAGACACGATTCTGCCCTCCTGCTGCTAAGCCAAGCTTGAGCAGGGAAAGGCAGGACAATAGATATCCTGTCACATGGAGGTGTGACCACCTCCCAGATAGGGTTTAGTGTATTGGAGCAAGGTGGGGGCGCTTTCCAGTGCCACTAAGTCTGCTTGAAGGGCACATTTGGTGCCCTCCTTGCATAGAGCAGTTCAAACCAGCTCAGGGAGCCGTTGGCTCCCGCTCTGGTGAGAAACTGAACAAAGGGCATGGGAGTAACCTCCCCCCTGTCCAGACCCTGCCCTGGGAGGGTCCCCTGAATCATCCCAACCCTTTCTTTAGGGTACTTAAGGTCTTACCTGTGGGTGGGTCCCTAGATTTGTCGTGGGACAAGATTCATATTAAGACACCAGTTCTTCTTCTACCATCTGGGCCCTCTGGACTTGGCTGTACTTCGCCTTAGGTTTCGAGACTGCAACAGGGAAGACTCCTGCTGCTCCTGGTTTCGTTGCCTCGGTCGTATGCTGAAACATCTGTGCCTGTGCTCTATAGAGGAACCTCCCAAGGCCTGTGGACATCCAAGATACCTAAAGGAATCTCCCTTGAAGTGAAGGAGTCACTTCTCTGCATCTGCGGGCACCACAATGAAGCTGACTTGTCTGCTGATCCTGGGCTCCCCCGGACTCCGAAATGCTCAGCCACACAGTTGGTGGTTTTTCACATCTCTCGAGGCCTGCCCTGTCCTCTCACCAAGTTTGAGCCCAGTATCCCTCGCCAGAGACGCAGGAACAGCAACCCTGTGCACTGCGTCGACTTGCCGTTGCAAAGGCTTGTTGGCTTGCTTCTTCCAAGATTTTCAGGCTCTTAGTAGCCCCAACCTCATTCCTGTGACCAAGATTCTTTGTCCTCACCGCATCACTTGCACCGGGGGCCTCTTATGACTCCAGTGCCTCCGGCCTGAGGGCAAACATCAACATCCTAGCCGTGGACGAGCTAAGATGTCTACTTGTAGAGCACTTGGAGATCCTGTTCTTTAGCTATAATGGGTTTGAGTTGTGGAGAGACAACTGGGTAATTTAAAGTGTTTTAAATTTGATGGATGCATCGAATGGGGGTCAATGGAGATTTTTCAAGGATGATTTAGAATGCTCCAGAGGATGGAGGTTGTACACAAGTCTTGCTATACAAGGATAGGTTTCACCTGGGTGATCTGAAGGGCTGAGAAATCCAATGTAAAAGGCATGGATTTAATCAAATCTTGAAAGAATTATAGCTCAAACGAGGGTTGGCCTGAGGTTGGTTGGTTGAGGGAACTGATGCTTCTGGGTACACTAGGGTGGTAGTTGCAGTTCACAGCCAGATGGGTTTATTAGCTTGGTGACACTAGTCTTGCAATTCACCATGGCACCCAAATTGCCCTTGGAGAAAGGCTGCCTAAATTCAAAGCATCAGGGTTAGATTGTTCAACCAAGTGCCATATTGATGCAAGAGAAAACTGACACAGAAGAGGAGGTTTAGCCTGCGGGGTCAGATTGTACTGCGGTCTGGATGGTACACAAGCAGGATATCATTTGCATACAATTGTTAACTGAGGCCATCGTTCTCTTTGAGTGCAAGCTCTGCAGATAGACCTTGAATAAAGTAGGCGAAAGTAAGAGGTGTTGGGCTTTCTCGATGCAAGGGATTGGCTTGGTGAACAGTATGTGCCTATGTTGACTTTTGGAAGTGATTGGAAAGACATGATTTGCGCCAGGATATGGCTAGACCAGATGGTAAACAGCCATTACAACGCATGTGTTGTAACAACGCGTAGACTTGACTACAGATTTTTTTACAATGGAAGTGCTTTTACCATGCGTGCAGGGGTAGTGTTGTTTTAGGGTTTAGGGAAGGGAAAGGATTGGGGTCCGGGTCTAGGGGGCCATGCAGGGATAGTGTTATTTTAGGGTTTAGAGTAGGGAAAGGTTTGGGGGTCATGCAGGGGTAGTGTTTTAGGGTTTAGGTTACGGCAATGGCTGGGGGTCGGGGGGTAGTGCAGGGGTAGTGTTACTTACCTTAATCACTTTTACCAAGTATATGCCTTTACCACGGATGCCTTTGCGTTGTAATGGTATGCGTGGTAAAGGCATATGCATGGTAAAAGAATGCGTTGTACTGGTAGGTCGTTGTAAATATACCAGCGTAGTAATATCCATGTTGTAATGGCATGCGTGGTATTAGTAAGCATAGTAACACCATAAATTCGACCAGATATGTTGAACCAGTGTTCAAGGAGTAAAATGATTGACTGTGATCGCAGGAGAGGTCCAGAAGCCTGAGTATGATTGGATAACCTTCATCAAGGTTTTCTAAGATACATTCCTGTGTGTCCTGTAGGTCAGAGTCTTACCATGACTGGGGCGAAATCAATGGGACTTTAAAAGGTTGTTATTTTCAGTCCACTACAGCTGCGTATTAGCCAGGCAATGTAAGGAATGCACCAAAAGGTATCTAGTTCCTCAGGCTCTCTGGTCTTTTTTTATAGTGGCTCGCTGCTACAAGAACATCTATTTCTGGAACATTTTATCGATTATGACAGTGCTATCAGAGGGCAGCAACAAGCATTGGCTGGGCCAATACCAGCTGGGTAACTACCACGTAATGAGACACTTACATAATAATGAATATGTAATATCTATTTCTGTCATGCAGGGGTGATGCTTGGTGCACACAGTTGTTACCAGAGACCTTAGAGTGTCACTACATAAAGGATATGTGAACTCATTTGTATGAAGTGGTCTTAAAACTGCAAAGTAGCTTGATAATAATGGTATTAGACGTGCTACCACATTTGCCTACAGCGATGTAGCCATCAATTGTGCAATAGGTGCAGTGGCACCGGTTGTGAGGTTCCATCTGAACTATTGATGTTTTTATTACCCAACAGAGGGCTATAGGTGTTCTTTTTCTTTGTTTGCATTAGGCCCTTGGCACCTTTGTTTCACCACTGCTTACCTTGTCCGACAAGTGCCCCAGAGCCAGTGCCGAATTAAACCCTGTGGAAGCCCATGGGTAGTTGAAATTTCGGGGACCCCCTCGCAAATTATCTACGAATATGTTTTTAATTTTACCAACCAACAATTTTATTAAACCTATTTTATACCACAAAACTAAACATTAACAATTATTAAAGTTATTAAACATTTTTTTTAACCAACAAAACTTAAAAAATTCAATGGGTGCTTTACAGTATTTTCTCTTTACAGTTTTTTATGTAAAATTTCCGTTTCTTTGAGTTGATTAATTTTTTTCTATCTTTGGAAACAATTTAAGAAAGCTTGATTCTAATTTTCTTTCAAGATCAAATCCATATTATTTTCATCCGTTGTGGCGGGGTCCCCAAAGGGAGTGGGGCCCATAGGCCGGTGCCTACTTTGCCTATTTGGTAATCCAGAACTGCCCAAATCTGCATTTTTTAGCTGCAAATCATTTTTTTTTTATTGAAGATTAACACAAATTATTACAATCACAATTTGAGCAAGTTCCTAATACACAGAAAATAAAAAGTTCATTAGTCACAACCGGATGCGTTTACACTGGTCTGAGTGCATGTGGTAATTCAGATATCATAATTTTTACAACGTTTTTCAAATGTCCTGTTTATGAATATTGTAACATGAGCTCCCATTCTAATAGCTCTATGGCTAAGTGTAAGGTGAACTGCCTTGTCATATTTACGAATCCCATATTACAGAAATAGTGGTCTGAGCTGATACATTCTCTCATATAGCAAACCCTTACAAATTACATTCTATAGTGTAGGGGCTCGATGTACTATGAAAGAGGTCAAAAATAGTGATTGCAAGTTGTGAATTGTCTATTTGTAACCTCTCTGTAATTTTGTGATGCATCCTATGTCTTATTAGGTCGCACTGCAAAATTTTCACTTTAGAACCACCTGCCTAATAAATATTAATAAGGCAACTGTGATTGACTACAAACACAGGGATGGGGCCTGCAAGGAACAGCAGACCACCATCCCAGTGTCTGCATTCTTAAACAGGAAACTTCTTTTTAGGTCTCGCCTGGCATTAGCAGCGCGCATGCGCTACTCTCGCCATGCGAGTGCTTCTTGGAGTCAATACGGATTCTGAAGCTTTCAGAGGCAGACTTAAAGCCCGCCCATCTTTTTCATTCTCCGGTGTCATCCTCCATGCTAAACACTGGCTCATGATTGAAAAGGAGGATTCTTAGTCCCTCCTTGTTCCCGCCTGTCAACTTTCGGCCCCGCCCACCGGGATTGGATCTCTCACTTGCAGCGTTACAAGGTCTCCTTCATTAGCTGGGACGCACTATATTTTTTGCACAACGCCAACAGCTTTTCTAAGCAGGTTATCGTAATAGTCCCCGCTTAGCTGTGCGATACTTCCCCACTAAGGATGTGCTATGTAGGTTGCACTACATACTACATACATAATGCACACGTCAAAGTGTCTCAAAATGGCAAGTAGAGGAGAAGCGCTTCCCCGCACTGGGAGATTTGTGTAAGAATGAAAAAAATACACTGCACAGCTATTCCAAGGCTCAATCCTGGGCACGCAAGAGTCACTCTCGGACACACAATGCAAGCAATGTCTTTTTATGTGAGCCGAGCTCAAGGGATTTTTTTGTTTTGTTCAATAGTTACTATTTTTCTGTAAAGTTGCACCTGTGTGTGCAATGTTGTGTTTAGTGTTCGTGTGAGATAGTACTAATACATAGCACCCCCTAGACACCCTGCCGTGTAAAGGCTTATAGGGGGTTCGGTACCTCCTATAAACAATACTAACAGATATCGCCCCACCCCCAACAGCTCACGTGACCGTATCCGCCGCATCGCTGGCTTCGCTCCTCCATGCTGTTAATTGCTGCTGCCTCACCGTTTCAGGGCAGTTGGCAGTAATTGTGTAGATGTAGAGCATCTGGCAGACTATTAAAGTTTTATTAATATTTTAGTGAGATGAATGGTGAGAGGTTCTCCGTTTTATACGAGATAGAAGTTGAGCCACTTGGAATCTCCTCAAGTATGATAGATGTGACCTGCGCGTAAAGTAGGCAGAGGCTCAGAGAGCAACATAATCATTCTGATATTCTCTACCCATTCATCCAAGAGGCTGCGGTGTGGAAATGTGGGGCGTCTGCATTGTGAGAAGGGTGCACAACCCCCCTGCCAGGTGTGCGCCTATAGTAGTGTGTTCGCCCTTGTTTATCCACGCGCTGTCAGTCAGTGTGTGACACGTGCCGCTCTGGGACGGTGGTAGAGCTGTTGGGGTGGTGCTAAGGATTTTGGACAACTGCTACCTTCCCGAATAAAGTTCTCAGTAAAAGTGCATCCTCGTGAAAGGGAGACCAGGTGGCAACAGACACAATGAGAGACTAGCAGGTACGCGACAGTTCAGTGTGATAGGCAGAGTCAGTAATACATCATGTCTGGGTATTCTTTACTTGCTACTGCATCACCGGAATAGGTTTTCCTTTAATAGAAAAGCATGCTTTAATTTAGGTCGCTATTATTAAACAGTTATTTAATATTTTATAAAGCTAAAAAACACTTTGCTTTATCAAAAAATCTATACATATATATTTTTTAATTGACATTTTATGATATGCAACGCACCATTGTCTCAGTTCCAACTAAAGGTCAAATAAAATATTTAACATTTCTGAAGGACAGTGTTATTTGCACCCACTGGTTCATTGGGTTTATCAGGCACCCGATTCGTACATCTATCTGCATTGCAACCATTGGTGCAGTTCTGGAGACTTCAACCATTGGCTCTTAAGCATTCCATGTCCCATCGGTTCAGTGTTGTTGTAAGAATCCCATGTCCCACCGGCTCAACGTTGTTGTAAGCATCCCACGTCCCACCGGTTGAGTGCGGCTATAAGCATCCCATGTCTCGCTGGCTCAGGGTCATTGCAGCAGAATCTATGCACCCTACCAATCTTAGGGATTCAAGGGCCTGCTAGATCTAGAATAAAAAATGCAATAGGTCTCGTCTTTCATTAAGTTGTGGCCATTTGCTTTGCTATACAATACCATTAGCAAGCAAATGGCTTTAACTTAATCAAAGGCGAGACCTATTGCATTTTCAATGCTTGTTTTTAAAGCAGTGGCAGTGGCAGCTGCCATGTACTGAGGGTGGGAGGGCGGGGGCACAAAAAAAAAAAGAATAACATAAACTTACCTTGTTCCTTTCTTCCTAGCGCAACGTCCTCTTCCCTCTGGCGTCTTCTGCAATCCCCGGAAGCAGGAAACTGCATTACCCAATCCTGGCGCTTCTTTCACAGCATGAAAGTAGGGCTAGGATTGGATAGAGCGGCCTCTCTCAGCGCTCATAAAAGCACTGGAGGCCTGTTCTTTCGCAGCTGTCTAAGACAGCGGGGTAAGAGAACCTTAAAATGTGCATGTCTGGCTGGCAGAACAAAGTCGGCCGGCCAAAGAGACATGCTCATCTGAAAGCGCATAGCTCTGTGCTGCTGCCACTCGGCAGCGCTGGTCACACCCTTTCTTGACACCTAGTTCAGGATGGGTTGCTGAAAAATAAAACGGAAATAAATAAACTTCATTACCGTTTTATTTTCCAGCTCTGGGGCTTGTGGGGCGATGCTCCTCTGCTCAAGTGGAGGAGCCGTCTCTGCGTCTGGAAAGACATGAAAGGAGGTCACACAAAAAACGCCTGCTTCCCGGAACACAGCATGATTCCCCAAGAGGAAGTTACCCAAAGGGATTAGCTCCCCCTTTGTGAATCTGCTACCACCTCCTTTGAGGAGTCGGTAACATCTGAATGTTTTGAGACCGCAATTGCACTTCGCAATAATGAGGAAACACCCCCTTTTACACCGTCTTCTAATTGTAATTCAGAACGAGTTGCAAAACCCATCTATGGTTCATTTGCAGTAGCAAAGCTTGTGATCTGGGGAATAGCAGAGTTTGCTTTCACAAAATACTTCAGAACATCAGGTTCTTTAGGCTTTAAGGATGGCTTCCCATTTCTGTAGATCCTGCATTTTTTATCTTTAAAGCTTTGCTTTGTTCAAAAGGCTTGACATTCCTTGATCACAAATATCAAGAATCTTAAGCTCAAACTTACTTAAAGCAACATTTCTGAGCCATTCCCTGTAGAATATTTAAGCAATATTATCCAAGTGGGGGAGGGGGGACTCAAGTGAGGTAGCTCTCTATGCATGAAAGTGCACTCACTGCCTTCAAAATATTTTTACTGAGAGTTAAATATAAGGCCAAGATAAAACACATTTACAGAGAGAACAATGAAACAACTATGTTAAAACAGCGAAAACTTGCACGCACTACATGATTTTCACACACTGTGAACACTTTATATATATATATCATACAAACAGATGGAAAGGAGTGTTTTCAATGGCTCATTTATTTCAGGGACGTGCAGCAGGCGAGATAAGACCATTATCTGGTTCTTATTCAGCCTTCTCCACAGAAAGTGCATGATTCTAAAGCGGCCTCCTCCAGCAGCCTGTCTTCCAAGGGATCCACATTCTGAGAGGCGGGTGAACCTCTATTTCTTTGTCAGATTTCTGTGATCTTCACAGCAGCTGTCAGAAGAAAGCCTGGTGATGTGTGGGTTGATACTGTAATGAGGCTTGTACCAGATATCTGCTATGAATCTCCTGGGTAGACATTTAAAGCTAGAAGACATTCAAAATGCAGGATTTCGTGGTGTAAAAGCTGGCTAATTTCCACATAGATTTGAGTTTCCTTGACCGTAACTGGATAAATCATATTTTGTGGTTTTCTTAGTGTTCAAATTGTCTGAATCTGACAACTGAAATAATAAACACACTACTTAAACTAACTGTAAATTAAATGGCATTCAAGGGTATGACAGTTCCAATTGAGACATGAACTTTGGCCTGTCAAGTGCAATGCTTAATTTGTAAAAGAATACGTGCCGGGGCTCTCGACAAGAGGCCACTGCAGCTTGCACCACACATTGCCCCTGGCAGCTGCCAATGACAGTACAAATACAGCTACTAACCATCAGACTCTTAAAAATGTGACAATTCATATTTGTTCAGGCCCCCAAAGCTATAAGAAAGGCTTAGGAGGCAGGTATTGGTCATTGTAAATGTAAATTTAACTAATAAACGGCTATTGTTGTGGTCACACCTAAACTAGCCAGGCAACGCCACCATGTGGCAGACTGTCATAAGCCCCGGTGATGGCAAATAGGTGCTGAGTACTGGAAACCACCGGCTCAAATTAAACACTGGTCCAGCATCTGATAAAAAAATTAAATATGACCACGTGTTCTCATTTTGTTCACCTGCCCATCGATCCTTTGCACACCTGATTCGTAAACTTTGGAACGAGCTCCCTTACGACTTAAGAGCACTGCAAAATGAACTGGCTTTCAGAAAAAAACCTTAAAACCTGGCTATTTCCCTTAAACCATTAATGAGCTTCGTTCTTACCACAGCACTATTCATCAGCGCGGGGAAGCCCTAGGGTAGCCATGCGCTATCAAATCCCAAATTAAATCAAATCGATGGCATGCCAAAGCAATGCTTAATTTGTTTCAGGTGGAGCCAAATGTTGTCTATTGCAAAACAGGAGAAACTGGCCACCAATAGCTAATGGCTAATTTTGAAGGCTAACTTCCCAGTGTATATATATATATTTCAAAAGGAGCCCAGAGGGAAAACAACGGCACGGTTGCCCTCCACTCAAACAACATCAGTACACAAAAAACCCTGTCTCGTTAGGCGGCCTAAGTCTTTCTGTTCCAGAGCGGAGAATATCTTGCATCCAATTCTTCCGCTACACTACCCTTTTTATATCTAAAGTCGAGGGTATGAACGAGTGTCGCCCTTAATTTAAAACCTCTTTCAATTCTCAACTGGCAGTGAAAAAAAGAGAGAAATACAAACACAAGTCCTAATGTCTGTGCACCAAATCATCAGTACATAGAAAAATGTGTGAAGGACGAAATGACACCTCACGGGCGCACCACCATCGGGAAAACTGGTAGGTACTCACCAGGTCAGGCCCCTTTTCTCACCATCGGCAATCATTTCGTCCCGGAAAAGTAACAAGAAAAAAAGGAATGTGTCCAAAAACAAAATTTGGAAGTGAATAAGTGCAAAGTAGTGAGTAACAGCCTCACTCACTAACTAATGACAGAAAGTGATTGAAATCGACACACACACCTCTCTCAAACCTTTATTCTTAAATCCTAGATGTGCTATGTCGAATTAAAAAGGGGAAAGGTAGCTAATATTGCATACCCATATCCACTGCCAACATGTTTCTTTGCCTGTGAACTTGCGGAAAATTCTTCAGGGCTAGACTCTCTGTCACAGCACCTCTGTTGGACACTTGTTTCTTTTTACACCTCTGTCAGCATAAGTCTCTCATACCAGCTGCAGGGGTACACAACTTTGTCTCAAAAAACTCCTTAAGTGAGTCCTCTGTGGGATAAACCCAACGGTTGTCTTATCAATCCGTTGAAGCCTCACGGAGCGCTTAGTATCCTTCCGCCAGGAACTTCCCAGTGTGTCTGTTCCTAGGATTTTCATCTTGGCAAGTGAACATTGTGCCAAGACATACTGTTTTGATAGTGTCTCATAAAAATGTGTGACCATACAAAAAGGCAGGCATTGGTTTTGCTCCTATAGCTAGGACTTTGGATACAAAGTAAGGGTGTCGAAGATTTGTATAAAAGCACTGTATGTTATAACACCATTTCCTCCTTTTTGTTTTAAAGTGGTTCATATGATATTTAATCCACGTCTTTCTTCCAGCCATATAATCAAATAATTGTAGCAAGCTGTCCTCTCTATTTCCATATCATCCATAACCCATTAATAGTAACTACTCTTTTTTCTTGGCCAAAGGCAACAATTTGGGGTTTCGTTTGATTAATTACTAGACAATTAATGATTGAATGTATCCAAAGACGTCCGTGTTCTTTGTAGCCCCATGGAGGGTGTTGTCTAAGAAAATGATATCATCTATGTACTGTCAAAACATGGAACTGTCTCGCCTTGGGCGGAAAATTCCTGCCTGCCCAAGGGCTGAGCACAAGTCAGCAATTGGTGGGTTATAAAGTTTCCTCCCCCTGGAGCTTACTAGTCAATCTTCCTTAACAATTTTTAAAAAACTTCTGAAAACCTGGCTTTTCTCTCAAGTATATTAAGGTTTGCTCTCCCAGTGGCCTATTGGTTTAGTTATCTGGTAGTTTGGACTTTTATGTTTGCTTGTATTGCGCCTTGATGCCCCTTGGGGCTAAGTTTGCGCGGTATAAAAATGCCATTCATTCATTCATTCACTCATAAAGTAGGAATGCCATGGAACACCCCTGCTTTAAACCTTAATTATTATAAACCTTCTGTGAGACTGACCATGTTTTATATTTACACCCACGTGTTGGAGTACAATTTTTCAATAGCCTTTAACAATTCAACTTCAATAGCTCACTTCACCAGCCTTGCCCACGTCGAAAGCATGTCGCTTATCAAAAAAAAAAACATAAAATTGACCCTTCAGTCAAGCTTGAAACCTACTTGCTTCATTGGCATAAGGGAAGCGTCATCAGCCATTGTGGTATGGGTTATGCAAACAGGGGACACTTGCCAGGGTAGGTGACATGGGGATCTGTGCCAGGGTAGGAGACATAGGAATCTTTTCCAGGGTAGGAGACATGGGGATCCTTGCCAAGATAGGAGACATGGGGATCCTTGCCAAGATAGGAGACATGGAGATCCTTGCCAAAGTAGGAGACATGGGGATCCTTGCCAAGGTAGGAGACATGGGGTTCCTTGCCAAGGTAGGAGACATGGGGACCCTTGCCAAAGTAGGAGACATGGCGATCCTTGCCAAGGTAGGAGACATGGGGTTCCTTGCAAGGGTAGAAGACATGGGGATCCTTGCCAAGATAGGAGTGTAGAAAAGTCAGCCCATAACGCACCCGATGCCCAGGCTGCTGGTGCAGGGCGACTCTTCGTTTCCATCTTGAATAATTACCAAAAATAAAGAGACGGGCGCTGAAGGCAGGAAAACAAGAACAGAGTTTATTACTCCAGAGGAGAGCATGTCATTTGGGACACTCGCATAGTGTCTTCGGGAGGTGCTCTAACAAGTTTCTCTGAGGCTTCGTCTTTTATACACAGGTTTATGGCACACACACATCCTTCATTACAATCAAGACATTGTAAAGTACGAAGATATTCCAACACGTGGCTACAGTAGGGGCCCTTATCCTCCATACAATAGGAGGGGGGTGTCACGCAGCTGAGAGTTCTGCTGATTCCATTGGAATGTGTGTGCCTGATCGAATCTCAGGGGGTGGGGTGGTCATGATCAATAGTGGCTCCTTTCAAGAGAGGCGAGTGCATACAGTAGTGGGCAATGAACTGTATCCTCAGGCTAAGGGATGACCAGCGGTCCGTGCAAACAATTAGGTTCAGAGGAAGAGGTCATCACAGGAGGGGTATTCATGGAGGGACAGGAGGTGTTGGTCAGGCGCGGGGTGCGATTCTCAGAGACAGAGTCATACGGGAGGGGAGGGCTCATGACTTGTGCATGTGAGAGCGGGGGCGGTCAGGGTGCATGGGGGAAGCTTGCAGGGTCAGGGAAGGGGCGCTGGTGATCGATCGCAAACTGGGAGACCATGATACCTAAAATGGCTGTCGTGTACGTGTGTGCATGGGTCTATGCTAGCGGGATAACACAGTCAGTGTTTTAGCGATATCCGTTCTGCTTACAACAAGGGGTACAGTGAACACAAATGAACGCCGCTTATGTGTATATACATTGCCAATTTCAACAGTCGCCGCTTTTAAACATAGCTAGTATATTTGTGTTTACCCCAACTGATGGAGTGTACATATAGTCATGTGTGGCCAATGAAATAACGTTCGTCAAATGCTAGCAAATTGCGTATAACCATATGCAGTCGATACAATTGGCGGAATGTGGTACATATGAATTTACATTTGTTGCGTTATTCATACAAATCTAGAGGTCGGCATAACACGTAGTCGAGGGCAATCGGGAAAAATGTTCCGACATATTATAGACTTCAAGTTCTGACTTTCTTTTCAATGACATCAACATATAGTAAAAAGTGCTATATGAGACTTTTGGACTTAAGTGACCGAAAACATTTTTTTGAAAGCAACAAGAATTTAGGGAGATAGTTCAGGAAGGGGTCTTAGAAAAAAATGTCTTTTTCAACGACGAGCCACCACTGGTAGACTCTGTTAGTCCGTTTTTTTCTTTTCGTTGGCGCTTTTGAGCACCGGCGGTGGAGCTATAAGTCCAGCTCGGAATCATCCTTACGCGTTGCAGGGTGCGATCAGTCCTCTGCTGTCAGATCACAGTCCTGTTTCCTAACTTATTTTCTTAGGGGTGCCTCATGCTGGGCACCTGCGTGTCTTTCTTTTTCCGTGGCAAAATCCCAGTCCATAGTCAAAATTTATATGAAAGAGTTTGCTGAATAATCGAGGGAAGAGAGGGCGGAGTGGGGCCAGATCTTTGAACATACCAAGGGACCAAGGGAGCAAAGGACAACGAGCAGGTGAGCCCAATAGTCGGACTCAAAAGGGGACGGGGGACTTCAGGCACGAGTGGGTCAGCGAGTCGAGGGCTTCAAGGCAGTCCTTCATTCCTCCATCTGCTGAGTTTGAAAGTTATGCCTCGTCCCGCGTCTCATTGCTCTGCGGCTCCACCTTTGGTTGCGGTCACACGTGTTCCATGATCTGTGGCCAGGCTGTGCGTCACGTCCAGCTCCTCTCCTCCGGTGATTGGATCTTTGAATGGGTAGAAAACAAGTTTTAGAAAAACTGGCAAGAGAAGACATTTATACCTCTCAATTCCGTCCCCAATCCTATGTAGGTGGGGTATAAGTTCGTCGGTCACAGTCAGAAGTCGTCATTTATGGAGTCTGTAGGAGTGCATTGCTATGGAATTCATAACTCTGTTCGGTGCTCATTCGTGACGTACGTGGAGAGAAATTGGACCTTTATACACAGTGTATTATATCAATCTCAAAATCGAGTCCTTATGTAGAGACTCGCCCTTCCCTTTAACCCGAGTATCGACAATCTTACATTTCCCTTCGGGGTCGGCTAACCCTTGTAAGTGGGGCGTTATCGTCATGAAGAAGGGGGAGGGGGTGGACGTAAAACATGCTCTTCTTGGGGAGTGAACGTTAATCAAGGTCATCAATTTCGCTTTCGAGGGTAGATGACATGAAGCTGGGGTTAATCGGGGGAAAGGGGACGTTTTTGGACAGGGAGCTGGGGTCGATCGGGAGAAGTGGGGTATTCTGGACATCCACATTTAAGTGCAGGGGGGTGGGACAATCGGGGCATTGGGGATCGTATTCCTACCGAGCTTGAGAAACAGAAGGCCATTGACGTTATAGTCCCCCCATAGAAGGCCAGATTAGGGGACGTCCGTCGTCTTACCTGTCCTTTCCTTTATTACCAACTCAGGTTCTATCGTTTTTGCAGAAAGGAGATGTAGTAATATGGCAAGTCACAATCGTTTTGGTTCTGGTCAATTTTGCTGCTGAACACCTTTGTGTTCGAGGAGTCCCAATTAGGTTCGTGCCGGTGGGGCACAACGTTCTTGCAGAAGGGAGGAGGGAACAGGGGGACCTTCAGAGAGAGAGAGAGAGGTAGAGAGAGAGAGAGGGAGAGAGAGAAAGAGGGAGAGGGAGAGGGAGAGGGAGTGAGAGAGGGAGAGAGAGAGGGCGAGAGAGAGAGAGAGAGAGAGAGAGAGAGAGAGAGAAGCTCGCACTCTAAACGAACCATTCGGTACACGTACGTCGTGGAGAGAAAGAGAGAGAGAAAGAGAGAGAGAGAGAGAGAGACGTGTACAATAATGGTCCATTCAGTGCGCACACAACATAGAACAGCTGGGGTTAAGTAATACGGAAACACAAACAGAGGGATGACGTAGATCCATGCATCACGTATACACAAACTCAGACGGGGAAGACAGTACATGTATTATGTACAAAAATCCAAGACAAAACATAAAACAGATATTGGCCAAAATTATCCCTTTCTGCATGCTGCGCGTTTTTAACATCCTAAGCTCTTTTTACCTTTTTCTTCTCTTTTAACCGTCGGTTGCCCTTACTGGTGGCTTTGATTGTACACACTTACGCCGTTGGCAATTGGTCATGAACTGACCTAGTTGGGCTAATGCTCACGGTGGTTTATTCGAGTCATTTTTAGCAAGCGCGTTTCTAGGCTGAGACAACGGTTGGTGTCAATTGGAGAACAATGAGGCAGCTTTTAGTTACATGTCTATGAGGATGCGAAAAAGGATGCAGTAGATTTTGAATGTATTTGCAATATTCCTAGTCCTCTCGGCGGAGGATACTTGTGTAAACCTTACCTCGAAATATACCCTAAACTTTTCCCTATTCAGTTAAGTGTGGAGTGCTTAATCATGTGTGCACATTATTTTTGGTGGTATTATTCGGAATGCGTGGGCACCATAATCAAACGCCTTTTTCCCGTCTTCTTCGTCCGTTAGATCACCATTTTTCTTCTTTGTATTCTTAATCGATGTTCCAAGGTGACCTGCAGAAAGAAGGAAAAAGAAGGGGGGCGGGGGCAGCATTTTAAGAACACATCAGCGCGCATAAACTCGAAAAGGCTTTTACTTACTACATACGCGGTCTATCTCCCCAGAACGCAGTTCTTGCTAATTCGGCATTTAAGCCCAGATGAACCTTTTAGTGTGTGAGAGATGATTATCGGAAGCCAGTGTGTGGTATTATGGACCATATGTAGGGAGGCCAGGTGGCACTCCTTCGGGGCGACTTAGGGACATTTTCAGCACAATTTTCCTGATATAGGTAGCATATAAAGTATAGGCTAAATTCCAGGGCTTTTTAGCGGTTGCTTTAGGCTGTACAAAAATGTGCAAAGTACATACAACAAAAACCTGTACCATTCATTTTTGGCAGTATCCCTGCGTACTATACTTTTTAATCCTAAAACAGTGGTCATTTATTCGAAACTTACTAATTCACACGTGACAACTACGTTTGCTTTTTCCAAAAATCTTTAATAAGAATGTCGGTGCATAAATATGGGCCTACAACCCCGTGGGCCGGCCACGGAGCAGGCTGGAACTGTAGATGTGGGGATACTTTATTAGTAAAAACTTTAGTGGAGTCAGTGGTCGCTTATTTCATAAAAAGTGCGAAAAGCGCAATAAAATCATGTCGAGACTTCAGTGTGAGCGAGTGTCATAAGTGTTGGGCTTCCAACTTTCAATAATCATGATGTGCAAAACTTAAACAACAATTCATTGTCCGAATGTTTAATCAATACCCATCTGATGTCAATTTACCGTCTGAACACATAATCAGTACCCATCCAATATCAATTCATTTGTCCGAACATATAACCCGTACCCATCTCATATCAATTAATTGTCCGAGCTGACAGTATACATCCTATATCAATCCATTGTCCGAACTCATAATCAGTACACATCCTATATCAATCTATATGTTTAAAAAACTTCATACATATCTGTTATAATGTACTTATTACCATTTTCATGTCTCTCCTCTTTGGTTCTCTCTCTGCCTGCTCAGCCTACTATAATGTCATGTAGAATGTTAAAGTGACTTTGTATGTGGCATGATCAGTTGGTGAGATGGGCTGAGCAGAGTGGACCTTGCTCCTGGTGGGGCATTTCCAGGTATTACCAGAGGTTACCAGATATTCTGAGGATCTTCCTTTAATTGTATATCTGTTGATTACTACGTGAATAAACCTACTTATACCACCTACAAGAGATGTCTACCCCATTACTTCGTTTTAACAATATCCTATGACATCAAGGCTGAGCAATCGGGGTACAATAAGGAGTTGAGAGTTTCATTTGCATCGGCGCCATTTTGGGTGCAGTCAGGCAGAACCAGGCATAGTCTAAATGTCTACTAACTCGTGGTTGGCCCAGAGCTTCTTTCGGCAGTCCAAAAGTTCCGTTAAAGGGTAAAAGAAGGGATCGGTGGTCTGAACCATCAATCAAAAAGGGGAGGGAGGCAACAATGTTCCTACCGGGTCATACTGTGCTTTCACCGGAACTGATCCGAACTGTGGTCTGCAGGATTCTAGTCATTCAAACTGAGGTTGGCGACAGCATGGAAGCGCCGACGTCCTGCGGCTACATTTCCATCGTTCCGAGGGCAGTCATGGCAGTCATTCCCCATCGGGGGTATTTGCGGGAGTCGGGGACTCCCGCGGCTCCTCTAGAATCTTCAAGGTTGTGGAGAACTATGGTGGTGGAGTCAACTGGTGACCGGGCCATTCCTTCATGCTGGGCCCGCTCTTGCCAGGTCGATCGCCATTTTGAAAGTTCGGCAGCTACCGGCGATCGCGGGGTCAAATGAGCGGACGGGCTCCACCTTTCCGGGCGAGGCGTTGCAGCATTGCCACAGTGGAAATACCCTTTTCCGGGCGCCTGGAGCGCTGAGGGTGCAGCTGGGAAGCCTCCACTGGGGAGGCGGGAGAGGCTTGTTCGCACCGCCTCTCCCTCCCAGCGCACCCCACGGCGTCTCGCTTGACATTTGTTATGGCTGGACCAGGCGATGAGGACGAGGGGGGGGGGTCGGAGGCATGTGCAAGACATTCCCCCCCCCAGTGTTGTTGCGGCCATTACGGAAGAGAAGAGAAATGTCCCGTCCGTCTTTGGGCCGGGCCTCTGGTTAATGGCGGCCGGACGCTCCTTGCCATGACTGGGAGAAAGAGAGGGACAACCTGCAACTCTCCAGTGTTACCGCCACCGCGGCCGGATCCCGTCGGCCTCGGCCTCTGGTTGATGGTGGCCGGACTGGGAGAGGGAGGGGAGGGTCGAGGACACGGACATTCCCTCCCCTGCAACTCTCCAGGGTGGTCGTAGCAATCCCCCTGGCCGGGTCCCGTTGGCCTCGGCCTCGGCCTCTCCTCCGGCTACACCCTACGTGATGATCTCCTGTCGACTGTTGGCAGCAGGACCCGCCCTATATGTGTTGTTTCCGGCTGGGCGTAGCCGCAACCCTGTTGCACTTTGGAAGTTTCCAGAATGGGGGCGGATGTCTGCTGACTTGTATCTTTCCCAAGTTTGCCGTTATTTGGGCGTGGCAGGCGGTGGGACAGACATGTTTGGGGCAGTGAGGGGTAGTGAAGCCTCGTTGCCTTGTGACCGTTGCAATGTCACGCTTGGTTTCTCTTACTATTTTCAGGTTTCTTATTACGGGCTTACTTCTAACGTTTCTTGTTTCTAGGACAATAATAGGTTTTATCATTAAGTATTGTTATTGTTTCCTTGTTCGTTATTTAATAAAAGTTCATCAGTGGCCTACTGATTTTCGTTTTCCTATTCCTTTCTTTCCAGGTTGTTTCATGCTAAAGTTTTCTGTTAACAGGATATAGTGATCACTTCGTTATTATTGTATATGTCCTTTTCACTAGGGGTGCTCTCTGGTCGGGCCAGATGACCTTCCTCTAGTAAATGGTCCGGGTGAGACTGGCGTATCAATCAGTGGGGAGTAGATAGGCATGACAGATTACAACGGGGGACAAAGGTCCGCATTACCTACCCTTCACTATTTGCAAAGACTAGACAGAGCATGGCGACTCTGTGCTTGTTTGCAAAATAGAGAATACCTCCAAAAAGAACCAATTCCAAACAGTCAATGTTCGGACAATCAATCAATCAATGAGGAATGAAATAGGTACGACGTGTTAAAGGCTTGCGTTACCTACCCTTCACTATCGGCAAAGGGAGAGAGAATATTCCTATTCTTCCCCGTTTGCAGGCAGAGAAGATCCTTAAGAGAACCAACTTCGAAAAATTCAATGCTCGATTCAATCAATCAATCAATGGGGAGAAAAATAGGTATGACGGATTACAATGGGGACAAAAGTCTGCATTACCTATCCTTCACTATCTGCAAAGACTAAACAGAGTATGGCGACTCTGTGCTTGGTTGCAAATAGAGAATCTCTCAGAAGCAATCAATAAGTAATACTAGTATTTTCAAACAATCAATCAATCAATTTCGCAATTCGTCGTGTGTCACGACCTTACCCGGACCGGACCATGTGGACAGTTCTTCGCCTTCCTTTTCCAGCGCCCGATCGTTCTCTTTCTCCATGTTTTTACCGCAGCAGTCCTGTGGGATTCCAGTCAGGACAATAGGTCACTTGAGAGAGGTCCGTTCGGAATCGGTGAAGTTCATTCAATCGGCAGCCGGACGAGGGCCCTCTCAAGGCAGGTATACTCCAATCATTTAGATGTTCACCCCATCGTCTGGACCTCTCTTACCGGACCTTATGTCGCTGATGGACCCCGCGTTGGGACGCCAATTGTAGAAAAGTCAGCCCATAACGCACCCGATGCCCAGGCTGCTGGTGCAGGGCGACTCTTCGTTTCCATCTTGAATAATTACCAAAAATAAAGAGACGGGCGCTGAAGGCAGGAAAACAAGAACAGAGTTTATTACTCCAGAGGAGAGCATGTCATTTGGGACACTCGCATAGTGTCTTCGGGAGGTGCTCTAACAAGTTTCTCTGAGGCTTCGTCTTTTATACACAGGTTTATGGCACACACACATCCTTCATTACAATCAAGACATTGTAAAGTACGAAGATATTCCAACACGTGGCTACAGTAGGGGCCCTTATCCTCCATACAATAGGAGGGGGCTGTCACGCAGCTGAGAGTTCTGCTGATTCCATTGGAATGTGTGTGCCTGATCGAATCTCAGGGGGTGGGGTGGTCATGATCAATAGTGGCTCCTTTCAAGAGAGGCGAGTGCATACAGTAGTGGGCAATGAACTGTATCCTCAGGCTAAGGGATGACCAGTGGTCCGTGCAAACAATTAGGTTCAGAGGAAGAGGTCATCACAGGAGGGGTATTCATGGAGGGACAGGAGGTGTTGGTCAGGCGCGGGGTGCGATTCTCAGAGACAGAGTCATACGGGAGGGGAGGGCTCATGACTTGTGCATGTGAGAGCGGGGGCGGTCAGGGTGCATGGGGGAAGCTTGCAGGGTCAGGGAAGGGGCGCTGGTGATCGATCGCAAACTGGGAGACCATGATACCTAAAATGGCTGTTGTGTACGTGTGTGCATGGGTCTATGCTAGCGGGATAACACAGTCAGTGTTTTAGCGATATCCGTTCTGCTTACAACAAGGGGTACAGTGAACACAAATGAACGCCGCTTATGTGTATATACATTGCCAATTTCAACAGGAGGCATGGGGATCCTTGCCAAGATAGGAGAGATGGGGATCTCTGCCAAAGTAGGAGACATGGGGATCTCTGCCAAAGTAGGAGACATGGGGATCCTTGCCAAGGTAGGAGACACGGGGGTCCTTGCAATGGTAGGAGTCATGGGGATCCTTGCAAGGGTAGGAAACATGGGGATCCTTACAAGCGTAGGAGACATGGGGATCCTTGCCAAGATAGGAGACATGGGGATCCTTGCCAAGATAGGAGACATGGGGATCCCTGCCAAAGTAGGAGACATGGGGATCCTTGCCAAGGTAAGAGACACGGGGGTCCTTGCAAGGGTAGGAGACATGGGGATATTTGCCAAAGAAGGAGACATGGGGATCCTTGCCAAGGTAGGAGATATGGGGATCCTTGCCAGGGTAGGAGTCATGGGGATCCTTGCAAGGGTAGGAAACATGGGGATCCTTGCAAGCGTGGTAGACATGGGGATCCTTGCTAGGGTAGAGACATGGGGATCCTTGCAAGGGCAGGAGACATGGGGATCCTTGCAAGGGTAGGAGACAGGGGGATCCTTGCAAGGGGTAGGATACATGGGGATTCTTGCATGGGTAGGATACATGGGGTTCCTTGCTAGGGTAGGAGACATGGGGATCCTTGCAAGGGGTAGGATACATGGGGATTCTTGCATGGGTAGGAGACATGGGTATCCTTGCCAGGGTAGGAGACATAGGGATCCTTGCCAAAGAAGGAGACATGGGGGTCCTTGCCAAGGTAGGATACATGGGGTTCCTTGCAAGGGTAGGAGACATGGTTATCTTTTTCAGGGTAGGAGACATGGGGATCCTTGCCAAGATAGGAGACATGGGGATCATTGCCAAGATAGGAGACATGGGGTTCCTTGCAAGCGTAGGAGACATGGGGACCCTTGCAAGGGTAGGAGACATGGAGATCCCTGCAAGGGTGGGAAACATGGGAATCCTTGCATGGGTAGGAGACATGGGGATCCTTGCAAGGTAGGAGACATGGGGATCCTTGCCAGGGTAGGAGACATGGGGATCCTTGCCAGGGTAGGAGACATGGGGATCCTTGCAAGGGTAGGAGACATGGGGATCCTTGCAAGGGTAGGAGACATGGGGATCCTTTCAAGGGTAGGAGACATGGGGATCCCTGCAAGGCTAGGACACATGGAGATCTTTCCCAGGGTAGGAGTAATGGGGATATTTGCCAGGGTAGGAGACAGGGGGATCCTTGCAAGGGTAGGAGACAGGGGGATCCTTGCAAGGGTAGGAGACATGGGGATCCTTGCAAGGGTAGGAGACATGGGGATCCTTGCAAGGGTAGGAGACATGGGCATCCTTGCAAGGTAGGAGACATGGGGATCCTTGCAAGGTAGGAGACATGGGGATCCTTGCCAAGGTAGGAGACATGGGGATCCTTGCAAGGGTAGGAGACATGGGGATCCTTGCAAGGGTAGGAGACATGGGGATCCTTGCCAGGGTAGGAGACATGGGGATCCTTGCCAGGATAGGAGACACGGGTATCCTTGCAAGGGTAGGAGACATAGTTATCCTTTCATGGGTAGGAAACATGGGGTCCTTGACAGGGTAGGAGACGTGGGGATCCTTGCAAGGTAGGAGTCATGGGGATCCTTGCCAGGATAGGAGACATGGGGATCCTTGCAAGGGTAGGAAACATGGGGATCCTTGCAAGGGTAAGAGACATAGCTATCCTTTCATGGGTAGGAAACATGGGGATCCTTGACATGGTAGGAGACACAGGGATCCTTGCCAGGGTAGGAGACATGGAGATCCCTGCAAGGGTGGGAAACATGGGAATCCTTGCATGGGTAGGAGACATGGGGATCCTTGCAAGGTAGGAGACATGGGGATCCTTGCCAGGGTAGGAGACATGGGAATCCTTGCAAGGGTAGGAGACATGGGGATCCTTTCAAGGGTAGGAGACATGGGGATCCCTGCAAGGGTAGGACACATGGAGATCTTTCCCAGGGTAGGAGTAATGGGGATATTTGCCAGGGTAGGAGACAGGGGATCCTTGCAAGGGTAGGAGACAGGGGGATCCTTGCAAGGGTAGGAGACATGGGGATCCTTGCAAGGGTAGGAGACATGGGGATCCTTGCAAGGGTAGGAGACATGGGCATCCTTGCAAGGTAGGAGACATGGGGATCCTTGCAAGGTAGGAGACATGGGGATCCTTGCCAAGGTAGGAGACATGGGGATCCTTGCAAGGGTAGGAGACATGGGGATCCTTGCAAGGGTAGGAGACATGGGGATCCTTGCCAGGGTAGGAGATATAGTTATCCTTTCATGGGTAGGAAACATGGGGATCCTTGACAGGATAGGAGACATGGGGATCATTGCAAGATAGGAGACATGGGATCCTTGCAAGGGTAGGAGACATGGGGATCCTTTCATGGGTAGGAAACATGGGGATCCTTGACAGGATAGGAGACATGGGGATCATTGCAAGATAGGAGACATGGGATCCTTGCAAGGGTAGGAGACATGGGGATCCTTGCAAGGGTAGGAGACATCGGGATCCTTGAGTAGGAAACATGGGGATCCTTGACAGGGTAGGAGACATGGGGATCCTTGCAAGGTAGGAGTCATGGGGATCCTAGCCAGGATAGGAGACACGGGTATCCTTGCAAGGGTAGGAGACATAGTTATCCTTTCATGGGTAGGAAACATGGGGTCCTTGACAGGGTAGGAGACGTGGGGATCCTTGCAAGGTAGGAGTCATGGGGATCCTTGCCAGGATAGGAGACATGGGGATCCTTGCAAGGGTAGGAAACATGGGGATCCTTGCAAGGGTAAGAGACATAGCTATCCTTTCATGGGTAGGAAACATGGGGATCCTTGACATGGTAGGAGACACAGGGATCCTTGCCAGGGTAGGAGACATGGAGATCCCTGCAAGGGTGGGAAACATGGGAATCCTTGCATGGGTAGGAGACATGGGGATCCTTGCAAGGTAGGATACATGGGGATCCTTGCCAGGGTAGGAGACATGGGGATCCTTGCAAGGGTAGGAGACATGGGGATCCTTTCAAGGGTAGGAGACATGGGGATCCCTGCAAGGGTAGGACACATGGAGATCTTTCCCAGGGTAGGAGTAATGGGGATATTTGCCAGGGTAGGAGACAGGGGATCCTTGCAAGGGTAGGAGACAGGGGGATCCTTGCAAGGGTAGGAGACATGGGGATCCTTGCAAGGGTAGGAGACATGGGGATCCTTGCAAGGGTAGGAGACATGGGCATCCTTGCAAGGTAGGAGACATGGGGATCCTTGCAAGGTAGGAGACATGGGGATCCTTGCCAAGGTAGGAGACATGGGGATCCTTGCAAGGGTAGGAGACATGGGGATCCTTGCAAGGGTAGGAGACATGGGGATCCTTGCCAGGGTAGGAGACATGGAGATCCTTGCCAGGGTAGGGGACATGGGGATCCTTGCAAGGGTAGGAGACATGGGGATCCTTGCCAGGGTAGGAGACATAGTTATCCTTTCATGGGTAGGAAACATGGGGATCCTTGACAGGATAGGAGACATGGGGATCATTGCAAGATAGGAGACATGGGATCCTTGCAAGGGTAGGAGACATGGGGATCCTTTCATGGGTAGGAAACATGGGGATCCTTGACCGGATAGGAGACATGGGGATCATTGCAAGATAGGAGACATGGGATCCTTGCAAGGGTAGGAGACATGGGGATCCTTGCAAGGGTAGGAGACATGGGGATCCTTGCAAGGGTAGGAGACATCGGGATCCTTGCCAAGGTAGAAGACATGGGGATCCTTGCAAGGGTAGGAGATATAGTTATCCTTTCATGGGTAGGAAACATGGGGATCCTTGACAGGGTAGGAGACACGGGGATCCTTGCATGGGTAGGAGACATGGAGATCCTTGCAAGGGTAGTAGACATGGGGATCCTTGCATGGGTAGGAAACACGGGCATCCTTGCAAGGGTAGTATACATGGGGATCCTTGCAAAGGGTATGATACATGGGGATTCTTGCATGGATGAGAGACATGGGTATCCTTGCCAGAGTAGGAGACACTGGGATCCTTGCCAGGGTAGGAGACTTGGGGATCCTTGCCAGGGTAGGAGACATGGGGATCCTTGCAAGAGTAGGAGACATGGGGATCCTTGCAAGAGTAGGAGACATGGGGATCCTTGCAAGAGTAGGAGACATGGGGATCCTTGCAAAGGGTATGATACATGGGGATTCTTGCATGGATGAGAGACATGGGTATCCTTGCCAGAGTAGGAGACACTGGGATCCTTGCCAGGGTAGGAGACTTGGGGATCCTTGCCAGGGTAGGAGACATGGGGATCCTTGCCAGGGTAGGAGACATGGGGATCCTTGCCAGGGTAGGAGACATATAGGATCCTTGCCAGGGTAGGAGACATTGGGATCCTTGCCAAGATAGGAGATATGGGGATCATTGCCAAGATAGGAGACATGGTGATCCTTGCATGGGTAGGAGACGTGGGGACCCTTGCAAGGTAGGAGACAAGGGGATCCTTGCCAGGATAGGAGACATGGGGATCCTTGCAAGGGTAGGAGACATGGGGATCCTTTCAAGGGTAGGAGACCTGGGGATCCCTGCAAGGGTAGGACACATGGAGATCTTTCCCAGGGTAGGAGTAATGGGGATCTTTGCCAGGGTAGGAGACGGGGGATCCTTGCAAGGTAGGAGACATGGGGATCCTTGCCAGGTAGGAGACATGGGAATCCTTGCAAGGGTAGGAGACATGGGGATCCTTGCCAGGTAGGAGACATGGGAATCCTTGCAAGGGTAGGAGACATGGGCATCCTTGCAAGGTAGGAGACATGGGGATCCTTGCCAGGTAGGAGACATGGGAATCCTTGCAAGGGTAGGAGACATGGGGATCCTTGCCAGGGTAGGAGACATATAGGATCCTTGCCAGGGTAGGAGACATTGGGATCCTTGCCAAGATAGGAGATACGGGGATCATTGCCAAGATAGGAGACATGGAGTTCCTTGCAAGGATAGGAGACGTGGGGACCCTTGCAAGGGTAGGAGACATGGTGATCCTTGCATGGGTAGGAGACATGGGGATCCTTGCAAGGTAGGAGACAAGGGGATCCTTGCCAGGATAGGAGACATGGGGATCCTTGCAAGGGTAGGAGACATGGGGATCCTTTCAAGGGTAGGAGACCTGGGGATCCCTGCAAGGGTAGGACACATGGAGATCTTTCCCAGGGTAGGAGTAATGGGGATCTTTGCCAGGGTAGGAGACGGGGGATCCTTGCAAGGGTAGGAGACAAGGGGGTCCTTGCAAGGGTAGGAGACATGGGCATCCTTGCAAGGTAGGAGACATGGGGATCCTTGCCAGGTAGGAAACATGGGAATCCTTGCAAGGGTAGGAGACATGGGGATCCTTGCAAGGTAGGAGACATGGGGATTCTTGCAAGGTAGGATACTTGGGGATCCTTGCCAGGGTAGGAGACATGGGGATCCTTGCAAGGGTAGGAGACATGGGGATCCTTGCAAGGGTAGGAGACATGAGGATCCTTGCCAGGGTAGGAGACATGAGGATCCTTGAGTAGGAAACATGGGGATCCTTGACAGGGTAGGAGACATGGGGATCCTTGCAAGGTAGGAGTCATGGGGATCCTAGCCAGGATAGGAGACACAGGTATCCTTGCAAGGGTAGGAGACATAGTTATCCTTTCATGGGTAGGAAACATGGGGTCCTTGACAGGGTAGGAGACATGGGGATCCTTGCAAGGTAGGAGTCATGGGGATCCTTGCCAGGATAGGAGACATGGGGATCCTTGCAAGGGTAGGAAACATGGGGATCCTTGCAAGGGTAAGAGACATAGCTATCCTTTCATGGGTAGGAAACATGGGGATCCTTGACATGGTAGGAGACACAGGGATCCTTGCCAGGGTAGGAGACATGGGGATCCTTGCAAGTGTAGGAGACATGGGGACCCTTGCCAGGGTAGTAGACATAGGGATCCTGCATACAAAAAGAGAGTGGCTCTGAGGCCATGGAGATTCGCAGCAGAGTGGGGCATCGGTCCTGGACTCGATGGTAGTGGAGAGGACGCCACAGGAGGCTGATATAGAAAGGAGCAGAGCGACTGATTGGAATGCCATGGGTTTGATGGTTAGTTGACAGAGAATATGCCAGAAGCAGAGAGAGAAGTACTCTGGTTACAGGGGCAGGGGGACTGAATCAAACAAGGGATGGGACTACTCCCTCCTCACCAAATAAACCAATGAAGACCAGTTTTCTCCTTTCGAGCAGATAGATGGAAAGGAGGACGATGCCTGAAAACACATCCCTCACACTTCCCTCTATAAAGCTCAGTGTACCAAAGGAGGGGATATTAAGCAGTCAGTAGACGGCAAGAAGACAGAGGCATAGGTATTGCACACCAGACCTTCTGCTCACAAAGTTGCTGGAAGAAGCAAACGAGCCAGCATAGAGGTGAAAAATGAAAAGCTGCCACAGCTAACCTGATGGCTCAGACAATTCTCTCCAGGAATGACCCGTCATTTGACTGGGGAAAAAAGAGCCACACCCACTAATAGAAGGCAATGCTCAATTAGCATAAAGCAACAGAAACAAGGCAGCTGTCTTTCCTGATACATTAGAAGCATCCTTCCAGCCTAACCAGGCCAACAAACTGACAGCAGAAGGAAGAAGAGGAGTCACCAAACACCTCATGAAGTCACCAGCTGAAACAGAAACTGCAAACATTGATGAATGTTCAAAGAATGAAGTGTTTAGTCTGGTAAAGAAATTTAAAAATCAGTAAGGAACCAGGAAGAGGTGCTGCCGACTGGAGCGCCCTTCCCTTATACTTTTGTGCTACTAAGGTGATGCTGGTTGTTTTAAGCGTTGCTAAAAAAATGTGGCTATTTAACTGTGCATTTTAATTCTTGTTTCACATGTGAGATCAGTGGTTGACGAACCTGTAGTGCCGGGACACTCTATAGAGTAGCTGTGTGCTTTACAAGTGCCATTCGATTGACTGGCATGAGGATGCTCCAAAATGCAATGGCTAATTGTCCTGCTAAGATCTACAGTGCATGTAAGGGGCAACAGTACTTTCCCAACACCTGCAAAGAAGCAAGAGTCATCGTATTTCCTAAGCCCGGGAAACAACTGAGAGATGCTGCACGCTATCACACAAAAAGTCTACCTCGGTAATCACAATACTTCGAAAAGGTAGTTCTTGCCTGAGTGACTTTCCATCTAGTGAAAACTGCTCTTAAAAGAAAAGTTTTGGTTCCGGAAAGAACATTTAACCAGCCACTCAGAGTAGTGGACATTATAAGCCACGGGTTTAATATGACAAAATACGCAATAATAGTCTGATTGTAGCCAAAGCCTTCCACAGAAAATGACATCCAAGATTTATCTACAGACTCATTGAAGCCACCTGATAAACCTGCTGTCTAGTTACTTGGACAAATGCACCTTTCATGTAACCATGTGAGAGGAATGTTCAACTATCCTTCCTGGGGTGCCTCAGGGATCAATTCTTGGACTATTGTCTTCAGTCTTTTTACAAATTATATTCTTGCGAACTTAAGGCACACCTCACACTTTATGCCGATAATGTTGCCATCATCTAACAGTCTTTCAGTGAAAAGGAAATGGCTAAGAAACTTGGGCCAGATGTACCATGACTTTCGCAGTCGCAAAGGGTCTGATTTGAGGAATCCGTCACATGCGACTGCAAAAAAGCCTTCTGGTATGCAAGAAACCCAAATTGTGATTCTGTAACACGTTACTAAATTGCAATAATTTGGGTTTGCGAATACCTATCAAATCAGTATTTGGAAGTGGCGTCTTTACAGCGTCACTTCCAAACACTGAATCAAAATAGTATATATTAATATTTTGCAACCAAACGCTGGTCGCAAAACTTTAATAGTTTACAAACTACAAACATATAGTGGTAACCCTTTAGCAGACGGGAAGGTGACACAAAGGACCACTTCACCTTTGCGAACATTGACAAAAACCTTAAGAGTAAGCAATAGTGGTCCCCATTCCTTTTGGTTTTTCAAATGCATCCCATTTTCCATTAAAAAAATGCTTTATTTAAAAGCAGTCACAAATATGGTGGTCTGCTGACCTCAGCCGGCCATTATTCGTGTGATGACTGTGATTCATACTGGGTCACAATTGGAGACCTACCTCATTAACATTCCTCAGGCAGGTCGAATTGCGTCCCACTATGAATCTTTTTTTTGTGAACTGAATTGTTAGTACATAAGTTGGTTTGCAAAAACAGAATGGATTTGGTAAAAGTTGAGGAACAGTTCACCAACTCTATTCATGGTACATCCATCCCCTGGAAACCCCTCCACAGCCTTGCTGGATGGTACAGTGACTGACAGATAAACCTCAAACTAAGCAAAATCACAGTAACATTATTCACTAGAAAAAAAATTAAAGAGTGTCCACAGATCAGCCTTTGCTATAAGCGGGAAACGAGCAGATCCTACCTAAGCATAGTACTAAACTATAAAACTCAGTTGAATAAACGACACTGAGAAAACTTACAAGAAGGTATAACCCCAACTAGCAGAATTGTACCCGCTTTAGAGTCAATGCCTATGCGGAGCAATGTGTGTGCAATCACTGCAATTATCTGACCTACAATGTCATATGTTTTTCGAATGTGGAGCGGTTGCCAGGATTTGTACCGGAATTCTTTGCAAAAACTTCAAAACAAGGCCCTATGGATAGAAGCAGACCTTTGCAAAGATATAAATATTGAGATATGGAACAACCTCCTCCATAAACTCAATGAAAAATTCTACCAAGGGCTCGATCAAAAGTAAAAACCACTGATCAAGGAACTTGCTGACATTTCTCTGTACCTTTTGCACTGCTACAAGCGACCCATCACAGCAAGGAGTCTGTGAGCCAGCTGTGACAATGTGTCAAAGATCAACAAAAAAACAAAAATGTGACTAAATAATTCAACAAGAATGTGGAGGGATGAGGCTCAAGTCTCGGTATCCAAAATCACTGCTGTCGGGTCGAATCTACAGTAGAGTAGAGTAGTGGGAATCCACATGCTTTCTTCCTATGAAGCTGATTCTCATTCACGCAAGTGGGAGGATGCTGGGAGGCATAATCATTAAATGAAGGGGAGAGCCCTGACCCAAGTTTGCTCACTCCCAACCCACTCGAAAGGGGCCACTCTTGACTGGATCATCTCTAAGGAGACAACTGTCAAGCTTATCTCTATAGACCCATGTGACTGGTCTCACCACCACGCCATCGCCTTCCTTCTGCCTGGCACCCGCAAGACAAGGGCACCACAACCGGTGCTTCCTAAACGTTTGGTCAGAGACACCAAGAACCTGGACCACAATGAACTTGAGATCCGCTGCAAATCTGACCTCCCCCGCCCCACACATCATATCGGTCAGTGACCTCAATGATCACTACTCTGCAACGATGTCGAACATTCTGGATGACCTAGCCCCTCTTAAACTAAAAAGAACTCAAGTCAAAGATAGAAACCCATGGTTCACTGGTTCCCTCAACGAAGAGAGGAGATCCCTCCGACAAGCGGAAAGAATCTGGAGACAGCACCCATCATGGAAGATCACCTAAAACTTCTCCGCCAGGCCAGAAATACATACAACAAGAACATCCTCAACTCAAAAAAAGAATTCTTCAGAGCGGAACTAGGAAATGCCCAGAACAGACCACGCAAACTCTTTGAGCTGGTCAAACACCAATCGAACAAATTGACCAAAACAGCGAAAGAAAACCCCAAGGGCCGATATAGGTTGCCAAATACCGGTCGGTAACGGCCGAAATTCGGTAATTTCGGCCCTTACCGACCGGAATAAGAGTTTCGAGATGTATGTGGAAAAAAAGTTTCCGAATCGGTAAAAACCAGTTGGTAAAATACCGAATCGGAATTTCACGAATCGGAATATACCGAATTCTTATTTACCGAGTCGGAAAATAAGAAATGGGTATTTTCCGAATCAGAATATACCGATTTCATATTTACCGAATCGGTAAATAAGAAATGGTAAAAATGGCATATCGAGATGTAGGAAACCCAAAAAATACCGAATACCATGAAAATCGGTATTTAAGAGTCCGTATTTACCATGGATTGAAAGCAGGTGGAAACCAGGTGCAGGATATAAAAGAAGGCCCCAAAATGCAACAGTGCAACCACAATGGCGGCTTTCTACATAATGACAAGGCGGCTACGGATACAGGCAGCAGGAGAGAGGGTCTGGCTAAGGGAGGAGCAGGTGTATAGGCAGAGGATCACCCTCTTCCAAATGACTGAAGCTGAGATCCTGCAAAGGTACAGACTACACCCCAGAACCATCCTGGACTTGATCAGGGACCTCCACCCATATCTGGAACACCCAACCCCAAGAGCACACGCCATCCCACCCCATGTGTAGGTGCTGTGCTGCCTACACCTTCTTGCTTCTGGGAGCTACCAGAATGTGATAGCTGTGGTAGGTGGGGTGTCCCAGAGCTGCCTTTCACGTTTTTTCAGGAAATTCCTGGACGCCATGATGTAGAGGATGGGACACTACATTGAGTTCCCTGACACACCTGCTGAACTAGCAAAGACCAAGACCGATTTCTACCAACTCGCACACTTCCCGCACATCATAGGCTGTATCGATGGTACGCACATCCCACTATGCCCACCTGCAGCAATAGAACACATTTATAGAAACCGGAAGTCTACGCATTCAATCAATGTGCAGGTGATTTGCAACGCTGCCAACATAATTACGGACATTGTTGCCAAATTTCCAGGGAGTACCCACGACTCCTACATCTTCCAGAATAGTGGGATATACAGACGCCTTGTTGCTGGTGATTTTGGGGATGGATACCTGCTAGGTAAATAACTGTGAGACACCCTGATAGTCAATGCAGAAGGAGCAATCATGAGTATGTGACTAATCATTATTTCATTTTCCACCCAGGTGACAGTGCATATGCCCTGCGTTCATTTGTCCTCACCCCCTACCTGAATCCATCCACCAGGAGTGAAAGGCGTTACAACGTGGCACACAGAAGAACACGTTGCGTGGTGGAACGCACTTTTGGACTGCTTAAAAGCAGATTTAGCTGCCTCCATAAGAGTGGAGGTGCACGGCAGTACACGCCAATGATCTGTTGCAAGATTATTGCGACCTGCGCCATGCTGCACAATCTTGCCACCAAAGAGGGCACAGAGGTAGAAATAACATATCATGAGGACATAGATGATGGGACAGAACAAGGCAATCACAATGCAGCAGGAGCAGCGCCAGCAACAGATGGGAGACTGAGACGCGCAGAAATCACCACCAGATATTTCTAATAGAGTGAGGAGACACAGGCATAATTAGTTCCTGAAGCACTCAGTTTAATATGCACTAATGGACTTCACATATACCAGAACACATGAACCAAATAAAATCCACTTTTTACACTGGGTGGCCAAAGTTCACATCACTGTGACCTATCCTGTGTTCAGGATTATTTGTTAATGTTTGCCCTTACGTAATATGTTGTGGGAGCTACGGGGCAGGGGGTCAACTTGCGCAGTGGTGCCAGAGTCATCTGCATGGAGCCTGCTGCTCCGACGAACGTCCTGTACAGGCGTGCTGGATCCACTCCTGCTTGTGGACTCCTCTGTGTCCCCGACACACGTGTTACCAGCAGTGGCTGTCTGCTGTGTCAGCAGTACCTCCATAGCAGAGGTCACTCTCCCCATGCCCCTGGACAAGTCACTGCAGCAGTGCACAATGTCAGTCTGCATGTTAACTGACCGGCGGCATAGCAGGGTGGTTGCAGTTGCCAGACGGTTGATGGACTTATTCAGCTGCTTGAGTTCGTGCCTATTCCTGCGCCTTTCTGTCTGGTCACGCTCCAGCATGTCACATAGGGAACCCATGCGCACACCCATTTCCCTCACCCCCTCTGCCATGGACTCCATTCCTTTTCCCATGGACTTCATTCCTTATGCCATGGAGCATATCTCCCGATCAATGTTTGACATCCTGCTGTTCAGGATGCGCACCTGTCTGTGCACAGCCATGATCCCTTTGGCCTGCATGCGCTGGATCTTCACCATAGTGGTTTCCAAACCAGCAAAGACCCCCTGCATATTCTGCCCCTCATCTCGCTCACGTGCCCTACAACCACGGGCACTTGCATGCACAGATCCTGATGACCCCTGTTGCCCTGCGTTGCCAGCCAGTGGTGGAGTGCTAGGTGTGTGATCCTCCACCTCTTCTTCATCAGAGCTTTCTAGGATCCTGAGTGGTGGTACATCCTGCCTCCTTGGCCTCACATGCACAGGGGACCCTGAGGTTGGTGTGTCCGGAGGCTGTGTCCCAAACAGCAGGGGTGACAGTGGCTATGCTGTGGTGTCTTCCTCCAATGCTGTAGGTGCCTGCGCTGTGGGAGTGTCCTCAGGGACAGTGCTGGGTCCTGATGTGTCAGAAGGCTTCTCCCTCGCAGCCGTTGCTGGTGCACTCGCCTCCCCTCCCTGCGCTGCACTGCGCGATGACTCTCCTGTGGGCAGACATGGACAATGGTCACCTGTGTGTCTTCATTACACTCATTCCTATTACACAATTTCCTTTGCCTCAACTGCTTGTGTATGGGGAGTGTGGCATGGCATGCTGAATTCTGTGTTGGCTGCTTTGATGTATGTTCCTATGACTGCGACTACCATGATGCATTGCAGGTGAGTACTGACATGTGTTCTGGATTGTGATACAGTCACCCACATTGGGGAAGGGGCCAGGGAATGGGTGGAGATTCATGTCCATGCATCTTACCTTTCTTTCTTGCAGCTCTGGCTGAGCTGTCAGCATCCCCAATCCTGTGTATGCATTCCGGCTCCATGGTGGATTCCACCAGCTGCTCCAGTTCAGTGAGGCTTGGTGCACGGCTCTTCCCTCCACCTGTGACTGAGGATTCTTTCCTCTGGTTTGCAATCTTCTTTTTGGTGGTGATCCTCAGATCATACCACCTTTTTTTGATGTCTTCAATTTCACGATGTGTGACCCCCAGGGCATTTACTTTGCTCTGGATCGCCAGCCAGGTGTTTCTTTTGACAGACTCTGCTACTTGCAGGGACTGTCTCCCAAAAAGCTGGCTGTAATGCTGCACTACCTCCTCCACCAGCACCTGGAGCTCAGTTGTGCTGAATTTTAGCTTCCTTTTTCTGTCACCTCCATCCTTCTGGGCTTCCTGGGACTCCATGGTGATGCTCTGCTGGGCTCAGTGCAGCCTGATCCTCTGTCTCCCCTCCAGCTCTCTCAACAGTCCTGTAGCTCTGCACCTGCATGGGTGTGGCCATCTCCAGGTACTGGGGTGTGGTACTTGCATCTGATTGGTTGATTTCTCAGTTGCTTTGTTGTGGGGTGTGGTGGGTGTCCCTGATTGGTTTACTGGCTCACATGTCTTCTATTCGAATTTTCGAAATACCGATTCGGTAATCTCCGATTCATTATCTCCCATTCATTCCTATGGGCCAAATCTCTGGGAATTACCTTGGATTATAACCTAAACATGCGAGACCATATCAACTCAATTCAAGTACCGACTGTATCTCTTCTACTTTTTGGAATATCCCCATTACTAAGCCTACTCTCCCTACCACTGTGCACAACTCTTGTACCTCTCTGAGTTTTATAAGCATTAACTGCCGCTCCCTTTCGAAGCACAAGAGAGATATTTTTGATCTTCTAGAGACAGCTGGTCCAGCTGCCGTGTTTGTCACGGAAACTTGGTTGAATGACTGCTCTGGTCCGGACATCGCCATGGCCCTCCCCTACGACTACACCTATGTAGGGCGTAACCGAGTCCTTAAAGATGGCGGGGGAATAGCTATTATTTTCAAGAGAGAATTCTCTTGTAAATGGGAAGATCTCGATTTCCCTAACTGTGAAGCTGGGCTATTTAAACTGACCCTCTCCCCTCATTTTACCTTGACTGGCTCCTTGATTTACCGCCCACCGGGATCTGCTAGCGGTTGGGCTGCCTCACTTCCTGAATTTATCGCCCCGTTTTTATTGCAATCAACCAACTTCATTATTGTGGGTGATCTAAATATTCATTTTAACTCTGCTTCTTGCGCGATTTCTAAGCGTCTTCTACAGGATCTTGAAGCGCTCGACCTTCACCTTCATAATTTTGACCCTACTCACAAGGCGGGCAACCTTCTCGATCCTATTCTATCTAACCTTACTGATATTGTCTATCAATCTGCAATTCCGGTCCTCTGGTCTGACCATTACATCGTCAATTTTTCCATCAAATTGAGGGAATCCCACTCTTTGAGTCCCGGTCTTCCCCATAATGCCAGTAGGAACTGGAAACGTCTAGATATAGACAAATTAAATTCTTTTCTTGCCAACTCAAAACCCACAGTTTCCGGCACGACCATTACAGAGCTTCCTGCTGTTAGCTCATGGTTGATAACTGCTCTGGACGCGTGTCTTCCCATCCATAAAAATAAAGCACAAATTCACCATCCACCGGCACCTTGGTTTACTGACTCCCTCCGCCTAGAAAAATCCAACTGCAAAAAGCTGGAACGTATTTGGCGCTCCAATTATGATCCGGAGCACAAAGCAAAATATAAGTCTGCCCTTAAAACCTATCATGCGGCCTGTGACATCGCCAGAGCCAATTTTGCTAACAGCACCATACTGACAGCACAAAATAGGCCAAAGGCCCTGTTTAAAATAGTCAAAGACTTGTCCGGTGCGTCCTCGGCACCTAAGGACCCCTGCTTGAACACGGTCCAGTGCAATGCCTTAGCCAATTTCTTCCTGGAGAAAATTGATAAGATCTACGACACTTTTAACTCTATGTCCGCAGCCTCCATTCCTTCTGCGCAAGATCTGTGCAATGTTCCCCCTATTCTTATTCCCTGTTCTGAGTCAGTGATCTCCCCACTTCAAGTGTGGGACCCCATTTCTTCTGAGCTCTTAAAAAAGTATTTGCATGACATCAAATCTGGCTCCCCCCTTGATCCAATGCCCCCTCAAGTTCTGAGCTCTCTGGACTCAGCCTCGCTCCTTACTATTTTGGATGTCCTGAACGCCTCGCTAACAGAAGCTTGTGTTCCTAGTGACTGGAAGCACGCTATGGTGGTTCCACTGTTGAAAAAGGCTAACGCTGACCCCAACAATCCCTCTAATTTTCGCCCCATTTCTCTGATTTCATGTTTTTCCAAGATCTTGGAAAAACACGTTAACTCTTTGCTTAATTCATATGTTGAAACTTCTAATTTTTTACATGGTTCTCAATCCGGGTTCAGGGCTGGTTTTTCTACGGAGACCACTCTGTTGGGTGTGTCAGAGACCATCAGACGGCAGGTGGACAATGGGGAGACGGTGGCACTCATCTTGCTTGACTTGAGTGCCGCATTTGACACCGTCTCCCACTCCATCTTGTTGTCCACCCTGAAGGCTATTGGCGTTGGAGGTGCCGCCCTGGCCTGGATTGCTAATTTTCTTTCTGATCGCACGTTCCAAGTTTTCTCTTCTTCCTCTGTTTCATCCATATTCCCTTCCACTCACGGTGTTCCCCAAGGGTCTATCCTTAGCCCCCTTTTCTTTAACCTGTATGTGAGACCCCTTGCTTTTTTGGCAGAACAGGCGGGTCTCACAATTTACTCTTATGCTGATGACACTCAAGTCATCTACTCATTGTCTACTAATAAAAATCTTCCCTCTTCTTCTCTTCAATCCGGGCTGAAACAAATATCAGATTGGATGCTGAACCACAAATTAAAATTAAACGGGGACAAGACCGAACTGCTCCTGTTTGGTTCAGACACCTCGCTCTGGGGCCCACAACATTGGCCACCTGAGATGGGGCCTTTACCCACTCCCACCGTGTCTGCTCGTAATCTAGGGGTTACCTTTGATAACCAGCTAGCATTTAAACAACACGCGGTGATAGTCTCAGCCACCTGTACCACCATCATCAGGTGGCTGAGGAAAATTACGTGGATGCTGCCTGCCGACACCCTGAGATCTGTAGTCCAGGCTCTTGTCACCTCACGCCTGGACTATGGGAATATTCTATTCCTCGGTGCCGGCAAGGAGGTGACCAGGAGGTTTCAGGTGGTACAGAACATGGCAGTCCGCCTCATCTGTCACCTCCCTGCGAGATCCTCTGTCTCACAGCATAGGCGTAAACTGCACTGGTTATGCATCGAGAGTAGAATTAAATTCAAAGCTCTCTGCTATATGCACAAGATCATGACAGGCAGAGCCCCTTATTATCTTTCTGTTTTGGTTCAGCAACACATCCCCCCCGTACACTTAGGTCCTCCACTCAGAACAAATGTAAAATCCCCCGTGTCACCAGAGCCAAAATGGGAGGACGTTCGTTTTCCCTGCTGGCACCTTCGTTATGGAATTCTTTACCCCAATTTTTGCGCTCTGAACTTTGTTTTCTGAAATTCCGGAAAGGAATTAAAACCTGGCTCTTTGATTCTTAATCCTCCTGGTCTTGCTTTCCTTGTGCTCTTCATTTTGCTCAGTTTGCTTAGCGCCGGGAAACCTCCGGGTAGCTGTGCGCTTGATAAATGCAATTATAAATAAATAAAAATAAATAAAACTCAATGGCCAAATCTGCCAGATTCCACCTGAGCTACCTATGGAAACTGAAACCCTTTCTTGACGCTCCCGACCTAAAACTTGCAGTCCAATCATTAGTAATTTCTAGGCTGGAGTAAGGCTGCTCCACCCTCTCTGGTTTACCCAAGATCTCCCTAGCACCCTTAAAAGCCGTACTCAATGCAGCCGCCACACTACTTACCGGCACAAGGAAATTTGATCACATCACTCCTCATCTGAAAGCGTTGAACTGGCGTCCTCTCGAGGCTAGCATTCATCTCAAGCTGGCATGCATCACGCACAAGGCCCTACACTCAAACTCCTCTTCGTATCTTGCACAGAAACTTGTGATATCTGGAGGAAGCAGAAATTCACGATCGGCCAGTGCCCTCCTACTCCAGCCTGCACGCTTACGAAAAAAAAAAACTATAATCGTTCGCTGGGGCTGCACCAAGAATATGGAACTCCTTCCCACCCGCCATCAGAAGAATCCCCTCTCTGGCACACTTCAAAAAGGAGGCTAAATCCTTCCTCATGGGTAACTTCCTTGGCTGAACCCGTTCCACAACCACCTCAGAGACTACTGCCCTCATCCCCGACCGCGCCCCACCAAGAAACCGGGGGTCTGTCCTCATTAATTGTAATTGTAATGTTATCCTTTTTTATCCCATCCCTCTTGTATCCAGCACCTCCTCCCCCCCTAATGTACAGTACTCTTGTGATATCCTGCCTATTGTATGACTCTCTGACTCTGTAAAGCGCTCTGATACCCTAACACAGTGGTTCCCAAACTTTTTTGACCCGTGGCTCCCTTGACCTAATAGGCAGTTGGCCGCGGCTCCCCGCCATTTTTTTACCCGCGCACCGGGGTGCCGCGGCGCACCCTTTGGGAACCACTGGTCTACATGAAGAATCAAGTCTAGACGTGATGAAGAATTCAGAGAGTAGCCATCACTGTCATAAAATCTCAGCCCCCACTACCTTCCTGACACCCCTATTGTCTTCAGTCTTCACTCATCCCACAACTCACCGGCGTCGCCCCCCAACGACGTCCCCGCCCTTACGTCCCAGCCGACCCCTCCCTCACCCACACCCCTCGCCCACACTCTCTCTCACCCATCGAATACCACCCCACTCCCTATTACCGCAGAACACTCCACTGACACTTGCACACCCCACGCCCCTGTCCCCAACTCTCATCCCTGCTCCCTATTCAACAACCCGCCTACGACCCTCATCTCCAACGCTAGCCCCAACTCCATGCTCGACCTGATTTTAACAACGCTCCTGCAAGTCAAAGACGAGCTCCACTCCATCAAAGAACTTCTCCACACACACCCCAGACAACACCGACCTACAACCAACACCTCCGTATCCAACAAAGGCCACACCCTCCGCACAGGCCCTCGCTTTCATCTCGCTCCAGGGGTGAAACGGGTGGGCTCACACTCTCCGCGTTGGCCCACTATCCCCAACCGCAACAACATACACCGCCCCCGTCGCGCTCATAACTCCCTGACGGTTCATGACTTAGACACCCTCCTCCGCTCATTTGGCCCTGGCCCGGTAAAACGCACATCGCCCTCACAACTCCCCATACCCACAATTCTCTCAAATCCCATTAGGCACCCAACTCTAAGCAGCAGATGCTCCATCCCCAACAATCTCAGAAAAATACCTCTCGCGCTAGATCACTCGACCACCCCTCTCACCCCCAGACTCAAATGCATCCTACTCAACTGCAGATCGGCCCAGAGGCACTCCTCCAACATTGCAGATCTCGTCACATCAATGGATCTTGACCTAACCATTTTGACTGAAACATGGTTAACTGAAGCCTCCACACCTATCATGGACATATTAGTCCCCCCCAATTACCACATCATTAGACTTGACAGGACCGGCAAGACGGGCGGGGGAATCGCATGCATTTTCAGGAGCAACCTTTCCGTTGCTAAAATAACTTCCCCCTCCCTCACGTCTTGCGAACTCATCTGTCTTGATATCTCCAGCGAGGGCAAACCAGTATGTGCTCTACATCTCATCTATCATCCGCCTAGGGACAACCTCATCTTCACCCAACAACTCATGGACACGATCTCATCCAACGCTGGTCGGCAGATCCCGCAAATCTACCTGGGTGACTTCAATCTCCACTGGAACGATCAGAAAGACGCAGTGGTGAATAGTCTCAAATCTTTCCTTGACGCGTCTAACCTCACCCAAATATGCAACAGCCCACCACACGACAAAGGCTCCATACTTGATCTAATCATCGCCAACGAAGACTCCACCCAATTAGGGGCAATCCAACCTTGTGATTGGTCAGACCACCACATTATCACCTTCTTCATCAATGAAAAGGTTAAACCTATCTCGGCTCAACCCACCAAATCTAAGATCTGGAAAAGGGACATGAAGAACCTTAACCCCAACTCCCTGCCTCCCCACCTCACCAATAGCCTCCTTCCCCCTCCTGGCACCTCTGATGTTCAATCACTGACTGACCACTACCTCGACTCTATGAATTCAATAATCAATGAAGCCGCCCCACTGCAACTAAAGAGAGTCTCCACCAAGATCTCGAACCCTTGGTATGATGGCAGACTCAACGAAGACAGGCGTGCTATGCGAATGGCAGAACGCACATGGAGATCTGTCCCCTCATCACGGCATCGCAAAATACTTAAGAGCAAGAGAAATGCCTACTTTAGGCAAATAAAGCGCGCAAAATCTGATTTCTTCAGCCTTCAGCTGGACCAAGCAAAAAACAGACCAAGAAAGCTGTTCGAACTAGTCAAAACTCAAACCAAGACGCAACCCCTACTATCAAACGACACAACAAACAACATCCCACACTGTGAAGACTTTTCTGCTTTCTTTAAGCTAAAGACCGACAACATAAGGAGTGACCTCCTTAATGATGTAAGTCGATACCCGAGCATCACCAAATTGCCCGACACCCAACCTAAAAATAACGCTTCCTGGTCGTCTTTCGACACCTACTCTGAGGAAGCAATACACAAACTGCTCGGCACATTGAAGCCTTCTAATCACCTCACAGACCCACTACCGGCCAATGCTGTTAGAGACTTCATCCCCGTTCTTCTCCCACTCTGGACTAAAATCATTAACTGCTCCCTTCAGCAAGGTCTCATTCCAGACTCCCTCAAAGTGGGGCAAGTCACGCCCATTCTCAAGAAACCTACAGCTGACCCGGCTGACTTAAACAACTACCGCCCTATCACCAATATCCCCACTCTGGCCAAGCTGTTGGAAAAATGTGTGCAACTCCAGCTAACAAAACACATTGACCAGTTTGAACTCCTCGACCCTCATCAATCAGACTTCCGAGCGAAACACAGCACGGAAACGGCCATGACACACATAATTGATGACGCCCTCCAAATCCTGGATCGCAACGACTCCTGCCTCCTCATTCTCCTGGACCTCTCCTCAGCATTCGACACGGTCAAACATGAGAACCTATTAGAGCTCCTAAATACCAGAATGGGCTTATCCGGGACTGTGCTCAAATGGTTCACTTCCTTCCTACACAACCGATCCCAGAAGTTCAAGATCAACAACGTGCTGTCCTCTCCAGTGCCAGTAGATTTAGGCGTCCCACAAGGATCTTCCCTCTCACCCACGCTGTTCAACCTCATCATGGAACCACTCGCTACCCTGCTCCAGGCATCCAATGTACACTTCCATATGTATGCCGATGACACTCAACTTTACCTAAAGGTACAATCCCCGGAAGATATCAAACTTCTGAACTGCACACTTAGGAACACCCAATCTTGGTTGGCCGACAATCACCTCAAACTAAATGCGTTGAAAACTGAGTTCCTCCTGATATCACCCCCTGCGAAAATTACCCCCACCCAAATATGGCTCAATCACCTAACAGCACTCAATGTCCGACCCACCATCGTGGACTCGGCGAAATCCTTAGGTATCACACTTAACGTAAATCTCAATATGCAACAGCACATTAGCAAAGCAACGAAAGGAGCTAACTTCCAAATCAACACTCTGAGGAAACTCAAACCCTTCCTCCCAACCAAAGATTTCCTAACTACTGTACAAGCACTAGTCATCCCCCGCATAGACTATGGAATTGTGGCCCTCAGTGGTCTCCCTCAAGCAACAACAGCACCCCTAAGAGCCTCCCTAAATGCTGCCGCGAGACTCATTTCGGGCTCAAGGAAACACTCTCATATAACCCCTGACCTGAAATCCCTGAAATGGCTTCCCCTCAAAGCCAGAATACAACTGAAAATTGCGGTTATGACACACTCAGCCATACACCACAAGGTTCCCAACTACCTCACTCAAAAGTTGACTATATCAGGAGGTTCGAGATCCAATAGAAGTACAAAAAGTCTGCTCCTGAAACCTCGCAGATTCCGTAAGGAAAAAACCTACAAACGCTCCTTCTCAGGAATGGCACCCAGGATCTGGAATGCACTCCCTCCTGAAACGAGGATTATCTCTTCCACTGTACTCTTCAAGAAAGAAGTGAAAGCCATCCTTATGGCCATGTTCACCTGATCCTCACTGTTGCTGCTCAGAAACTTTGCACCGATCTTGTAACGTTGGATACTTAATGATCCAATAACTTTTTATTCATGACCTACTGACCTCTTTTGCAGTTGGATCAAAGACTCTGCACCGTCCTATAGTATTGTCTTTTAAGGGTTTACTGGTATCCACTGATCTCTATGGCAGCTGGATCAAAGTCTCTGCACCGCCCTATCCTAATGTCTATTTGAATGTTTATTGTTATCTCTAGACCGGTATTGTAGCTAGCTCAGACTCAGTACCGTCTTATATTATTGTCTATTTGAGTGTTCTCTGCTATTTCATGATCTCTATTTTAATTAGATCAAAGACTCTGCACCGCCTTATTTTACTGTCTATCTGAGTGTTTACCTGTATCTTATTAGCACATGACTGTTATCCTATTATGCTACCGTTCACTATACTGTACCCAATTATTATGTCTACTCACCCCCCTGTTGCCCACTCCCCCCCCTGTGAAGCGCTCTGATATCTGTTAAGATCTTGTTCGCGCTATATAAAACTTTGAATAAATAAATAAATAAATAAATAAATAAATAAAACTTTATTTGCAATCACAAAGATCTTATGTGAGAAGTTGGCCTGATATATGATGTCTCCAATTCTGGGGGCACCTTATGTCAGTCCAAACAATCCCTTATGGTGGTGGTTGTAAGTCAACCTTAAAGACAAGCTATCCTAGAGGTAGCATGGACTAAGCAGCCTAAAGGCTTAACTCAAGAGGACATGTGAAGCCAGCTGTTTTACCATATGCAATCCTGTAATATCAAATGAAAGGACACCACAAAAGTTATATATTATAAAAATATATGTATTTATTCTCAGAATAATCCCCAATACTCTTTATGAGTAAAGAAGCACAAGCGTTTAAACAAAAGCACAATATAACATATACAAGTTGCACAGTTATGAATGAGGCCGGTGGCCACTCAAACCATATATCAAAAAAGTGGTATAGGTATCACTAATCGATCAGTGGTAAGGCCTAGGGCCTTGGGAATCGCTGAGGATGTCCTGGAGTGAATCACGAGCTGTCCCACGAAGGCTCTCGCTGTCGGCGGTGTCGGCTTCCGGATCGGAGTCAACAGGCCTTGGCACATGCAACCCACGCAGGATTCGAAATCGCTTCTTACTCGGACCAGCAAGGTCTGAGCGGGTGCTCCTTTTCAGGGGAGCGAGGGCCAGTCTGGAGCAACCAGACTAGCAGAGCAAATTCAAAGGTTCGTCTGTACTGGGGCCACTTGCCAACGGGCAAGCGACCGGACCAACGCGTCGAGCAGGAAAATGCAAAAGGGCCCCACACAGCACTCGATGAGTGTGGAGGGCTGAGCTTCGGTGCTAAAGCTGCTCGGGGCTGGAGCTTCTCAAACTCCAATGCACAGCTTCGAGGGAGCCTCGGATGCTGCACGGTCAGCGCTTCATAGTTTTTCCAAGATGGCCGGCCCCACGCTTAAGGTCGCCTCCACGGGTCTCAGCTCTGCAGGGACTGTGGATCGGGCTGTTAGAAGGCAGGCACGCTGGGTCTTGTTGATCTCTGTCGCTTGAGTTCCGGCGGGAACTGCAACAAAGCAAACGTCGAGGTCCTGGATGGTGCCTGTTTGCACAGGGTGGTCACTCCTTGACCACAAGGGAGATTCTTCAGTCTTCCACGTCGAGTGGGATGTCGAAGGGTCCAGAGTTTCGTTTCATAAGTTTCAGTCAGGATAATCTGAGGTGCATCTGCACAGCTCCTACTTTTATGTCAAATCAAGGGGCTGGATTACCTGCTAGGTCCCTCCTATGGGTGGGACCCAGGAAGGGGGTGGTTACACCCCTTTCCCTTTGTCCAGTTTCGCGCCAGGACTGGGGCTGGAGTGCCCCAGAACCGGTTTGACTGGATTTTGCCTGGGACACCATGTGCGCCCCAGGCAGTGTCTAGTTTCTTTCAACCCTCCCTGCTCCAATCCACTATCTCCTGTCTGGGGTGGTGTAACACCTCCCTGTGACAGGAAACCCTTTGTCCAGGTCTCCCCTGCCAAGTTTCGGTCAGCAGCAGGAGGTCAGACTTGTGTCAGGGCAGCAGCATCCATTTTGTGATGCTGAGGCTCTGGTTAGGATTAACCGCGTTTTAAGTAAAGTAACATGTCTTCTCCCTCTAGAAGGGTGGAATGCTACCCCCGTCGCCAGAACTGGCGAGAGGGTAGTATTCCAAAGTGTATGACACCAAACACGACATGTTTTGATAAAGCCAAACCAAAGTTAGCATTAACCGCGAGGATTATAATGCACTTAAGAGTATATGGTATGGCAGTATCACTGGAACAGCAGTAAGGAAATGGTTCCGAACACTGCAGACAGGCGCAGCTCATGCTAGAGCACCATCTCACATAAAACCAAGCACTCTGCCTCCAGGATTGTAAAGGCCTTCCATAGGAGTGACTTATAGGTATATATGTGTCCAGATAAAGGTCTAGGCATAGGTATACTATATCTAAGCAAGGGGTGAGGACACCACCTTGCCCCAGCTGTGTGAACAGCCAGTTATGTCGATTTAAGTACCAGCCAGGGGTGGCAAAAGATATGCTGCAGCCCCTGGTAGGCCTTGGATGCACCTATGCCCTGGGCACCTATAGTGCATGGTACAGGGGCTGACAAGGTGTCCAGTACCAAATTGGTGATGTACCTATAGTACATATCTGTGAATTTAGAGAGAGAACAGCAGGCTGTGGGTCTGATTAGCAGGCCCACAGCCACATTAAGTCGAAAACCAGTGAAGCAAAAAGCAAAAATTGGGGTGACCATAGGATAGCAGACCCTACTCTTCTACACAACCCCCCCCCCCCCCCCCAAAACGCAGGGACATTAAACTTAACCTTGACCATATAAGTCTTCATGTTCTAAGTGGAAGTACCTGGAGAGACCATCTGCATTACCATGGTCAGTCCCTGGGCGGTGCTCCACTGTAAAGTCCAGCCCCTGTAGGGAAATGGACCACCTGAGTAGTTTGGGGTTTTCACCCTTCATCTGATTGAGCCACAAGAGGGGCTTATGGTCTGTCTGAATTAGGAAGTGAGTACCAAACAAGTATGGCCTCAACTTCTTCAGGGCCCAAACCACAGCAAAGGCCTCCCTCTCAATGGCTGACCAACGTTTCTCCCTGGGGGGTCAACCTTCTGCTAATGAAAGCAATGGCTGGTCTTGACCATCTACATTAAGTTGTGAAAGCACAGCTCCCACCCCCAACTCAGAAGCATCTGTTTGAACAATGAACTGTTTGGAGTAGTCAGGACTCTTAAGGATTGGTGCAGAGCACATGGCCTTCTTCAGGTCATTAAATGCCCTTTGACAGCTAACTGTCCACTGAACCTTTTTGGGCATCTTCTTGGATGTCAGATCATTCAATGGTATCACAATGGACCCATAGTTCTTTACAAATTTCCTGTAATACCCAGGCAGGCCCAAGAAGGCTCTGACTTGTGTCTAGGTAGTTGGAGGAGCCCAGTCCTGTATGGCCTGGATCTTGCTCTCCAATGGTTGAACTTGGCCTCCACCTACTAGGTGGCCCAAGTACACAACCTTGCTCTGCCCTATCTGGCACTTGGTAGCCTTGATAGTCAGGCCTGCTTTTTGCAGGGCCTCCAGAACCTTCTTCAGGTGGATCAGGTGATCCTCCCAGGTAGAGCTAAAGACAGCAATATCATCTAGATATGCTGCACAAAAGTCACCCAACCCAGAAAGGACTTGATTCACCAACCTTTGGAAGGTGGCAGGTGCATTCTTCAAACCAAAGGGCATCACCACAAACTGATAATGTCTACTGGGGGTAGAGAATGCTGTTTTGGCTTTAGACTCCTCAGCTAACCTGATTTGCCAATAGCCAGCTGTCAAGTCAAATGTGCTCAGATATTTGGCAGAAGCCAATTTATCAATGAGCTCATCTGCCCTTGGAATGGGATGAGCATCTGTCCTAGTGACAGAATTGAGACCTCTATAGTCCACACAAAATCTCATTTCTCTCTTTCAATCTTTGGTATGAGGTTTTGGCACAAGGACTACTGGGCTGGCCCAGGGGCTCTCTGATGGCTCAATCACTCCAAGTTCTAACATTTTCTGCACCTCAGCCTTTATACAATCCCTGACATGGTCAGGTTGCCTGTAGATCTTGTTCTTCACAGGCAGACTGTCACCAGTCTCCACCACATGGGTGCACCAGTTAGTTTGACTGGGTGTGAGAGAAAACATATGTCTATGGGCCTGCAACACCTGTCTGCAGTCCCATTGCTGCTGGTCAGTGAGGCTGCCTGCCAAGGCTACTCCATCCACTGAGCCATCATCAGGGTTCTGGGATAACAAGTCTGGGAGAGGGTCACTCTCTTCCTCCTGTTCCCCATCTGTAGCCATGAGTAAACCCATGTCTGCCCTGTCCACATATGGTTTCAATCTGTTTACATGGAGCACCCTGTGGGGGCTCCTAGGGGTGCCAAGGTCCACCAAGTAGGTGACCTCTCCCTTTTTCTCAATTATGGTGTGGGGTCCAGACCATTTGTCTTGGAGGGCTGCTGGGGCCACTGGCTCCAACACCCACACCTTCTGCCCAGCCTGGTACTCAGTCAGGACAGCCTTTTGGTCATGCCAAGCTTTCTGTAATTCTTGGCTGGCCTCCAGGTTTTTGGATGCTTTCTCCATGTACTCAGCCCTCCTGGAGCGGAGACCAAGTACATAGTCCACAATATCAAGTTTAGGCTTTTTGAGAGGTAACTCCCATCCTTCCTTCACAAGACACAATGGACCCCTCACAGGGTGGCCAAACAGAAGTTCAAAAGGGTTGTAGCCAACCCCCTTCTGTGGGACCTCTATGTAAGCAAAAAGTAAGCAGGGTAAAAGGATATCCCATCAACGCCTGAGCTTTTCAGGTAATCCTTTTATCATTCCCTTTAGGGTCTATTTGAATCTCTCCACAAGCCCATTGCACTGAGGATGATAGGGTGTGGTGAACTTATAGTTCACTCCACACTCTTTCCACATTGCTTTTATGTATCCAGACATGAAGTTGGTACCTCTGTCTGAAATTACCTCCTTTGGAAAGCCCACTCTGGAGAAAACTCCAAGTAGGGCCCTTGCCACAACAGGAGCTGTTGTGGTCCTCAGGGGAATTGCCTCTGGGTACCTGGTGGCATGATCCACTACCACCAGGATAAATCTGTGCCCAGATGCTGTTTGGGGATCCATTGGTCCAACAATGTCAATCCCAACTCTCTCAAAGGGCATCCCCACCACAGGTAGAGGTATAAGGGGGGCCTTTGTGGTGCCACCTGATTTGCCACTGGCTTGGCAGGTGTCACAGGAGCGACAAAACTCTTTGGTATCTTCTGACATGTGAGGCCAGTGAAAGTGAGGAACAAGCCTGTCCCAAGTCTTGTTCTGGCCTAAGTGTCCTGCAAGGGGAATATCATGGGCCAAGGTTAGAAGGAAGCCCCTAAATTGCAGAGGTATAACCAACCTCCTGGTTGCACCAGGCTTGGGGTCTCTAGCCTCTGAATAAAGGAGCCCATCATCCCAATACACTCTATGGGTACCTTGAGCATTCCCAGCAGCCTCAGCAGCAGCTTGCTGTCTGAGGGATTCAAGAGAAGGGCAGGTTAATTGAGCCTGCCCCAGATCTGCCCTTGAGGGTCCCCCTGCCCCAAGAAATTCAACCTGATCAAGTTCAAGCTCTTCTGGGACAGTCTCCTCTTGGATCTCAGAATCAGCCTGCTGTGAGGTCTGATGCTCAACCTGGGGCAAGTGGGAAGGCACTGCCTTGACCGTCTTGCTCTTTCTCTTGGGTTGTGGTTGGTCTATAGTTTCAAGATGTAGGCTCTTCTTAGCCTGGGACCTGGTTACAGCAAGGACATGTGCTGAAATCCCTAGCATTTCTGCATGAGTCCTATACTCCACTTCTGACCATAAGGATTCCTCAAGATCATTGCCCAAAAGACAGTCAACTGGGAGGTCTGCACTAACAACAACTTTCTTGAGGCCAGTTACCCCTCCCCAGGAGAAGTTAACAACAGCCACACTATGTGTAGTAGTGGCATTGCTAGCATTGGTCACTAGGTAGTTCTCACCTAGTATCATCTGTTCAGGGTCCACAAAGTTAGGTGTCCCCATAGTGACACTGGCACAAGTGTCCATGTAGGCCTGAGCCAGTTTCTCATTGATTAAAGGTGTCTGCCTGTACTTGCCCAAAGTATTAGGACTTATTGTAGAGGACATAGCTATGTCCCTATCACAGATCAGAATTGCCTGAGTAGGGATTCTGACTAAGCCAGACTCCATCTCAGATCCCAGGGTTACCCCTACTATCCCCTTGGGTTGTGCACTACCACTGCTAACTGTACTAGGGGGTGCAGGTACCTTAGGGGCTGCAGTGGTAGGAACTGGGTTTCTCTTAGTGCATTCACTTCCCCAATGAGAAGTGGACTTACAAGTATTGCACCAAGGTTTCTTTGGGCCATCATTCTTCTTTTTCTTGTTTCCATTTTGGGAACCACCCTCCTTATTAGAATTATTTTGGGGGCCTGTAGAAGACTTCTGGTCTTTTTCTTTCTTATCTCCACCCTTCTGGTCTGCTTTCTTCTGATCACTTCCTTGGTTCTGGGGTTTCTGCTTAACCCTTGTTCTGACCCATTTGTCTGCCTTCTTACCCAATTCTTGGGGAGAGGTCAGATCTGAGTCAATAAGGTGTTGATGCAATTGCTGGTTCTGACAGTTATTAATGATCTGCTCTCTCATTATAAGATTGTACAATCCTGTATAGTCTGAGACTTTACTTCCCTGCAACCAACCCTCCAGAGCCATAGTGGCACAATCCACAAAATCAGTCCAGTCTTGAGTCTGTGCTTTTTGGGTGTCTCTGAACAACCTTTATTGCTCAGTGGTTAGGCCAAACCCTTCAATAAGAGCACTCTTCAAGACAGAGTAGTTTTTAGCATCCTCAGGTCTAACAGTGAGGAGCTTATCTCTCCATTTACCAGAAAAGGAGAGCCACAAGATTGCTGCCCAGTGATCTTGAGGGACCTGCTGTACCATGCAGGCCCTCTCCAGAGCAGTTATCCATTTGTGGATATCATCCCCATCTCTGTAGGGGGGCACAATCTTACTCAGGTCTGTTCTCTTGCATAGGCAAGCTTAGCTTGGGCCAGGGCTCCTTCCTCCCTCTCTATTTGGAGTCTAACAGCTTTCATCATGGCCTTATGCTCTTTCCTCTGAGGGGAAGTCATTCCTCTCTGAGATTCTCTTGAGGCTCTAGAAATGTGAGAATCCCTGGAAGGAGTTCTCTCTCTCCTATTGCCTGGGAGAATTCTGCTATTGGGTCTGGAGAAGTGCCCTTCTCCATTCCCATGTAGGACCAAGTTGGCTTGGCTAAGCCTTACAACTGGTGCCTGGGTATCCCTTAGATCATGATCTGACTCTTCACCTTCTGATTCAGGGTCTGCCTCCTCATTTTTACTTCTGGGGAGGTGTGCTCAGTATCTGGGGGATTCACTCCTTCTCCTGACCCTGAGGGGACTGTTCTGCCTTTCTCAAGATCATCCTTCTCCAGGATGGCTATCAGGATAGGAATGGTAGGGTTGTGACCCTTTTTCAGCCTCCTTGCAGTGCACAAGGCACTCAAGTCCCTATGGCTGAATTTGTCATAGTCTGAGGTTGCCTGTGGAGGGTCAACCACCACAGGTAGAGAGCTTAGATCTTCACCTGTGCCAGACATGACTCTAGTGAGGTGTAAGTGATACACTTACCTACACTAAGTGTTTTCCTACTGTACCTTGCTAGTGAGTTGTAGTCGGGGTGTGCTAAGCCCTTCTACCTACAACTACTAAGTTCAGTAGAACTTAAATATGCTAAGCTTTGTTTATATGTACCTATGGTACTTAATGTGATCTTTCAATTTGATAAAAGATTGCAAAGGTAAAACAACAGCAAAGCTCAAATCCGTACCGCTGCTCACCAATGTGAGAAGTTGGCCTGATGTATGATGTCTCCAATTCTGGGGGCACCTTATATCAGTCCAAACAATCCCTTATGGTGGTGGTTGTAAGTCAACCTTAAAGACAAGCTATCCTAGAGGTAGCATGGACTAAGCAGCCTAAAGGCTTAACTCAAGAGGACATGTGAAGCCAGCTGCTTTAACATATGCAATCCTGTAATATCAAATGAAAGGACACCACACAAGTTATATATTATAAAAATATATGTATGTATTCTCAAAATAATCCCCAATACTCTTTATGAGTAAAGAAGCACAAGGGGCGTGGCTAGCAGCCGACGGAGATGGTCGCTGCCTAAAGCGGCTCCTGAACTCCGCCTGCTAATCCTGGAAATTATCCGTCTCAGACGCGGGGATACCCCCTGGAACTCGGGGGGAGCCCCTGCCGCAGACCCCAGTGCCTGCTCTGTGGCAAGCTTTGCCCCGGTGGCCGCCGTGCAACGGCAGAAGATCGACGAAGTGGCGAGGACCCGGAAGCGGGCAAGATGGCGACTGCTCCGATGTCCTGACTGTCCGCCCGACTATGCCCGCTGCCTGAGACTACAACGGCGGTGCTGCGGCGGAGCCTTCCCCTGACTGAGGAGGCTTGACTCTGCGGGAGCATATCCCGACCCAAGAACCACGGGACCGGCTCCCTGCTCCGGGTGAGTCTGCCGTGGCCCCTCTCCAGCGGGGAAACATCTACGGGACTCCCCGGCTTCTGGGCCTGAGAGGATAGCTGTCTCCGAGGGGCGGCCGCCCCAGCTACACCTCCGGCGGGAGCTCGGCACGCTGCGCCCTGCCGCATGCAGAGCCCGCCCTGCAGGCATCATAGAGGAATCGGCCGGCTAGAAGGTGACGGCCTTCCCTGACTGCGAGCCCGCCTTCTGGGACACCCGCCTACGCGACTCCCTGGCTTTGGGCCTGCGACAGATCCGGGCCCTGCCGGCTGACAGGGCTCCGACGGGCCCGGCTGTACCTCCCGCAGTGACCGGTGAGGCACCAATAGTGCTCCTAACCTCATCCGGGACCTCACCTCGATGCCCGACTGCCCACTGGCCTTTAATCACCGTCATTGCTCCCAGGGGCCAGAGGGACCCCGAAGTGGCGGACCTGCCACCCTCCCGCACACATTGGAGGACGCTTGGGGTTAAAGCAAAGCGGCGACGTGGGGTGTATTTGGTGCCCGGAGGGAGTTACCGCACAAGACGGGACTCACCCACCGACTGGTTTCAGGCACTAGCTGAGCATTGCGGGCCTGAACTACCAAGTAACTCCCTCAGCCTGCACAGGCCTCGGGCCCCCTCCACACCAACACCTGCTGTCTTCCCGTGGGACCGGGATTGCATTATGACAGCGGTGGGCCCCTGGAAGCGGTATATCCACTTAGTAAACAACGCGCCGCCACCCACGAGCCCCGCCACCGGCGTCGGACCCTGGGGGCTTCCCTGGACTGCGCCAGCAGGGGGAAACTGAGCAGGGCCACCAGTGAGGACACGGGGATCGTCAGTACAATTGGGGAGAGCCTGCTCTTAACGGCGACACCAGACCAGCCCGACCAGGCCCCGTATGTGCAGGGGAGCAGGAACGCGGACAGGTCCAGAGAGGCGAAGTGCCCCAAGTTGAGACTCGGACTAGAACCTGCCTACCTACCACCCACCTGATTGCCCACTGAGGGGGGTGCCTGACGCCTGCGAGCCTCATTGAAGACCCAGACCACCCACCCTGGAACAAGATGGGGAAGCCCAGGGGTGCGAAGGGGGATGGAGACCCTGCCACGGAGACGCCTGAGGACGTTTTGCAGACCTCAACGGAACTGCAACAGATGCAAGACCGCATCCTGGAGGCTATTGCAGCCACGAAAAACGCACTACACCAAGACATTGTGCAGGTGTCGACGGGGTTGGGGCTCCTGCGGGCAGATCACGGGAAGCTGGCGGACAGGGTCAAATCTGCGGAGGATACCTTGAAGGATATGGTGCCAGCACACAAGTCCATGGAGGGACGGCTCACAGAGGCGCTGGACCACATACAAACCCTGGAGAGGCGGGTGGAGGATGCCGAAAACCGCAGCCGGCAGAACAACGTGCGCCTGGTGGGCCTTCCGGAGAAAAAAAGGGGGCTCAGACATGGTGGGTTACCTGAGCGATTGGCTGAGGACTGCGGTGGCCCCGGAGGGCCTTTCGCCCTTTTTCACCCTGGAGCGGGCGCACCGAGTGCCGGCCAAACCCCCAAGTCCGGGCCTACCACCTCGCCCAGTGGTCATCAAACTGCTACACTATAAGGACAGAGACTGGCTACCTCAGCGAGCCAGGGAAGTGGGCCCCTTTCAGGTGGAAAATAGCAAAGTCACGCTATTCCGGGATTATACGTTCGAGACTCAAAAGTTGCATGCCTCTTTCCTTTCCATCAAAAAAGAACTGCAAACTGAAGGCATACAGTACTCACTACTCTTCCCGGCCAGACTCCGAATAGTGGTGGATGAGAAGTCACTGTTCTTCTCTACAGCGGCGGAGGCTTGGGCCTGGTGGGACACTTATAAGGCGGAGGCAGCCGGTGAGGAATTCGCAGAGGCTCCGAGGGCGCAGACGGAGGACCAGGAAGCCAACGGAATCCCAGACAGAGGACGAGAGGAGGGCGGCGCTGCAGGCGGTAATGGACGTCTCGGGCTCGGCGCTTGCCCAATCGGGGAGAGCCTCGGGCTCGGAGGAACAGGGAACGGGCTCGGAGACGGAGCTATCGGAATTTGGTAGCACGAAGGGGCCGGAGATCACGCCATAGACATCGGAGGAAATAATCGGGAGCTGAGAGCGGGACATGGTACTCTCATTGGAATGTCGGCTATTGGGGCTGCCACCTTGGACACCAGAGCAGGCAGATGTTAGACTGGATTATCGTGAGTCAAACTGCGTATTGCGGGGCGGGGGGAATGGGGACTGTGGTTGAAGTTCTTGAGTCTAGTTCACGCTCCTAAGGGCCCATAAGGCCTCGGCAGTGCAAACTGCGGAATAGGAAGACTTGAGAGCACGTTTGCTCTCATACAGTTTGGATGGGAGCAACTCTTTTGAAGTTAGGTCCTGTTCTGGGGGGGGGCCTAGAGAAGTTGGGGTGACTCAGGGCGCAGTAAAGGGAGGGGGGAAGGGAAAGTTTTGAGGGGGGGCGGGAACAGTGTCATGCCTGATGCCTGGAAACAATGCACCATTGGACTGAACCGAACACTATGGGACGATGGCTAATGCAGGATCGATAAACTGTGTGTCTTGGAATGTGAGGGTACTGCATACTATGGCAAGGAGGCACAAGATTCATGCTTATCTGGTTCAAAGAGGGGTACATATAGCGTTTCTGCAGGAAACCCAGCTGACAAAGAAAGAGGGAATAGCGCTACAGCGTAGGTGGAGGGGACACCTATTCAACACTACGTATTCCGCCTTTGCTAGAGGGGTGCTAATCTGGATAAGAGCGGGTACTCCTTTTCAAGTAACCAGGCACATAGTAGACCCTGAAGGAAGATTTGTGGCAGTTGAGGGCAAACTCAGAGGCCGGCACATCGTACTCAGTAGTATCTACGCACCTAATGTAGACCAAGCAACCTACTTTGCAAAGCTCTCCGGGGAACTGGCTAGTTATCTCACAGGTCCCGTTTTGATGGGGGGGACTTCAATTCTATAGCAGATACTGTACTAGATAGATCGCATCCACCATTGCATACATCACCAATACACAGACTGGCGAGATGCAGATCGGAATGGCAGGGAAAGTGGGAACTGGTAGACGCTTGGCGCACACAACACCCAGTGGAGCGAGATTACTCGTTCTACTCCACCCTACACGACCTCCATGTCCGCCTTGATACCTTCCTGAGCTCCCAGTCGGTGCTTCCTGCGGTGGCCCGGACTGAGTATCTGGCGCGCACAATATCTGACCATAATCCTCTACTACTGACATTAGAATGGATGACTGAAATATCGCGGATTCCGACGTGGCGGCTATGGCCGGACACGCTGGATGATCCACCCTTCCGAGAGGCGTTAGAAGAGAGGATCTCACAATACTTTGCAGAGAATGAGAGTTCCGCTTCTACCAGAGCAGTGGAGTGGGACGCCTTCAAGACTGTAGTAAGAGGGCACTGCATAGGGAAATATGCGGGGTACGCAGGACTCTACTGGATGACTTAGAAAAAGCTGAGGGAGGCCGAACTAGCGCGCCCTAACCGGCCCGAGCTTCAGGAGAGGATCTGCGAGGCGCGGGAGGCTGTGGCAGTGGAGGTGGAACGCCTTCGCAGCTTTGATTATAGGACGTACCTCACGAAGTCACATGCTGAGGGGGATAAAACGGGAACACTCCTAGCTTGGTTAGCGAACCCCGCTAGGAACAGTCACCCGATCTTGGCCTTAGCGGGGAAAGGGGGCCGCATCTGCAGCACGCAACCGGACATCTTAGACAGCTTCAGGTCGTATTATGAGGAATTATATAAGAGTGCGTTAGGGGACCAGGGGGAGGCGATAGATGCTTTTTTAAGTGAGTTGCAGTTACCACGGCTGGAACAGGAACAGGCAGACACCCTAGGTGGCCAAATAGAGTTGGCAGAAATAAGGGGAGCGGTAAAGCGGATGGCGCGTAACAAAACCCCAGGTATAGATGGACTGCCTATAGTTCTACGGACGATACTTGGAACAATTGGCCCCAAAGCTCCAAATAATGTACAATGAAGCCAAGGCTAAGGGCCGACTCCCCCAATCTATGTGTGAAGCCATAATGATCCCTCTACTAAAACCACGAAGGGAGAGTACCGACCCGGCATCTTATCGACCATTGTCCATGTTAACGACAGATTACAAGATTCTGAGCACAGTGCTGGCTTCCAGTTTATTGACCCACATGCAAGAACTGGTCCATAAGGACCAATCCGGATTCATACCCACCCGTAACACGACGCACAACATCCGACGGCTGCTCAGACTAGTAGGCGACCCGCCTCCGGAAGCAGGGGCTCCCCTCGTGTTGGCTGTTGACATAGAGAAGGCCTTTGATAGCATGGAATGGGAGTACCTATATAGAGTGATGCAGAGTTTTGGTCTGGGTGAGGGATACATAAACTGGACGAAAGTATTATACTCATCAGCGAGGGCAAGGGTGAGGGTCGGGACTCTGCTGTCACACCAATACGAGGTGAGGCGGGGTACCAGACAGGGATGTGCACTCTCCCCCCTGCTGTTTGCGCTAGCGGTGGAACCTCTTGCAGTAATGGCTAGGCGAGGTGACTATTATAAAGGACTGGAATTCAGAGGGGCCCAGCACTTTATCTCACTATATGCAGATGACATTCTCCTGTTTTTGGAGGATGCCGAGGGAGCCGTGGAAGGTGCAGAGAGACTGCTGGCGCGCTTCGGCGACTTGTCAGGCCTAAGAGTTAATTGGTCTAAAACCTGTCTCTTCCCCCTACGGAAGGGAGAAGTGCAGCCCCCAACCCATCCACTACTTAGATGGGAACCTGGCTGCCTGACCTACCTGGGAGTGCATATATACCACGAGACTGCGGATATGCTGGACCGTAATATAGGACGCTGTATCCGCGCTCTGCAGGGCAGTATGTCCTTTTGGGCTACCCTGCCTCTGTCGGTGGCGGGTCGTATATCTCTTCTGAAAATGGTAGCATTGCCGCGATTACTATACTACTTCAGGACTCTTCCCATTTGGGGGCCTGGGGCGATTTTTCGGCAGTTGAGATCGACGATTATATCCTTTTTCTGGGCAAAGGGCAGACGCAGAATTGCATTAGCAATGCTGATCCGCCCAAAAGACGAAGGAGGCCTAGCGGTCCCAGATTTCGAGCTCTACTATCTGGCTGCCCAACTGCAGACCTTTACGCGAGAAATTGCGAGAGTTTACCGCGGGCCGGAACAGGAGAGGGACAACGGCACCCCTCGTCATGTGCTGGCTTACATTGCCCAGCAGCAAAGATTAGTGCTCAGAGATCTGTCCCAAGAGGAACGGACGTTCCGATTATGCTGGAATCGCTCGCAAAAACGAGCGGGAGTCCGGCACCCGTATGCGCCCGAACTCCCACTGGGCATGGTGACAGCACTCCCACACGGCGGAGATTGGTCGAGACTACAGTTATGGGAGGAAGCAGGGTTGCAGATGGTGGGGGATTTATACGATGACGGTGTAATAACCCCGTATCAGACTCAGCAGGAGCGCTACGATCTCCCGAGGGGGGATTACTTGCTGCACGCGGCGGTGATGAGAGCAATTCAGGCACAATGGGGGGAAGGGCTGATCGAACCACCGACAACACTGGCGTGCCAGTATACCATGATGTCGGCGGGTACCTTTAAGGCAGTGACGTGCCTCTACTCGAGAATGTTGAGGGAGACCCTGCAGCCTCTGGCGGCACTGAAGGCCAAGTGGGAAACAGACCTGCAGATGGAAATCCCTGACACCACGTGGTCCCAACTGGTGCGGAGGGCTAGAAGGAGCACTAGAAATGCGCGTTTCCAACTGATTCACTTCTATGTTATTCACAGGGCCTACCTCACCCCGAGCAACATCGCGAAATATTTTGGAGTTGAGGACGCGGCGTGCCCCAGATGCAATAAGATAGGAGCGGATCTAGTGCATATGCTGAGGGACTGCCCTCACCTACAGGATTATTGGAGAGAGATAGGCAACACGTTAAATGAAGTGGCGGATAGGGACTTGCAGTACGATAAAGCGGTCCGTATACTACACTGGTTCCCACACACGCCCAAAAATAAAATATCGAGCAAATTCATTGACATGGGCCTACTCTTAGCTAAGAGGGAGCTGACCAAGGGATGGAAGTCAAAAACGGGGACGACACACTGGAGATGGCTGAACGAATTTCTAAAGTGGGCGGCGGGCGAGAGTATGGTCAGGTACCAACTGGCCCATCGTAGATCGGATGAGCGAGCCCAGGAAGCAGCGATGGCTTGGGAGATGTTAGTGCAGGCACTGCATGATAGCTCAGTGGAGGAGGAAGGGGAGGGGGAGCCTGAGGAACCAGAGGTCCTAACTGGGATTGCCACGGTGCCGATACCCTCGCCAGACACACACACCCAATAAATAGTAAGATGCTTCTGTCCACCACCGCATGGACGTGTTTCTCAGCGCTAGGCGTAGGCGATGACACTTGGGGGGGGAGGGAAGTTTACCAGATCTAAATGGGCGAAACCGGACAAATATTGCTTAGTGATAGAGGGGGATGGGGAGAAAAACTTGAAAAGCAGACAGCGGATTGCCTCATACAGTGACCATAACTGATAGACAATGTAAAGATGCGCCATGTTAGCAAATGACGCCGCCCGGCCTTCGGATGTGGGCTGAATGGCTGTGTATATTGCATGTGTGCGGAGATAAGAGGGCGATGAATCTGCACAAACAGATCCCACATTGATTAATGTACTATGCATTTGGTTCTGCAATAAAAAACGTTTAAAAAAAAAATTAGTAAAGAAGCACAAGCGTTTAAACAAAAGCACAATATAACATATACAAGTTGCACAGTTATGGATGAGGCCGGTGGCCACTCAAACCATATATCAAAAAAGTGGTTTAAGTATCACTAATCGATCAGTGGTAAGGCCTAGGGCCTTGGGAATCGCTGGGACTACACTGGACTAACAGCAGTTAGGACGGGAGTAGCCCGCGGGATTCGGGTGCAGTGCCTAAAGCACACGCATGCACCAATGCAAAGTCAATGGTGCGTAAAAGTTATCGAGTTATAGTTTTAAGAGTCTTCCGACTGGACTAGAAGGACAAAACTTTAGACTTAGACACTAGAGGTGTAAACCACTACAGGAGCACCGGCGTTCAAGAGTTACCTCACCCACAGGAAGCGGGTGCACAGGTGCAAAATGTGTCGGGTTTCGTCACGAAGATCTATGGTGCCTGGAGAGGAAGATGCTGCAGGCGTCCAGAAGAGAAGTGTCCGGTGTGATCTAAGGGTGGATCTAAGATGTAGAGTACCTGAAAGCAGAGGGGACAGAGTCTGGGTCACTAGCCAGTGACCAGGAAGGAACCAGGAAGGAACCAGGCAATGTCGGGCGCAATCAGGTGCTTGTCGTGAAGCTTGTCTCCGCTGCCACATGGTCTCTGGGGAACCGAGGATGTCCTGGAGTGAATCACGAGCTGTCCCACAAAGGCTCTCGCTGTCGGCGGTGTCGGCTTCTGGATCGGAGTCAACAGGCCTTGGCAAATGCAACCCACGCAGGATTCAAAGATCGCTTCTTACTCGGATCAGCAAGGTCTGAGCGGGTGCTCCTTTTCAGGGGAGCGAGGGCCAGTCTGGAGCAACCAGACTAGCAGAGCAAATTCAAAGGTTCATCGGTACTGGGGCCACTAGCCAATGGGCAAGCGACCGGACCAATGCGTCGAGCAGGAAAATGCAAAAGGGCCCCAGGCAGCACTCGATGAGTGTGGAGGGGTGAGCTTCAGTGCAAAAGCTGCTCGGGGCTGGAGCTTCTCAAACTCCAATGCACAGCTTCGAGAGATCCTCGGATGCTGCACGGTCAGCGCTTCGTAGTTTTTCCAAGATGGCCGGCCCCACACTTCAGGTCACCTCCACGGGTCTCAGCTCTGCAGGGTCTGTGGATCGGGCTGTTTGAAGGCAGGCACGCTGGGTCTTGTTGATCTCTGTCGCTCGAGTTCCGGCGGGAACTCCAACAAAGCAAACGTCGAGGTGCTGGATGGTGCCTGTTTGCACAGGGTGGTCACTCCTTGACCACAAGGGAGATTCTTCAGTCTTCCACGTCGAGTGGGATGTCGAAGGGTCCAGAGTTTCGTTTCATAAGTTTCAGTCAGGATAATCTGAGGTGCATCTGCACAGCTCCTGCTTTTATGTCAAATCAAGTGGCTGGATTACCTGCTATGTCCCTGCTATGGGTGGGACCCAGGAAGGGGGTGGTTACACCCCTTTCCCTTTGTCCAGTTTCGCGCCAGGACTGGGGCTGGAGTGCCCCAGAACCGGTTTGACTGGATTTTGCCTGGGACACCTTGTGCGCCCCAGGCAGTGTCTAGTTTCTTTCAACCCTCCCTGCTACAATCCACTATCTCCTGTCTGGGGTGGTGTAACTCCTCCCTGTGACAGGAAACCCTTTGTCCAGGCCTCCCCTGCCAAGTTTCGGTCAGCAGCAGGAGGTCAGACTTGTGGCGGGGCAGCAGCATCCATTTTGTGATGCTGAGGTTCTGGTTAGGATTAACCGCGTTTTAAGTAAAGTAACATGTCTTCTCCCTCTAGAAGGGTGGAATGCTACCCCCGTCGCCAGAACTGGCGAGAGGGTAGTATTCCAAAGTGTATGACACCAAACACGGCATGTTTTGATAAAGCCAAACCAAAGTTAGCATTAACCGCGAGGATTATAATGCACTTAAGAGTATATGGTATGGCAGATTCACTGGAACAGCAGTAAGGAAATGGTTCCGAACACTGCAGACAGGCTCAGCTCATGCTAGAGCACCATCTCACATAAAACCAAGCACTCTGCCTCCAGGATTGTAAAGGCCTTCCATAGGAGTGACTTATAGGTATATATGTGTCCAGATATAGGTTTAGACATAGGTATACTATATCTAAGCAAGGGGTGAGTACACCACCTTGCCCCAGCTGTGTGAACAGCCAGTTGTGTCGATTTAAGTACCAGCCAGGGGTGGCAAAAGATATGCTGCAGCCCCTGGTAGGCCTTGGATGCACCTATGCCCTGGGCACCTGTAGTGCATGGTACAGGGGCTGACAAGGTGTCCAGTACCAAATTGGTGATGTACCTATAGAACATATCTGTGAATTTAGAGAGAGAACAGCAGGCTGTGGGTCTGATTAGCAGGCCCACAGCCACATTAAGTCGTAAACCAGTGAAGCAAAAAGCAAAAATTGGGGTGACCATAGGATAGCAGACCCTACTCTCCTACATCTTATAAAGTACATCTCAATGCATAAAGCACTCCCACTAAAAGAAACCAGGCTAGAGAAAGGCTCAAGGAGCTCTGTGGCGTTACAAGAAGTTTACGTGAGGAAGTTTACGTGAGGTGGGCTCTGATCATGGGCATCCGCAGAAATGTTTTCGTGGGGGGGCACATTTTTAACTTCACCATCCCCCTTGCACCCTTTAACCCTCTGCCTTACACCCTTCTCCCCTCCACCTTGTACCCTTCTCCCCCTCCCCCTTGTACCCTACTCCACCTCCGTCTTGCACCCTTTTCTACCTTGCACCATTCTCCCTTCTGCCTTGCACCCTTCTCCCCTCTGCCTTGCACCCTTCTTCCCTCTGCCTTGCACCCTTCTCCCCTCTGCCTTGCACCGTTCCCCCCCTCTGCCTTGCACCATTCTCCCCACTGCCTTGCACCCTTCTCCTCTCTGCCTTGCACCCTTCTCTCTGGCTTGCACCCTTCTCCCTTCTGCCTTGCACCCTTCTCCCCTCTGCCTTGCACCCTTCTCCCCTCTGCCTTGCACCCTTCTCCCCTCTGCCTTGCACACTTCTCCCCTCTGCCTTGCACCCTTCTCCCCTCTGCCTTGCACCATTCTCCCCACTGCCTTGCACCCTTCTTTTCTCTACCATGCACCCTTCTCCTATCTACCATGCACCCTTCTCTCTGCCTTGCTCCCTTTTCCCCTCTGCCTTGCACCCTTCTCGGCCACCCCCTTGCACCCTTCCCACCCAATGGAGGGGGCTGCCACCTGGAACAATGGCACCATTTCAAAAGAATGATGGACTCCCCGTGCCTAAAAATGTATGTGTCCGTCTGTAACACAACTGGTGCTAATGTAAAACGCTCTGATGCCTTCGGGTGGAGTTTGCGCCATATAAAACTGCAAAAAAATACTTGGTAGGGGGCCTTGTGCTGCTTTTGGGGAGCATTGAATCAGATGACGTAGTAAAATTACAAAGAGCACGGCGCAAGAGGCTTTTCACATCACCATAAATTCTCTGAAGACGTATAACGAGTAGGCGCTTTATACAGCGCTATATATGAAGCTGTGTGTGGTCCGTGGTGCGCAGTGTGCCTACATGAAACAGTGGAGATTGGGAGGGATTTATGAGACCAGATTGAGGCCCTCGCCCAGGACCATATATGTAGGACGACGAGGCCACACAAGGGATTCACAGGAGGATTTCCTCGAGGGAGCAGAGCAGGAACACCACACTCTCCAACATGCAGCAGTCACGAGTGACGACCCCTCAACGAGGAGTGAAGCAAAGACAGATGCTGGCAGAGTGCGGCTGCATCAGGGCATAAGGCGCCCACCCAACGCTCTCCACCAGGCCTCTGACCCTCTACCCACCCAACGCTCTCCACCAGGCCCCTGACCCTGCACCTACCCTGCACCCACCCACCCAAAGCTCTCCACCAGGCCCCCCACCCTGCACCCACCCACCCAACGCTCTCCACCAGGCCCCTGACCCCGCACCCACCCGCTTAACGCTCTCTACCAGACCCCTGACCCTGCACTCACCCTATGCTCTCCACTGGGCCCGTAACCCTGCCCACACCCACCCAACGCTTCCCACCAGGGCCTGACCCTGCACTCACCCACCCAACGCTCTCCACCAGACCCCTGACCCTGCACCTACCCTGCACCCACCCACCCAAAGCTCTCCACCAGGCCCCCCACCCTGCACCCACCCACCCAACGCTCTCCACCAGGCCCCTGACCCCGCACCCACCCGCTTAATGCTCTCCATCAGACCCCTGACCCTGCACTCACCCTATGCTCTCCACCAGGCCCGTAACCCTGCCCCCACCCAACGCTCCCCACCAGGGTCTGACCCTGCACCCACCCACCCAATGCTCTCCACCAGGCCCCTGACCATGCACCCACCCAACGCTCTCCACCAGGACCTGACCCTGCACCCATCCACCCAACGCCCCCCACCAGGCCTCTCACCCTGCACCCACCCAACGCTCTCCACCAGGCCCCTGACCCTGCACCCACCCACCCAATGCTCTCCACCAGGACCTGACCCTCCACCCACCCACCTTTCAATGCTCTCCACCAGGCCCCTGACCATGCACCCACCCAACGCTCTCCACCAGGCCCCTCACCCTGCACCCACCCACCCAATGCTCTCCACCAGGACCTGACCCTGCACCCACCCACCCAACGCTCTCCACCAGGCCCCTGACCATACACCCACCCAACGCTCTCCACCAGGACCCTGACCCTGCACCCACCCACCCAACGCTCCCCACCAGGCCTCTCACCCTGCACCCACCCAACGCTCTCCACCAGGCCCCTGACCCTGCATCCACCCACCCTATGCTCTCCACCAGGACCTGACCCTGCACCCACCCACTCAACGCTCTCCACCAGACCCCTGACCCCGCACCCACCCACCCAACACTCTCCACCAGGCCCCTCACCCTGCACCCACCCAATGCTCTCCACCAGGACCTGACCCTGCACCCACCCACCCAACGCTCTCCACCAGGCCCCTGACCATGCACCCACCCAACGCTCTCCACCAGGCCCCTGACCCTGCACCCACCCACCCTAGGCTCTCCACCAGGACCTGACCCTGCACCCAGCCACTCAACGCTCTCCACCAGGCCCCTGACCCTGCTCCCACCCAACGCTCTCCACCAGGCCCCTCACCCTGCACCCACCCACCCAATGCTCTCCACCAGGACCTGACCCTGCACCCACCCACCCAACGCTCTCCACCAGGCCCCTGACCATGCACCCACCCAACGCTCTCCACCAGGACCTGACTCTGCACCCACCCACCCAACGCTCTCCACCAGGCCACTGACCATGCACCCACCCAATACATCAAATACAACAGCAAGTCTCCAAAATAAATATCCAAAGCGATTAAGTTGAATGCACATAGCCGGGAAAAAAAATGGAATATGTGCAATAATAACCTTACTAAACTTACCAGCCTCTTACTAGTTAGAGTCCAGTTTCAAACAAGTTGCCACACAAAGTTAATCAGATAACAGTTAGTTCATCCAAAGAAATAATAATTCTCAACTCAGAATCTGAAGTATGATTCTGCACTGTAGGACGAAGCACCTAGGTCCCACGTAGACATAATTGAATTGATGAGCATAACCATGAATTACCACGTAGTGGAGACTGATGCTATTGCAGCAACAATACATTCTATTTTACTGCTTAACAAATGGCCCCATGCTCCTCCTACTGCATTCTTTAAGCATAAGGCGTCAGGTTTAATTTAGCCTCATGTTCTGATATGGCAAAAAAATAAAAAGTGCAGTGCTGTAATGAAAACATTTACGGCTATTTTGCCTAGCAATAAAAACAGTTAATATTGTGCTTGGTTCCATGAACACTTAAACCATTATTTACAATACCTGCAACGGTCCCAGACAATGTAGCAAATACGCACTGCTAGAGAAAACATTAGTGCTTGTTCTATTTAAGGAATGACATATGCGTACCAACAAAATTAGGTTTGAAGGAGTTTACAGAAAATGATTAACTATTATAGTGAAGTTGTACTCAGCAGGAGTTCTGAGCTGAAAATCTCAAGTCATTTGCAGAAAAGCTGACATTACTTTTTTTATTTCCATGTTACTAGGAGACCCGATGAGCACCAGTCACGTTACACAAGGATACATTAATTTATTCGGTTTTGGTAGGCGCTGGGAGATTAAGTGATTTGACCAGAATGACACAGGATTCTGAGCTGACGACGAGGGTCGAACCCGTTTCCCCAGCTCCAAAATTGTCAGCTCGCAGTTTCACTGCATTCTGAGGATAATTATATTTTTTTCTCAGACCCACATCCTGCGCAGCGGCGCGGCGCCCCTGGCTTCCCACGGCGCACCAGGGTGCCGCGGCGCACACTTTGGGAACCACAGCCCTAACGGGTCAAGTTCACGCTCTATAAAACACTAAAATAAATAAAAATAAATAAATAAAATACATTTACTAGAAACCCAAGAACAATGCTCTCTCCTTGTGCAGCTAATTCTCATTTGTTTCGTTCAGGAACCAGAAGAGGAAGACTCTTGGTATAAAACAACTTCTTCTACCTCTGAAAAAAAAGACAGAACCGAGTGAAAAAGAGTGAAAAGTTATACCGAGTTAACATCTTGTGAGATGTTCTGGGACCACAATTGTGCATATTAAGAGCCCAGAAGTAAGGGGAAATTAAGAATAGATAAAAGAGACTTTAATAACGGAAGCCCTGAACTAAGGCTATATTTTGATTGACTAAATATCGTCAAAGCCATTGTTAGGACGGTAACTAGTCAAAATATCGAGTTTTTTTTAATCGATTAGACATAATATCGAGTCAAAAATATAGAATAGACATAATATCGACTAGACATAATATAGACTACCAAAATATCGACTAGTAAATTTTAATATCGAATAGAATGGACATAATATCGAATCAAAAATATAGAATGGACATATCGACTAGACATAATATAGACAACAAAAATATCGAATTTTAGGTAAGTTAATATTAATTTTTATTTGTTGTGTAATATAAATCTTATGTTATTTATTTAGAATTAATTGTTAATTAATTATTAATTGGTAAGTAATTAAAATATGATTGGTAATTAATTTTAATTGATTAATTGATAGTTAAATTTTAGTAATTTATTTTCTGTAGCGGGTTGTGGGTTTATAGGGGAATAGGGTGGGAAGTAATTTAATTATAATTAATTAAATATGTTAATTAATTAATTTGTAATTATTTTGAATTAATTGGTAATTCATTTTTAATTGATAATTAATTAATTGTTATTTGATAATTAATTTTAATTATTTGTTTAATTGACAATTATGTGAATAATATATTTTTTTTCTGTAGCGGGTTGTGGGTTTATAGGGGAATAGGGTGGGAAGTAATTTAATTTTAATTAATTAAATATGTTAATTAATTAATTGATTGGTATTTATTTAGAATACATTGTCAAATAATTTTAAATTGGTAAATATATAAATTTTAATTTATAATTAATTTTTAATAATTGATAATTATGTGAATAATATTATTTTATTTTTAGTCGTGGGTTGTTGGTTTATAGGGGAATAGGGTGGGAAGTAATTTAATATAATTAAATTAAACATGATAATTAATTAATTGGTATTTTTTAAAATAAATTGGTTATTGATTTTTAATTGGTAATTAATTAATTCTTAATTGGTAATTAAAATGTATTAATTGATTAAATTATAATTATGTGATTTATATTAATTTATTTTCACTACAGTGGGGATATTACAATTTACCCCTACGCTATCCTACGCTTTCCCTACTGTTGCACTCGCTGGAGTGGGAATAGTAATTTTTACCCCTACGCTATCCAACGCTTTCCCTACTGTTGCACTCTCTGGAGTGGGAATAGTAATTTTTACCCCTACGCTATCCAACGCTTTCCCTACTGTTGCACTCTCTGGAGTGGGAATAGTAATTTTTACCCCTACGCTATCCAACGCTTACCCTACTGATGCCCTTGCTGGAGTGGGAATAGTAATTGTTACCCCTATGCTATCCAACGCTTTCCCTACTGTTGCACTCTCTGGAGTTGGAATAGTAAATGTTACCCCTACGCTATCCAATGCTTTCCCTACTGTTGCACTCGCTGGAGTGGGAATAGTAATTTTTACCCCTACGCTATCCAACGCTTTCCCCACTGTTGCACTCTCTGGAGTGGGAATAGTAATTTTTACCCCTACGCTATCCAACGCTTACCCTACTGATGCACTTACTGGAGTGGGAATAGTAATTTTTACCCCTATGCTATCCAACGCTTTCCCTACTGTTGCACTCGCTGGAGTTGGAATAGTAAATGCTACCCCTACGCTATCCAATGCTTTCCCTACTGTTGCACTCGCTGGAGTGGGAATAGTAATTTTTACCCCTACGCTATCCAACGCTTTCCCTACTGTTGCACTCGCTGGAGTTGGAATAGTAATTTTTACCCCTACGCTATCCAACGCTTTCCCTACTGTTGCACTCTTTGGAGTGGGAATAGTAATTTTTACCCCTACGCTATCCAACGCTTTCCCTACTGTTGCACTCGTTGGAGTTGGAATAGTAATTTTTACCCCTACGCTATCCAACGCTTTCCCTACTGTTGCACTCGCTGAAGTTGCAATAGTAATTTTTACCCCTACGCTATCCAACGCTTTCCCTACTGTTGCACTCGCTGGAGTTGGAATAGTTATTTTTACCCCTACGCTATCTAACGCTTTCCTTACTGTTGCATTCTTTGGAATGGGAATAGTAATTTTTACCCCTACGCTATCCAACTCTTTCCCTACTGTTGCACTCTCTGGAGTGGGAATAGTAATTTTTACCCCTACGCTATCCGACGCTTTCCCTTCTGTTGCACTCACTGGAGTCGTTACAGTACATTTAAACCTCTTGCTATCCTACGGTAAAAATATTGTATATGTTTTGTTAATAATATGTATATATATATATATATGTATTAAAAATAAAAAATAAATTAAAGTTATATTAATTATTTTTTAATGTTACGTTTATTTAAGTATTTTAAATAAGTTAAAAATAATTATTTTTATTATTATATTACTTTTAAGACATTTAAAAAATTCGATATTTTGACAGTCTATATTTTTTACACTCGATATTTTGGAATCGATATTTTTGTACTTACCTGTTTGAAGATAGGAAGTCGATATTTTGTAGTCGATATTTTGACCTCGATATTTTGTCATCTCGATAATGTGACTGTCGATATTCTGTCAGTGATCCGTTAGGAATGCAAGACATTCCACCGCTTTTTTGTCGCTCTTCTGGTATCTGGAAAGGTAACAGGTATAGCATATAAACCTTTCTCTTTCTTTAGTAATTCTGTCATGATTGATTAGGTTTGTTCTTAGTTTCACTTCGCCATTCCTTCTCAAAGAAAAATCACCAGTTGGGTGATTTTTTGTAGGAGAACACATCATCATCAATGTTTGGCACAGAGGGAGCTCTAACTACAAGATCTTCTTTTGATCTGGTTCTTTCCATTTGTCAAAACATTTATGTGGTAAGTTTGCATTTTAGCTTTCGGATCTGGCTATGCAATGGAATATGTTAGTAGTCCTAAAATGATTTCACCTTATATGGACCATGCAACATTGTTAATAAATTGTAGCCAGTTGTGGGTAACAGCACTAAGAGCCTTATTTAGAGTTTTGCAGATGGGATATACAGCCAGAAGGTGACAAATATTCTGTCTGCAGTATTGCAAGTACAATAGGCTATAATGCACTTGTTATATAGTGACTGGGGTATCCCCAATGTTTGTGACAGAATATTCTGTCTGCCAAACTCTAAATAAGGCCCCAAGACTTTATCACTAGATTGAAGGGTATGCAAAGATGATCCTTTGTTATATTTGTTGTCCACATTTTGTCTCTTTCCAAATATTATTTAACTATAGCCAAAAGATCACGAGGCTGTTTGCCAGATGATAGCTGAAAAAGACTAAATCCCGATGAGGGTGAGAAGTTCACCATAAAACAAGTAGGACCAGGAGTAAGGCCCTGTTCCAGTATTTACAATCCACACTAATGATTTTCATCAATGTTTGTTTCATGGCGTGACTGCCCGTTCGACTAAGCCATCTGTTTCCAGTTGACATACAGATGTCTTTGCATGTTTGATCCGTAGTACGTAAGAGACCTCTTTAACCTGGTTGTAAAATGTTATGATCTCAGATGGAAGAGTCACTTGAGTAAAAAACACAATTAGATAATCATTAAGTGGACAGTCATTGTTACCTGGAAGGGAAAAGGCTTCCTAATAACATGTTGCAGAATAAACAATAACCAGTATGAAACAATGATCTCGTCCCAAAGGTTCATACGGTCAAACCAAATCCATTTCACTTCCTTGTAAAGGAAATTTAGGAATAGGTAGAAGTTGAATGAAAGAATGAAATACTACTTCTAAAGCACAAACAGCTGCTTCCATGAAGCACACAGGTTCTAGTTAGTAGGAATCATCTAACCTTCACCTATCCCCGCCTAAAGAGGAATGTCTTTAGATCTCTTTTAAGCCAGAGTTGAGAATTTGACTGTCTGAGCACTAGGGACAAAATGTTCAAAAATGTTTCAGCCAGATATGAAAAAGCATTCCCCCCTTTCCTAGCCAGTTTTATTCTTGTAATGACAAGGAGCCCCTGATTGAGGTAGGCAGATCTGTCTTCTGCACATACTCACTAATTATACTCTGTTAAAGAAAAGAGGTCCCTTTATGTACTGCTCCTATAGTGATCAACAGAGCTTTAAAGATTAACTTCTTATTCACAGGCAACCAGTGAATCTGTTTAAGCCCAGATCTACTACAATATCTCTTTAGAGTATTCAAAATGATCAGAGCCACAGCATTTTGTACAATCTACAGTTTGTTTAACAGTTATACAGAAAATCCCCAAAAATGGGCATTATAGTAGTCAAACCGGGAGGTCGCCAAAGCCTGCACAGTCTACTTTCTAGTGTGCGCAGGTAATCATCTTAAAGTCTTTTGCAATGACTTTATTAGACCAAAGCATAATCCAGTTATATACCGGACGTGGGATTTAAAAGAGAAGTCCGTATCAAATTTTACTCCAAGATTTCTGGCTGTCAAAGCCGGCAGCGGGGCTGCTCTGGGAGTTTGCAGGCAGATTCACATGGGGTCAAATGGAGAAGGATTACCAAAGACTAAGGGGCAGATTTACAACTTCTGGCACATCTCTGCAAATGAGCAGGGATGTGCCAGAACAGATGCGTCACGCAATCCCCCCCTTGCGCCACCACCGTTGTCGCATTTACAATGCAGCATATCATGGTGCAAGGAGGGGCAGATGCGTGACGCATCTTGTGGTGTACGGGCGGCGCATTGATGGAGTCGCGTCGAAGCGCGACGCAACTCCTGCAATGCACAGGGGCCGCCCATAGTTAACGTGGTGCGTCGCTCCTTATGCTTGCTTCAAGCAGGCGTAAGGATTTGACGCAGCAGCGTCGTAAAACTGACTCTGTGAAATCTTGTAGATTTTACGGCGTCAGTTTTACGGAGCTTTCCTACGAGGGAACGCCCACCCTGTGACAGAACGCCCACATGAAACCTGATGCAGGGTTCATGTGGCGCAGGGCTTTACAACGTGACGCATCTGCCTAGATGCGTCACGTTGTAAATAAGGCACAATGTGGCGCATGGTTTACACCGTCGCTGCGTCACAAAAGTGATGCAATGGCGGCGTAAAAGTGTTGAAAGGGGCTTGTAAATCTGCCCCTAAAACTTTTGATTTATCAGAATTGAGTATAAGACATCTCATCCGCATCTACTTTGCTACAGCATCCAAACATCCCTGAAAGTGTTCTTCCAGTATGACATCAGCGTACTGGAAAGATCGTAATAGCTGGATGTCAGTGGTGTAAAATATTATATTAAATTATATTAAAGCCTCAAAGTTCAAACATCTCGGCCAGAGGATCCACATACATTTTTATTAATTTGGAACTATGGGACTTAGCTCTGAGCCCTGTGGAACCTCATGTCTTAAATCTCTGAACCTGGACGAAAACGAGGAGAGGGGAGCAGCTTATTCTATATCGGAAAGAAAATATTTTATCCATAAGTTAGCCCTGTCCCATACCCAGACAGCCTCAAGATCTTCTAGTACAATGCTATTGGATATGGTGTAAATTAACGCCAAGTCTAAAAGGATGATGACAGCTTTTCTGCCTTCATCCAGCCTGTGCTTAAAAATTCAGATACCTCCAAAAGTGCAACCTCAGTGCTATACCCAGGGCGGAACCCCACCTGTGTAGCATGAAGAGTGTTATTAGCTTCTAAGAATTGCATCAGCTGTTTGTTTACAATTTTTCAATTACTTTGCGCAGCAAAGGAAGCAGCATTTGATTTTTTTCAGCGATGGAAGCACTAATGTTTTTTTCAAGAAGAGGGATCCGAAGCTAATTGTAATGATGATCGATTGAATAACTAGCTAATGTATTTATTTATATGTGGTGCAGCCTTTTTTAGTATCTGCGGACCCACAGCGGGCAGTAAAATTGCAGATCTCTGATGCTATGAGCAAAACATTCCTGAAGACACTTAGAACCTCTCTCTCCCGACTGATTAACAGCGGAGCTAAGGAGACAGTGGGGGAGCCTACCCCAACAGAAACAGTGGTATATGTTCTCAACCTTTGTTAGACAAGGCCCTTCTTTTTTTAAAACTTATTTTTATTTAGCAGTTGATTCTTGACACATCTCAGTTGCACCGGATCACATTACCATGAAGTGGCCACTCGCAGGTGGCCATGACTCTTTTCAAGTATCAATTTTGGCTTATTCTTAAACATTGTCTCTCACAGTATTGCCTATCTAGTCTTAGGCCCCTTCCCACACCACACTAAGCTTCAAAAGGTAATTCCAGCCTCCCCCCAGCTTGGCTGGATATCCCCCGGTACTGAATCCATGACCCCCCATATTTTTTCAAATTTACGTGGACAACCTCGGCAGCGGTATATTGTCTGCTTCGCCTGCTGGCTCCTGTCTAAGTCTTCTTTCCAGTCCTTTAATGCTGGAGGTCTCGCTGCCCCCCCGCCCCCATAGCCTAGCTAGGTTGAGTTTTGCCACCTCAGCCGCTGTCCTAAGCCAGGTGCTAGCATGCTTTGGACACTTCTCCTCAACGGACACCCCCAGCAGTACCCACTGAGCTTCCAGTGGCAATGACACATTTGTCACCTCCCCATTATGTCAGTTATTTTGGACCAATAAGCCTATATGTATGGGCATGTCCAAAGTGTGTGATAAAAGGTGCCCTGCACACCACATGACCTGGGGTAGTTTGATGAGTCTGTCCGGCGCATTTTAAACACTCTTGTCCTGGATTGGTAGGATCTATGCAGTATCCTTAATCGCATTAAACGATACCGAACCTTAATCGCTATCTCTCTCGGGCTCTACAACGCTTCAGCCCATTCTTCGTCATCCACTGGTCCCAGGTCTGCCGTCCATGCCTTTCTAAGTGGGGCAAGGCAGTCAGGCGTATTGTTTATAATTGTTTTTTACGTCAGGGAGTCTGTCTTGGACATGGCCCTTCTTAGGGGGACTTCCGTAAACGTTTTGCTTTTTGTCTTCCTAGCTTTTTCCAACTCTCTTTTCATGACCTTAGGACCACTGTACTGCAGCGGGAAAGTGTATGCACCCCTCCTACACATGCCAGGAATGGGTGCTTTCTTGATTCGTTTAGGTGTCATACCTGTGAGAACTCTGTAAAAAGGTACGTCACATACCCATGGTGGGTACTGCACTGGCTAGTAGTGGAATGCAGCATTGATTGTGCCACCCACCGAAATAGCCTGTCACACATATATCATGCTCAGGTTGGCCTTTCTCACTCATTATCCAGCCCTGAGGGGGGAACAGCCAATAACAATGTGGCTGTTACCACGTAGAGCCTTTACCATGCCTGCATTACAACGCATGCACTGTTACCACGCATAGCCTTTACCACACATTTCTTTTACAACGTATATGCCTTTACCACGTATGCCTTTACAACGAATTAACGTTGTAAAGGTATGAATGGTAAAGGCAAATACATTGTACTAGTGGTAAGGGCACCGGCGTGGTCAAGGCTATTGGCGTCTTCAGAGGAAATGGAGAGACCATTCCGCTTCCTCTTGATGACCTGTGCCGTGCCTCAGAAGAGTTGCCTATTAAGGTATGGAGTTTGGGCTGGGGTGGGGGGGTGTACAGATTGTAGGAGAATAGGGTCTGCTATCCTATGGTCACCCCAAATTTTTGCTTTTTGCTTCACTGGTTTATGACTTAATGTGGCTGTGGGCCTGCTAATCAGACCCACAGCCTGCTGTTCTCTCTCTAAATTGTAACCCATGTACTTTAGGTGCATAACAAAATTGGAACTGGTTCACCTTATTGGCCCCTGTAACAGTGTACCCAGGTACCCAGGGCATAGGTGCTTCCAAGGCCTACCAGGGGCTGCAGCATGTATTGTGCCACCCCTGGCCTGGCCTCCATATTTGACACAACTGGCTGATCACTCAGCTGGGGTAAGTCGGTGTAACCACCCCTTACTTAGGTATAGTATGCCTATACCTAACCTAAAATGGACACATATGTTCCTATAAGTCACTCCTATGGAAGGCCTCATCAATCCTGGAGGCAGAGTGCTTGGAAATATGTGAGATGGTGCTCTGGCATGAGCTGAGCCTGTCTGCAGCTTTCGGAACCATGTCCTTTAGCTGTTTCATGATATTGCCATACCATATACTCTTAAGTGCATTATGAACCTCGCGGTTAAATGCTATCTTAGGTTTGGCTTTATCAAAACATGTCGAGTAAGGTGTCATACGAATTGGAATACTACCCCCTCGCCAGTTCTGGCGACGGGGGTAGCATTCCACCCTTCTAGAGGTACACAACATGTACCTAGCCTGACCCCGGTTAAAGTTAAACAGAGCCTTAGCATCTCAAAATGGATGCTGCCACCACAGACACAAGTCTGACCTCCTGCTGCTGGGAGTCCTTCCAGCGAGGGCAGCTTGGACAAAGGGTTTCCTGCCTGGGGAGGTGCTAGCACCACTCCAGACAGGATTTTGTGTATTGGGTAGGACAGGGCTGAAAAGAAACAGACATGCCTGGGGCACACAAGGTGTCCCTGTGCATAGGCCAGTTCAAACCGGTGCTGGGGCTTTCCAGCCCCAGTCCTGGCGCGAAACTGGACAAAGGAAAGGGGGTGTAACCACCCCCCTTCCTGGTTCCACCCAGAGGAGGGACCTAGTAGGTGATCCGGCCCCCCAGATTCGAATAAGAGTGGGAGCTGTGTCCTGAGACTTCAGATCATCCTGAATCAGCTTGAAATAAAGAAGAAGACTGGACTTCGACATTCTGCTGCACAGAAGACGGAAGAGAATCTCCCTTGTGGCCAAGGAGTGACCACCCTGTGAACACAGGCACCAACCAGCAACTCGACGTCTGCTTTGCCGCCGCCTCCCGCCGGAGCCCGAGCCCAAAGCCTGACAAGACCCAGACTCCCAGACTTCTCACCGCCCGATCCACAGTCCCTGCAAAGAAGGGACCCGTGGAGGCACCGAGAGACGTGGGACCGGACATCTTGGAAGACCCCCGAGAAGCTGACTGCGCAGCATCAGAGGCACCCTCGATGCTGTGCTTTGGGGTTTGAGAAGCCCTAACCTCGAGCAGCCCTTGCACCAAAGATCAGCCCCCCAGCATCTCCACGATCTGCGTGGGGCCCTTTTGCACCGTGCCACTCGACGCGCCATCCCGGCCACTTGCCACGTGGCTAGCGGCCATCTTGGCGACGAAACCTACAACTTTCACTGCAGGTCTGGTTGCTCCAGACTTGCCCTTGCTCCTGTGAAAAGGAGCACCCGCTCTGACCTTGCTGGTCCGAGTGACAAGCCTTTCTTGATTCCTGCGTGGCTTGCATTAGCCAAGGCCTGTTTGCTTCTATCAAGTCGCCGACACCGCCAACAGCGAGAAGCCTGCGTGGGACAGCTCGTGACCGACTCCTGGACGTCTTCGACCCCTCGTGTCCACGTGGCTGCAGAGAGAAGCTACACCTCGACGCCTGTTTGCACCCGACATCGCCTGGTTCCACTCTGGTTCCACGGTAGTCACTGGCTAGTGACTTTGAACATTGTCCCCTCTGCTTTCAGGTCTTCACCTCTTCAGATCCACCCTTGGATCCACCGAAACTCTTCACCTCGAGCCGCCTGCAGCATCTTCAGCTCCAAGCACCATCGATCTGCGTGACGAAACCCGACACTACTTCGACCCTATGCACCCGCTTCCTGTGGGTGAGGTAACTCAGCTCCGCCGGTGTTCCCACACTGGTACACACCTCTAGTGTCTGTGTCTCAAGTTTCAGCTTTCTAGGTCACTCGGAAGGTTCCTTCCTAACTAACGTTGTACTTTTTACGCACCATTGACATTGCATTGGTAAAGCGTGCACTTTCCGCTCTGCTCCCGAGTCCCGCGGGCCTTTCCCAACTTCTTCACTGTTAGTCCCGAACAGCTCCAGCGATTCCCCAGGCCCTAGGCCTCTTCACTTTCCCCATAGTGGTTCTTATACCACTATTTTAGTATATGGTTTAGGTGGCCCCTAGGGCTCATCCATATTGTGCAACTTTTGTGTATTTAAACTGTGTTTTGTTTTAACGCATTTGCTTCTGTGCTCATAAAGAGTATCAGGGATATTTGTAGTAATAAAGTTATATATATTTTCAATATATATCTGTGTGGTGTCCTTTCATTTGGTATTCAAGGGATTGTATATGGTAAAACAGCTTGCTTCACATGCCTTTACAGAGTTTAGCCTAAGACTGCTTAGTCCATGCTACCCCTAGGATAGCTTGTCTATAAGGTTGACTTTACAACCTGCACCATAAGGGTTGCTTGGCATGATACAAGGTGATCACTAGAACTAGTGAGCATCATATATCAGGCCAACTTCTCACATTGGTGAGCAGCGGATTGGGATTTATGCTTGCTGTTGTTTTACCATTACAATCTTTGAAAATATCATTTGAAAGATCATACAGGTACCTGATAGGTACACTAAAACAAGACTAGATATACTTAAGTTCTACTGAACTTAGTTGTTGTAGAGGATAGGGAGTAGCACACCCTGACTACAACTACTAGATAGGTTTTGTAGGAAAACACCAGTGTAGGTAGATTGCAACACATCCACCACACTAGAGCAATGTCTGGAACAGAGGGATCCAATGGAACCACCTCTGCTGAGAGTGACCCTCCAAGGGCACCATCCAAATTTGCTACCTTTCCATTTAAGGAACTGAGGCAACTGTGTTCCATGAGAGGAATCAAAACAGGTCCTTCGCCTACAGCAGGACACCTCAGAGAGCTTTTAGACCAGTCTGAAGCTCTAAGGGACTCCAAACCAGGCCCCTCAGGGACTGGAGATGGAGGATCCCCCACTGAAGATGATAACTCTGATGCCCCTGCCCCTGTAGTTCAGGTAGATGAGGAAATTCAGACCCCTGGGAATACTCAGCCTGAGGAAGAAGAAGAGGAGGAGGAGGAGGAAGAGAGTGAATCTGATGATGGGACTAGCCAGGTGTTAGTCAGCAGGCTTAACCAGGCTAACTTAAGCTTATTTGGGACTGAAGGTGGGTCCAACCCATTCAGACCCCCAAATGGACTTAACCAGGAGCATAGGAGGAGGAGGAATCACTCAGGTGAATCCAATACTTCCCATGTTTCTAGAGGTTCTCATGGCAACTCCAGAAGGGAGTTGACTAGCCCTCAGAGAAGGGAACATGAGGCCAAAATGAGAGAGGCTGAACTTAGGATCCAGAGACAAGAATTAGAAGTTGCCCTGGCCAAAGAGAAACTTGCTAGAGCAAGGCAGCCTAGAGAGAGTGGGTTAGAACCCACTGGTGGCAGCACTATCCCTAAGGATAAAGACAGGTCCTATGACAATAGAAACCTGAGTAAGATTGTGCCCCCCTACAAAGCTGGGGATGATATCCACAAGTGGATGACTGCACTTGAGAGAGCTTGCAAAGTACAGCAGGTTCCTCAGGAGCAGTGGGCAGCAATCTTGTGGCTCTCCTTTGAAGGTAGAGGCCGAGACAGACTCCTCACAGTTAGTGATGGGGAGTCTAGAAACTACCTGGTCCTGAAGAGTGCTCTGATTGATGGGTTAGGCTTAACCACTGAACAGTACGGGTTAATGTTCAGAGATACCCAGAAGACACAGACTCAGGACTGGTCTGAATTTGTTGAATGTGCCACTAAGGCTCTGGAGGGCTGGTTGCTGGGAAGTAAGGTTACAGACTATGAAGGATTGTACAATTTGCTTATGAGAGAACAGATTTTAAATAACTGTCAGAACCAGCAGTTGCATCAACATTTGGTTGACTCAGATCTAACCTCTCCCCAAGAATTGGGAAAGAGGGCAGACAAATGGGTTAGAACCAGAGTTAAGCAAAAGAACCAGAACCAGGGTGGTGACCAAAAGAAAACAGACCAGAAGGGTGGGGAGCAGAAAGCTAAAGACCAGAAGTCTTCAACAGGGCCCCAAACTAATACTGAGGGTGGGTCCCAAACTTCCAAGAAGAAGAAGAAAGAAGGTCAAAGAAAACCCTGGTGTAGCTTTTGCAAAAACACCACTCACTGGACAAGTGATTGTAAAAAGGGTGGATCCACCAACACTGCAGCCCCTAAGGCACCTGCACCCACTAGTACAGCTGGCAGTGTTGGACCACAGACTAAGGGGGTAGTGGGTATCACCTTGGGAACTGATGGAGATTCTGACCTAGTCAGAGTCCCCACACAGGCTGTTCTGATCTGTGATGGGGAGATTGATTTCTCCCCTACTGTCAGTCTCAATAATTTGGGCAAGTACAGACAGACACCTTTAATTAATGAGAAAGTGGCTCAAGCATACAGGGACACATGTGCCAGTGTCACTATGGTGACGCCTAGCTTTGTGGACCCTGGACAGTACATATCGGGTGATAATTACCTGGTGACCAATGCCAGCAATGTCACTACTACACATAGTGTGGCAATTGTTAACTTTTCCTGGGGAGGGGTAACTGGCCTAAAAAGAGTTGTGGTTAGTGTTGATCTCCCAGTAGAATGTTTGTTGGGCAATGACCTGGAGAGCTCTCTATGGTCAGAAGTTGAGTACAGGACTCATGCAGAGATGTTAGGGATATCATCACATGTCCTTGCTGTGACCAGGTCACAGGCCAAAAAGTGCCTCTCTGAACCTCAGGTCTTGGATCCTGGAACAATGGACCAAGTACCTTCCAAGACAAGGAACAGGAGGGCAAAGGCTGTGCCTTCCCAAATGCCTACAAGTGAGGATCAGCCTTCACAGGAAGATGATTCTGAGACCCCTGAAGGAACTGTCCCTATAGAACTTGAACCTGATCAGGTTGAGTTTCTGGGGACAGGGGGACCTTCTAGGGCAGACTTGGGGCAGGCTCAGTTATCCTGTCCTTCTCTTGAACCCCTCAGACAGCAGGCTGCTGCTGAGGCTGCTGGGAATGCTCAAGGTACCCATAAGGTTTATTGGGATGATGGGCTCCTTTATTCAGAGGGTAGAGACCCCAAGCCTGGTACAACCAGGAGGTTGGTCATACCTCAGCAATTTAGGGGCTTCCTTCTTACCTTGGCACACGATATTCCCTTAGCAGGGCACCTAGGCCAGAACAAAACATGGGACAGACTTGTCTGTCACTTTCACTGGCCTCACATGTCAGAAGATACAAAGGAGTTTTGTCGCTCCTGTGTAACCTGCCAAGCAAGTGGCAAAGCAGGTGGTACCACAAAGGCCCCCCTAATACCACTACCTGTGGTGGGGGTGCCCTTTGAAAGAGTGGGGATTGACATTGTTGGTCCAATGGATCCCCCTACAGCATCTGGGCACAGATTCATACTGGTGGTGGTGGACCATGCCACCAGGTACCCAGAGGCAATTCCCCTTAGGACCACAACAGCTCCTGTTGTGGCCAGGGCCTTACTTGGAGTTTTCTCCAGAGTGGGGTTTCCTAAGGAGGTAGTATCTGATAGAGGTGCAAACTTCATGTCAGGTTACTTGACAGCTATGTGGAAGGAGTGTGGTGTTAACTATAAGTTCACCACTCCCTATCATCCACAATGCAATGGGCTTGTTGAGAGATTCAACAAGACCCTAAAGGGCATGATCAAAGGATTACCTGAGAAGCTCAGGCGAAGATGGGATATCCTTCTGCCCTGCCTTCTGTTTGCTTACAGAGAGGTCCCACAAAAAGGAGTTGGCTTCAGCCCCTTTGAATTGTTGTTTGGACATCCTGTAAGGGGACCCCTATGTCTGGTGAGGGAAGGATGGGAGTTACCTCTCAAAAAGCCCAAGCAAGACATAGTGGACTATGTACTTGGTCTCCGCTCCAGGATGGCTGAGTATATGGAGAAGGCCTCCAAAAACCTTGAGGCTAGCCAGGCCTTACAGAAAGCCTGGCATGACCAAAAGGCTGTCCTGACTGAGTACCAGCCTGGACAGAAGGTATGGGTGTTGGAGCCAGTGGCCCCAGCAGCACTCCAAGACAGATGGTCTGGACCCCATACAATCATGGAGAAAAAGGGAGAGGTTACCTACTTGGTGGACCTTGGAACTCCCAGGAGCCCTTACAGGGTGCTCCATGTTAACAGGCTGAAAGCATATGTTGACAGGGCAGACATGGGCTTGCCCATGGCTACAGATGAGGGGCAGGAGGAAGAGAGTGACCCTCTCCCAGACCTGCTGACTCAGAACCCTGAGGATGGCTCAGTTGATGGTGTGGCCTTAGATGGCAGCCTCACTGAACATCAGCAACATGACTGTAGACAGGTTTTGCAGTCATTTCGACATATGTTCTCCCTGACACCCAGTCAGACTAACTGGTGTACCCATGTGGTGGACACTGGTGATAGTCTTCCTGTAAAGAACAAAATTTACAGGCAGCCTGACCATGTCAGAGACTGTATCAAGGCTGAGGTACAAAAGATGCTGGAGTTAGATGTCATTGAGCCTTCAGAGAGCCCCTGGGCTAGCCCAGTGGTTCTGGTCCCCAAACCTCACACCAAAGATGGGAAGAGAGAGATGAGGTTCTGTGTGGACTACAGAGGACTCAATGCTGTCACCAGGACAGATGCACACCCAATTCCAAGAGCAGATGAGCTCATAGACAAATTGGCTTCTGCCAAGTATTTGAGCACATTTGACTTGACAGCTGGCTACTGGCAAATCAGGTTAGCTGAGGAGTCTAAGGCCAAGACAGCATTTTCTACCCCCAGTGGGCATTACCAGTTTGTGGTGATGCCCTTTGGTTTGAAAAATGCACCTGCCACCTTCCAGAGGTTGGTGAATCAAGTCCTTACTGGGTTGGATGACTTTTGTGCAGCATATCTGGATGATATTGCTGTCTTTAGCTCCACCTGGGAGGATCACCTGGTCCACCTGAAGGAAGTGCTAGAGGCTCTGCAAAAGGCAGGCCTCACTATCAAGGCAACCAAGTGCCAGATAGGGCAGAGTAAGGTTGTGTACTTGGGCCACCTTGTGGGTGGAGGCCAAGTTCAACCACTGGAGAGTAAGATTCAGACCATAAAGGACTGGACTCCTCCAACTACCCAGACTCAGGTCAGAGCTTTCTTGGGCCTGACTGGGTACTACAGGAAGTTTGTTAAGAACTATGGGTCCATTGTGACTCCTCTTAATGATCTGACATCCAAGAAGATGCCCAAAAAGGTTCAGTGGACAGAATACTGTCAAAAGGCATTTGATGACCTGAAGAAGGCCATGTGCTCTGCACCTATCCTGAAGAGTCCTGACTACTCCAGAGAGTGTATTGTCCAAACAGATGCTTCTGAGTTGGGAGTGGGAGCTGTGCTTTCACAACTTAATGTAGATGGTCAAGACCAGCCCATTGCTTTCATTAGCAGAAGGCTGACCCCCAGAGAGAAACGTTGGTCAGCCATTGAGAGGGAGGCCTTTGCTGTGGTGTGGGCCCTGAAGAAGTTGAGACCATACTTGTTTGGCACTCACTTCAAGATTCAGACCGACCATAAGCCCCTCTTATGGCTTAATCAGATGAAGGGTGAAAACCCCAAACTGCTCAGGTGGTCCATTTCCCTACAGGGGATGGACTTTACAGTGGAGCACCGCCCAGGGACTGACCATGGTAATGCAGATGGTCTCTCCAGGTACTTCCACTTAGAACATGAAGACACAACTGGTCAAGGTTAGTCTAATATCCCTGCGTTTGGGGGGGGTTGTGTAGGAGAGTAGGGTCTGCTATCCTATGGTCACCCCAAATTTTTGCTTTTTGCTTCACTGGTTTATGACTTAATGTGGCTGTGGGCCTGCTAATCAGACCCACAGCCTGCTGTTCTCTCTCTAAATTGTAACCCATGTACTTTAGGTGCATAACGAAATTGGAACTGGTTCACCTTATTGGCCCCTGTAACAGTGTACCCAGGTACCCAGGGCATAGGTGCTTCCAAGGCCTACCAGGGGCTGCAGCATGTATTGTGCCACCCCTGGCCTGGCCTCCATATTTGACACAACTGGCTGATCACTCAGCTGGGGTAAGTCGGTGTAACCACCCCTTACTTAGGTATAGTATGCCTATACCTAACCTAAAATGGACACATATGTTCCTATAAGTCACTCCTATGGAAGGCCTCATCAATCCTGGAGGCAGAGTGCTTGGAAATATGTGAGATGGTGCTCTGGCATGAGCTGAGCCTGTCTGCAGCTTTCGGAACCATGTCCTTTAGCTGTTTCATGATATTGCCATACCATATACTCTTAAGTGCATTATGAACCTCGCGGTTAAATGCTATCTTAGGTTTGGCTTTATCAAAACATGTCGAGTAAGGTGTCATACGAATTGGAATACTACCCCCTCGCCAGTTCTGGCGACGGGGGTAGCATTCCACCCTTCTAGAGGGACACGACATGTACCTAGCCTGAACCCCGGTTAAAGTTAAACAGAGCCTTAGCATCTCAAAATGGATGCTGCCACCACAGACACAAGTCTGACCTCCTGCTGCTGGGAGTCCTTCCAGTGAGGGCAGCTTGGACAAAGGGTTTCCTGCCTGGGGAGGTGCTAGCACCACTCCAGACAGGATTTTGTGTATTGGGTAGGACAGGGCTGAAAAGAAACAGACATGCCTGGGGCACACAAGGTGTCCCTGTGCATAGGCCAGTTCAAACCGGTGCTGGGGCTTTCCAGCCCCAGTCCTGGCGCGAAACTGGACAAAGGAAAGGGGGTGTAACCACCCCCCTTCCTGGTTCCACCCAGAGAAGGGACCTAGTAGGTGATCCGGCCCCCCAGATTCGAATAAGAGTAGGAGCTGTGTCCTGAGACTTCAGATCATCCTGAATCAACTTGAAATAAAGAAGAAGACTGGACTTCGACATTCTGCTGCACAGAAGACGGAAGAGAATCTCCCTTGTGGCCAAGGAGTGACCACCCTGTGAACACAGGCACCAACCAGCAACTCGATGTCTGCTTTGCCGCCGCCTCCCGCCGGAGCCCGAGCCCAGAGCCTGACAAGACCCAGACTCCCAGACTTCTCACCGCCCGATCCACAGTCCCTGCAAAGAAGGGACCCGTGGAGGCACCGAGAGACGTGGGACCGGACATCTTGGAAGACCCCCGAGAAGCTGACTGCGCAGCATCAGAGGCATCCTCGACGCTGTGCTTTGGGGTTTGAGAAGCCCTAACCTCGAGCAGCCCTTGCACCAAAGATCAGCCCCCCAGCATCTCCACGATCTGCGTGGGGCCCTTTTGCACCGTGCCACTCGACGCGCCATCCCGGCCACTTGCCACGTGGCTAGCGGCCATCTTGGCGATGAAACCTACAACTTTCACTGCAGGTCTGGTTGCTCCAGACTTGCCCTTGCTCCTGTGAAAAGGAGCACCCGCTCTGACCTTGCTGGTCCGAGTGACAAGCCTTTCTTGATTCCTGCGTGGCTTGCATTAGCCAAGGCCTGTTTGCTTCTATCAAGTCGCCGACACCGCCAACAGCGAGAAGCCTGCGTGGGACAGCTCGTGACCGACTCCTGGACGTCTTCGACCCCTCGTGTCCACGTGGCTGCAGAGAGAAGCTACACCTCGACGCCTGTTTGCACCCGACATCGCCTGGTTCCACTCTGGTTCCACGGTAGTCACTGGCTAGTGACTTTGAACATTGTCCCCTCTGCTTTCAGGTCTTCACCTCTTCAGATCCACCCTTGGATCCACCGGAACTCTTCAACTCGAGCCGCCTGCAGCATCTTCAGCTCCAAGCACCATCGACCTGCGTGACGAAACCCGACACTACTTCGACCCTATGCACCCGCTTCCTGTGGATGAGGTAACTCAGCTCCGCCGGTGTTCCCACACTGGTACACACCTCTAGTGTCTGTGTCTCAAGTTTCAGCTTTCTAGGTCACTCGGAAGGTTCCTTCCTAACTAACTTTGTACTTTTTACGCACCATTGACATTGCATTGGTAAAGCGTGCACTTTCCGCACTGCTCCCGAGTCCCGCGGGCCTTTCCCGACTTCTTCACTGTTAGTCCCGAACAGCTCCAGCGATTCCCCAGGCCCTAGGCCTCTTCACTTTCCCCATAGTGGTTCTTATACCACTATTTTAGTATATGGTTTAGGTGGCCCCTAGGGCTCATCCATATTGTGCAACTTTTGTGTATTTAAACTGTGTTTTGTTTTAACGCATTTGCTTCTGTGCTCATAAAGAGTATCAGGGATATTTGTAGTAATACATTTATATATATTTTCAATATATATCTGTGTGGTGTCCTTTCATTTGGTATTCAAGGGATTGTATATGGTAAAACAGCTTGCTTCACATGCCTTTACAGAGTTATCGCCTAAGACTGCTTAGTCCATGCTACCCCTAGGATAGCTTGTCTATAAGGTTGACTTTACAACCTGCACCATAAGGGTTGCTTGGCATGATACAAGGTGATCACTAGAACTAGTGAGCATCATATATCAGGCCAACTTCTCACACAGATTTAGGGGATGGTTGCACCGGGTAAGGCTTTAGGGTTCAGGGCAGGGGCCGGGTATTTGCTGGGGTGGAGGGTGCAGAGCGAGGGTCTGGTATTAGGAAAGGCGCCAGGTGAATTTAAAAAGGGCTGGGGGTCGGGGTGGTTCACACTGGGGTCCGGTTTTAGAGTTCAGGGCAGGGGTTGGATATTTTTAAAAAGGGGTGGGGGCCGAGGGGCACTGGAGACCGATTTGAGGGCTGAGGGCAGGGAAAACCTTTACCATGGATAGGCCTTAAACATGCATACCTTTACAATGAAATTCATGGCAGCGCCAGGACACCTCCTCGTAAGGTAGCCATGTGCTTTATAAATGGGCATTGATTGATTGATTGATGCGTGGTAAAAGCATACTTGTAAAAAATGCATGGTAAAGGCATTCACGTTGTAACACATGCATGTTGTAAAGGCATGTGTTACAACGGAATGCGTTGTTCCTACATCCCTTTAACTACCACCATAGTGGCCCTAGGGTCAGTCCTGATGGGTGAATCTCGCTGTAGATGAGAGAATAGGTAGGGACACCTGCATATTTACTCCCCGGGTAGGGAAGAACCCCCTTGTGGGTTTTCTCTACCTAGGGGGGTCACCCCCCAGGTTTTGCTGATTCTCTTGTTGTGGCCGTAAGGCCTGGGGCACTTTACCACTGAAAATACAGTGTGAAGGTGTGTGCACCCTTCCTAGCCATGTTAGGAAGTGGAGCTTACCCGATGTTTGCGAAACAGGTCACCACCCTGCCATTGCCGGCCGGTGTGCACACTTGCACCTATGATGTTTTAAAACATGTGCCCAGCCTGCCATTGCAGGCCAGTGTGCGCACTTGCACCAATGGTATTACTAAACGTGTCCAGCCTTCCAATGCAGGTCTGAGTGTGTGCAATTGCACTTCTACCAGGCTGGGCTTTCTAATTATTAGCCATCCTCAAAGGACCTTTCACTTGCACTAGATCACCTCAAGGGTATGTCTCAAGGGGTGAAGCGAGTGGGAGGTGAAAGGCTGGGCAGGTACCCATGTATGTTTTCTCTACCTATGAGGTTTGCTCTTCCTGCGAAAATAGTGGCAATTACTTCAGGCTGCAATTATGGATTGCAGAGGAGCAGCCTTATAATGTTTCCTATCATTGGATGTGCATTGACAACCCCTTTCCAGTGGTAAAGGTGGTTTTGTCATTACTAGCGTAGAAATGCCTCTCCTAGAAAATGGGCATTTCTTTGCTCTAAAACTATTTGTGTGCATTTTTGCTTGGCTCCAGTCCACATTGGAGGCTGGGGGAGCGGGAAACATCCTTTACGACGCAACTTTTACCACGCAGTGCCTTTACAACGCAGGTTTTTCAACGCAAGCCATTACAACGAATTGCGCTGGGGGGCGCTCTAGGATAGGTAATAGTTTAACTTACTATCCAACACCTTCCCTACTATCCACGGGGACTGGAGTTGGAATAGTAAATTAAACTATTCACTATCCAGCACCCCCCAACGCAAGTCGTTGTAACGACTTGCGTTGAAAAACCTGCGTTGTAAAGGCATGCGTAGTAAAAGCATGCGTTGTAACAACGTACATCCGGGGGAGCACATAGGGCTTGACTGGCCTTAGCGGCCTCTGGGCGTTTCGAGGTATTGTGGCTGTGTGGGCTGGTTTTATTACAGGGGGCTGGTTTTGCAGCAATGCTGCAATATCGGCCCCCTGTAACAACAGGGGCAGCAGTGCTTCTTACTAGTACCACCTCCCCCTCCACTATCAGGGCCGGTCAAGCAGCAATCTACCAGAGCTGGTTGCTGTTCCCAGTCTGGCCCTTTGAGCACACATGGGCATTCCCCAGTAACAGCTATTAAACATTGGGCATGCAACTGGAATGACAGACCTCTGCCATTGGAGGGCCTGGCTGGATAGATTAGATAAAAAGGTTTTGACATTTGGCCCCTGGAGCCAGATCATGGCCCTTCTGAAATTTAAGATCTGCATTTCAAGGCCTCATTACAGACAGGACTGAAATTTATGGGAGACATCTGTGGTTCAAAGAGAGCCCCTTTGAATCACCCCCAACTTCAAAGGCACACTTCAGTATAACTACTGGTGCAATACTTTAGTAGGGAAGAGATACATTTGTGGGGACATGGATTAGAAAATCTGGAACTGCATAGTGTACACTGCCAAAAGAATCTGTTGTGCACAAGGAGGATTACTGCCATTGAAAGGGACCATGTGCCCTTCTTGCATAGCGGCTGGCCAAGGCTGACAACCTGCTGCTGTGTGGCACCCTGCAGTGTGCTCTCAAATGACTTCTTGGCTTGCCCCTAGTTGTCGGAGGTCTCAGGGACATCAAAGATTTCCTATGCGAGACCACAGTCTACTTGTGATACCTGGAGAGCTGCACCCTCCTAAGTGCCCACATTGTCTGCTGGATCCCAATTGGTAGCACGGCGGGAGTGTGGAACTAAGAATTGTGCCCAGAGACCGGATTGCCTTGTGCAGAGCCCCAGAAGTCTTGACCCTTTCTAAGGCGTGTTGGCACTGCGTTGTGGGGTCCTCAGCACACATAAGCGTCTTGTTGGGGGTGAACAGATGCACCAGTTGCAAAATCCAGCACAGCGCGCTTTGTCGATCGTGCTGCATCATTCTCGTGAGACACGCACACTGCATGCTCATTGCGTGGGGTGTCTGATTCACAGGTTGCGACCCTCCGAAGTGGGGGCGTAACCATAGTAGTGCCTCATTTTACTTCGGGAGGCATTGCTAAACTTGCACCTGTGTGTGTGACCAGAATTGTTTGGTGCGACCCATATCAACGCGCACTGGACATTGTGCCTCATTCTCAGGGAGGTACAGAATTTGCAACTCTTCGATGTGTGTGACCGGAATGGTCTGGTGCAATCCATATCAACGCGCACTAGACGTTGTGCCTGGATTGCCTGGGTGCTATTCTGATCAACATGTACTTGACGAGGTGCTCCTTCTTCTGAGAGGCTCCCCATGTTCATTCTTCATTCATCGATTGTTCTCTTTTTGGGCCTCAGCCCGGCAGACCAACTGCCCTCAGCCCACTGCGTGCAGCCTAATATTCTGGCGAATGGCTGGGTATTTTCCATCTGTGGGCGTAGGACAGTAGAGGTGTGCTGGAGGGTGGATGGAGGCTTGGGGCCACGGGGTCTGCTGTGTGCTATCAACGCACCTGCTGTGTGTCAGTTGCACTGCATTAGGGTGCGGAGTGTATATGTGTAAACTCTCATTCCATAAGGATCTGCCCGATATCCGTTTCACTCAGTATCGGTACAGAGTGAGTGTGTGTCTGGGAGTGACATTCTGCCGACCAGCTGTGATTTTCAACACAGGCCGCAGTGTTGCTTTACACTTTGATTTCTTCCTACACTATGTTTGACATTAGTTTTACGTGCGCAGCCCCGACCCGCGATGCTGCTAAAAAGTGCTCAAATTCTTTGTATGTACATGTTTATGATATCGTGAGCCAGGGTGCATCCTCTAACAGTGTGGTCTTGAATTATAAGAATTGCTAGGGTGGGCCTTGGGGGAGGGGGGTTACAATAGGATCTGCCCCAACTGTGCATATTATTGATGTAATTTTAACACGGTTGGGCCAAATACTGCTAGTAATATTTCCAAGTGTGATTTATGCCCCTAAATACATAATGTTCATGTTGAATATTGTCTGTGTTGAATACAAACGATACATCACGTGTGAAGTCTCTTTTGTGACTCTTAGTGTATTTATTATGAGCGAGTGCTGTGCCAATGCTTTACACATTGTCTCTGTGATAAGCCCGGCTGCTCAGTGCCAACCTACCCAGTGCATTTAATCAACCACCCCTGATGGGAGCAGTAGGTTCTCGGACAAAAAAAGGATACACTGTTCCCCCAAGGTTAGAGGGAAGGAAGAATCAAGAACGATGAAAGAGGGGAAGTCCCCTTTCGGAACTAAAACCCTCACACACCCAGCAAGCTAGGTGTCATGCTTCATCATCTGGGTTTTGCTCCTCATCAGACTGGCGCTGCAATGTCTGACGGGCACCCGCGAAGGGGCTCTTTATCGGAGATCTTTTGTTCCTGCCAGTTGGTGCATGTGGGTATGAGGGTTTTAGGTGAAGTGTAGGCGTGAAAAAGTGGTGGTGCGGATTTTTAAAAAAGGTTAGATAATCCACAGGGATTTTTTATTAGTGTGGTTAGCTACCTTATTAAAAACAGAACAGGAAGGCACACACACAGGTGCTAAGATCCGGTGGGGTGTGCTCTACCTAAAGGTCAACATGTTTCATGCTAAAACTAGCAATTCATCAGGACCTAGACAAGACTGTCCTACACGTGTGCGGAAAGGGCAAATATTAACTTCCACACGCAACTGACAGCAGGCCAATTGGTCCTGCCTCAAATCAGTGGAACCTAGGAAAGGGTGACAAAAACAGGAGTGGTTCAAAACTATGGTGCTTGTACCCATAACCTAAATTACAAAGTGCCTGGTTCTAACTCTAACTGGTATGCTGCCAAGTGCATGCATACTGAATGATAAAAACAACCCTAACAAATTAAAATAATTATAAAAGAACGACTCGACAGAGATCATTGGTTATAAGTAATGGTTTTTTAAATCTCACCCTACTGATGTAGTGAATGGCGTCACCGGACTTCTCCTGAGCATAGGCACCACTGTGGTTGGTACCTTCAAAGTGAGGGGAGAAGACATAATGACCAAACATGATCTGTAATTCACATGTAACGGTGGTGTGGCCCAAAACACGGACATATCATCTTTCAAACAGCCGGAGTGACCTCAACGCCTCAATGTGGGTGAAAGGAGATCCAGATGTCGCCCAAACTGGGGCGGACCAGCTGTAACTCTGACAGAATGTATAGTAGGTTCTGCCTGACAAGGGCATCGCCATAGCCAATCAGAAAATGCCAGTTCCAACAACCTTCTTATGAAAATGCTTTGCAAGGTTGTCAAATAAGGCTTGTGAAGAACTGATTTTCTGCTCACAAGAATCCAGGGACAAAAAAAGATTTAACAATCGTGACAGTTCCTCTAGAAGAATTACCGGATTGAGCTATTAGACATGCAAGGGTCTCAATTTTGACTTTATTATCACCTTCCGAAAATCTTTCAGCGCACCTTTATATATAGACTTATTCTCAAAGAGGTAATACATCCTCCATTTACTCGCTAGTCTTTTACAGGCCTGTTTTGGTGAACCAGGCAGCTGAGGGTTTGACACCTACTTGCCACCCTACTAGCTTAGTAGAAGTTACTGATGTAGTATTTTTCATTTGACATACCAGGCTGGTCTTAAGTTACAATACATACCTGTTTCATAGTATACTCCTGGCCAGTAAACACTCAGGGTAAGATGAAGGATAGAACCCTGCCAAGACTCTGGGAGAACCTCTGTTTGCAAAGTGCTAATGAAACATGACTAACTAGCCCAGTAGTAAACGCAAGAGATGATGGACAGAGTGCTGAAACTTTTCAACCACTCGCCCCCCTAGTCAAGAGATCTGGGTTTAATCCATCATTCTTTTGCTTACTATGCCACCCCAGTTTGGATCCAGCCATATGCAAATCAGTCTTGACCCTACTCCTCATGGGAACAGTCAAGCCTGAACTGCCACGCCAGGTCCTCCCTGGACCGGAAACAAGCATCCTGAGTTGAGTTTCGGGATGTCACCCCATATCAGCCAGGCTAGCTTGAATCCAGTGGCACAGCAAGCAAGAGACCCACGTTTGGGCATACCCTGGGGCACTTATGGCAAGCATAGCAAACACAGGAAGATGGAAAGAGTGCTAAAACTTTTCAACCACTAACCCTCAATCAAGAAATCAGAGTTAAATTAATTTTTCTTTTGCTCATTATGCCACCCCCAGTTTGCATCCAGCCATATGCACATCAGTCATGACACTGCTCCTCATTGGAACATTTCCGCCCAAACTGCCAGGCCAGGCCCTCCCTGGACCGTAAACAAGCATCCTGGGATGAGTTTTGGGGTGTCACCCCATATCAGACAGGCTAGCTTGAATCAGCACGGGACCCACGTCTGGGCATACCCTTGGCCACTTAGCGCAAACATAGGAAACACAGCAAGATGCATATGGCTGGGCCCAAACTGGGATGGCATAGTGAGCAGAAAAGTAAAGGATTCAACCCAGATCTCTTGACTGGGGGTGAGTGGTTGAAATGTTTTAGCACTGTGTCCATTATCTTGTGTTTGCTAACTAGCCCAGTAGCGAGGATCTGTTGAAAGAGAGTGACTGAAAGGTCTTAACCCCTCCTATGCTCATGACGAGGTCAGCTCGTCATGACCGTAGGAACGCTCGCACGCTGGGCTAATTCCCCTGCTGTGCGCGTGTTCCACACAAACGGGTGTGGTCATGACGAGCTCAGCTCGTCATGAGCACACGAGCACCGTGGCTCATGACGAGCCAACCTCATCATGAGCCTGGGGGCGCTGTGCGCGCCACCCCCAACCCCCAGCACAGCGGGGGAAACAGCCCCGCAGCCAAGGGGTTAACAGCCCAGTGAGCCTATAGCTTGAGATTCCCTAATTGATTGTGCAATCAACGTCCATGCTGGTAATTACCCTGCACAATAAATAATAAGGAAATACAATATATTATATGAAGTAGTGACAGGATACAAATTAACCCAAAAAAGGAAAGAACATCCAAGAAAAAACAATATTGGTGAAAATCAGAAAAGAGAATAATAAATGGAGAACCCCACTGTGCCTGTACATGTAATCCACCCAGAGGATGCCGTGTGTCACAGGACAGCTGTCCCAAGGAGCAAGAGGATAAAATCAAAGGGGGTCGGGGGGATAAAATTAGCTGAAACTTCCCAGCTTGACAACCTCTCAAATGTCTCCAGATGTAACAAGACCATGTACTCCATCAGTCCAATCTAGAATTCAAATGGCACCCATCACGTCATGGAGGCGCGCCTCTTACCTAAACCAATCCTCACAATAAACCACAGGTCCAAGCCAGAATCAAACGGGGGGGCAATGAGACAGGTGAGGGTGAGTGGGGGTTTAAGAGCGGGCTGAGGAGCAACACCATGTGGGCCAAATGAGGTCAGGCGCATATAACAATGAGATGATTCGGTGGTGAATCGGATCAATGGACCATGTTGATAGCTCCCCACAAGTGCCAGGAGCAGCAATGGAAGCCACAATGGGAGAACTGTAGGCCAGGCCAGCAACAGTGATGGTTTCCATTGATCGGTGCATCTTCCAACAGTTGGTGGTCTCGTCTCCTCCTACTGCACGCCAACTGCAAAAACAACAAGTTGATGGATGGAATGTTTGAATTAATCTCAGCCACTTGTGTGCCAACAGGTGGCTGGATGCCCTGCTATCAATCAATAAAGAGGGACTAAAGGGCTTTTTTTGGAAGGAGGTCCAGCATACATGCCCCATCGTATAGTAGGAAAAAAGGGTATTCAGTTCCTCTAGTGGTAGGACAAAGGAAGGAGCTTTGCCAATCAGCCACAAAGTATGTGCTGCTCTGAATGGTTTAGGAGGAGGGGAATTCCTGCTGTCGGAACTAGGGCCCTCACACGCCCAGCCAGGTAGGTGTCATGCTTCATGATATGGGCTGCTTCTTGTCGGGTCGGCACTGCAATACCTGACGGGCACCCATTGAGGGGCTCTTTATCGGAGATCTTGACAGGAGGAATTCCCCTCCTCCTAAACCATCCAGAGCAGCACTTTGTGGCTGATTGGCATATCTCCTTCCTTTGTCCTACCACTAGAGCAACTGCATACCCTTTTTTCCTACTATGCATGCCATGCTACCACAGGACAGGGATAACAGGACACTAATGGGAAGGGGAGAAGCCAGCACATGCCGATATCGCTACATCAGCTGCCGCGGCTTCAGAGCTACAATCTCTGTGTAGAAAGGTGGTAGAGCATTTCACATCAAAGCAGCTATCACTGTAATTGGACAGATATGTCTTAACATAGCTACTGTATTATTAATCGAACAATAAAGGCATATCTTTGCAGGGATGCTTTTCCTCTAATGACATTGGACACACATTTCTCAGCGGGGCTGCCACATTATTTATTAAATAGGGCATAATTTGTCACCAGGGCTGCCATACTTCTAAGGGGAATGTACAGACACTTCTTAGCATGACCGATGTAGCTTAGAGGAAGAGTTCGCGGTAGAACTGTTTTTTAGTGAATATATTTTTATTGACATTTAAATAGACAAAAATCACCGACTTTAAAGAGTAACCCATAACATGCACAATCGCCGGCGCTAGGCAAAATATATTTAAAAAAACATACAAAACCCGGAAAATCTCGTTCAAGTGTAAGTGGCTATCATAGAGAAATGCTTCATATTTTATTTTTTTAATAGTAGACTGTTGGCCCTCCAAAACAGATCCCTAGCGAAACTTCCTGTGGAATCTCTGGAACAGGTGTCTCCAACCTTTTCAGTACTAAGAGCTACTTATTGTCAGTGGAAATCATTCCGAGCTACTAATATTATTAGTGCTATACGTACCAAAAAAAGATTATATGAGTGGCCACCCCATGCAAGATTACCAGCCGTGAACACCTCAGATCAGGATTACGAGCAATAATGTTAAAAAGGCTTTGTCAATTTCTGAATGCCTCTACAAGGGTAACACATAACAGCCACATCTGTAATGCCCCTGGCAGCAAGTTAATAATGCCACGGTATAATATTAATAATACATCTCGGAAGTGCTGCAGAATTATCATTTATCCGTTTTTAATATTTTGGGAAATTATGGGCTTTGAATAAAAACACATTTTGATCTTGAATACTCACTTTTCTGTTTTGGTACATGTATATTAATTCAACCAAGCAAAAGCTTTTTAATTTAGTAGGCTGGATGCACACAGGAGACCTCCTCTTGGGTAGCTGGAGAGGTACCAGTAGCTCACGTGCTACTCGTTGGAGAAGCCTGCTCTCGAGTTTGGCAACTGTCTCATGTTTGGAAATATAAAGTGAGAATCTTTTGTGAAATAGTTAAATTCCAAAATCCATGCAAGGTCAGAAATCTGCAGTTGCAGTTTGACAATTGTTTCTGCTGCCTGGGCTCTGAGTGTCACAGTGGTGGACCACAAAAAACACTTACAAAGAAAATCATGTGGATTCCCCCAACTTTAAGATAAATGGAAAATAACAATTCTCTGCTCAACAGAGCTGGGCACTTTTAATGTACAGACTCGGGGTTGCATGGAAAAATACTGCATTAAAACTGAGAAAGTAAGGCGAGAGGCCAAACGGGTTCCTAGACGACCACCAAAAAACAGAGATCATGTCTGCGCCCTGGTTCTTCATGTGCTGCACAGCCCATGTTGATGAGAGGCCCTAAAACTGGAGGAGAGCTGGGCATCATCAACGCAATGGCGTTCGATCTGTTTTCCACCTCCAGTTATGGCGCATGGTGGTGAGGATACGCTGCACTGCGCCCATCTGGCCTGACCATCAGAGTGAATACACCGTAAAGAGCAGTGCTGGCGGTGAAGACCCTGAAGACCTAGGAGTATATTTACTAAGATTTTGCGCTGTGTTTGCATCACAATTTTTTTTACCAATTTAGAGGCATATTTATGAGAGCTTTGCATCATGCTTGCACCACACAACGTGGTACAAGCATGACGCAAACCTCTAAGTCATATATTTAAAGCCACGCAAAATGAATGGCTTCAAAAATATTAAGAAATGCAGCGTAGCACAAATTGCTGCATTGCATTACTCTGCCCAAGGTAGGCATTCCACGAGCTTTGCGTTTGGTGTTCCCACACAACTCCCATGGGTTTTTACGTATTCCCAGAATTACCAAACCTGGTAAACTTGGGAATGTGCCAAAAAGATACACCTCCAGAGGGGAGATGTCACAAGGAGAAATAGATTTATTTCTCCTAGTTTTTTCCTCCTTCTATGTCTGCAGCACACATAGAAAGAGGAAAAGAGCCTCTCAGGATTGTTTTTGTGCAGGAAGGTATGTATCCCTTGCTGCACCAAAACCATCCTGCCTACAACACAGGCACCCTTGTACCATGGTGCATTCCTACCCTTGCACCGTGGCACATTCCTGCCCTTTGCTTGTGATACAGGGCAGTGAGCAGGGTGACTTGCCGCACTGCCCTGTGCCATTAGTGTAATAAATAAATATTAAATATGCCCCTTACTTTCCAGCGCAAAACTTGCTTTGGCCTGGAAAATCACTTGAAAGTAACGCAAAGCAGCGTATTGCATTACTTAGCGCCAAAAGGGTGTTCCATGGCCAACGCATGGGCATTCCCATGCAATCACACAAGGTTTTGGAGCAAAACCTTATTTACTAAAAACACAGACAGGGTTTGCTGCAAAAAACTGCGCTGATTTCAAATAGGCACTATCACGGAGAAATGCTTTTATTTCTCCTGTCTTTTCAGACTTTGTATATGTACTGCACAGTATAGCACATATACATAGTGGGAAAAGTTTTAATGTTTGTCTAAGAAGCATAGTATTTTCAACTGGAAGGAAATCCTTCCAGTACAACACCTATGCTAGACTCACGCTCACACCCTTGCATTATGGTGCACAGGTGTATGCGTGGCGCACTGCAGCAAGTTTCAGCGCGGCGCTAGGGAGAGGCGAGGAGAGTGACATATTTCTGTAAATATAGTGCTCTCCTGTTCTTCTCAAACAACACAGAGCAGCATTTTTGGCCGCTTCGTTGAGTGAGATTTTAGTAAATCTGGGCCCTAGTCTACATGGGCTAAGAGATGCTGGATGAGCAGGGAGCACCCATAATAATGGACCTGGTGGAGGCAACAGAGGAGCCATGGACTGCTGAACCTGCAGAGACATTCGGAGACTGGATGGGGAGCGTTCATGGGGAGAACTGAGCTGGGGTGGAACCATATTCTCCTGTCGAGTGGTCCGTCTGATCCCTGTGAGAGCTGAGATCTTACATTTGTTGTTCACTACTGCAAGGCCTACCTCTCCCCTGTCAGAGCTGAGGTCGAGCCCGTCCTGATTCGTCAGCCCACTGAATGCCATAAGGGGGTCCGAACACACCTGACACAAATTCAACACTGGATGCTGCATTCTGTGCCTCAGCCCTCAACCTTGTTGAGCCAAAAGAAGTCCAGAGAGGACTTTTTTGAACCCTATGTGAAGATGACCAAAGTCAACTGGTGCAACCACAGGGGGTGCTGTATCACAGCAACTTAACAAAAGGGGAACAGGGGCTGCTGAAATCCATTGTGGACTTTGTGAAAAGAAGCACGATTGCAGTGAGAAAAGAAACTGGAAGGTTTGTATGACAGAGTGCTGGGTTTGGAAAATGCAGCGGAGATGACGGAAGGGAGAGTGCGCTCCTTAGAGTAACCTGTGGTGACATCCACGACAGAGAAGACAACTTTAAGGCACCCATTCTGACACAGGCAGCATAGATACCAACATTGGAGGAAGAAAGAAGAGATGCCCCACGAGAGTTCTAGGGCTCCCACCTCACCTGAGTCCCTGCTGCACTAGATGGGATATGTGCTCCTAGATCTGCTACAGAAGTTAAGTGTCCGAGTGAGTCAGAAAAATGACAGACTTCCTTCAAAAGTCCAGTGGGGGCACGGTGATGGCAGTGGTGAAATCACAGGACCAGTGGGATGACATCTTGAGAGCACCAATACAGTGGAACAGTGTACAGGAGCCGGGAACACGCTGCTGTATCTGGACCTGATGTGTCTGGACCTGAGCAAAAGAAACAATTGATGGACGGAATGCTGGACAATACAAACGTTCACCCCCAGTCACAAGGATCTGGGTTTAATCCATCATTCTTTTGCTCACCACACCACCCCAGTTTGGAGCAAGCCATATGCAAATCAGTCTTGACCCAGTGCCTCATGGGAACAGTCCAGACCAAACTGCCAACCAGATCCTCCCTGGATCTGAAAAAAGTATCCTGGAACCAGTTTCAGGGCATCCCCCTTCATTAGCCACGCTAGCTTGAATCCAGTGGTGTAGTGAGCACGGGACCCACGTCTGGGCATACCCTTCCCACTTAGGCCGACATATGCAAAAGAAACAATTGATGGACGGAATGCTGGAAAATGCAAACATTCACCCCCCAGTCACAAGGATCTGGGTTTAATCCGTCATTCTTTTTCTCACCACACCACCCCACTTTGGACCCAGCCATATGCAAATCAGTCTTGAAACAGGTCTGCTTGTTTCCAGTCCAGGGAGGACCTGGTCTGGCAGTTCAAGCTGGACTGTTTCCATTGGGCGCAGGGTAAAAGACTGATTTGGAAATGGCTGGGTCCAAAATAGAATGGCATGGTGAGCAAAAAAACAATGGATTTAGGCCCAGATCTCTGTACTGGGGTGAATGTATGACATTGTTCTGCATTCTGTCCATCAATTGTTCTTTTTGCATTTGTCACCCCGAGTGGGACAGGTATGCCCAGACGTGGGTCCCGTGCTCTCCATGCCACTGGAGTCAAGCTATCCTGGATGATGAGGGGTGAAACTCTGAAACCGGTCCTAGGATGCTTGTTTCCAGTCCAGGGAGGACATGGTCTGGATGTTCGGGCTGGACTTTTCACACTGGGTGCAGGGTCAAAACTGATTTGCATATGGCTGGGTCCAAAATGGAATGGCATGATGATCAAAAAAACTATGGATTTAGGCCCAGACCTTTCTACTGGGGTGAATTTATGACATTGTTCTGCATTCTGTCCATCAATTGTTCTTTTGGCATTTCTATCCCGACCTAAGGAGGCGATGGTGTCAACTGGACTTTCTGCATCAGTGGGTCTTCCGATTAAAGTAGGGGAGGAACAGGTGGGAAGATACGTTTATGTTCAAGTGGAATCAGCTAGAGCATTCCTGGAGGAATTGCAGATGGGATGGACATAAGGGGGAGGGGTCACTATTGGATGGGAGGATGGGGTCAGAAGCCCCTCCGCCCCCCACAATAGGAGAGAAGAAAAGGTGATGGCCTTGGGCCGAATGGAGGGCGTTACCTTATATGTCTATTTGTTTGCTTTGGTTTTCTTGCATACCCCCTTTCTGCCCCCCATAGTGGCGCTGAGGAAGGAGCTGCATTTTTTCATCACACTGGTTATCCTGGAGATTGTTAATATGATTAATTTAAGTGAGAGTTGTGCCAGCCTTTTAGTTTCTGGGATATTCCTAAAAGGGTTTTTGAAGTTATACTCACTGTTTATTGAGCGAATATCTTGAATACAATGATTTAAAACATAAATCTGCGAAAGTTTAATTTTGATACCATAAGCTAATAGGACTGTGTTTGTCCGGCACCTGAAGAAAACCTATAGGCATTTGAACATGGATTTGAAACATTAAAGCAAGTGTATCGGTTAGCAGAACCCTGGGCAACGGCTCAATGTACCAGAATGTTTTGGGACATGTGGCGGACATCAAGCAAAGTTCTTTGAAAGCACCTATTTCCCTATGAGGAAAAGAGTATGGATTCACATGCAGGTACTGCTCCATTGCAATCATAATTGAGGGAAAAGACATACAGCTAAGTTAATAAAATAAAACCCATGAAAATATGTCAGCGCTTATATAGTGAGCGAGAGAGACTGCTGAATTAAGACCAGTTTCAAAGCAGCAGAACACATCCTAACATACAACAAATAACCTGTCAAACCCAGACACTCGCCCAGAAGAATGAGGATTTGTTAAGATCAGCTATCAATAAAAAAAGATAAAGGATAAAACTAACATACGGCAGGCGCACTCCTGGGCCTTGAACCTCACCAAGAAAAAACACAAAGAGGCACTAGATCAGCTGAGTACACACAAAACTGAACACAAGACTAATGTACCTATTAACAAAACCAAAACCAACTACTTTACCCGGAGGGACACCTACAAAAAGAAATAAAGAGTTACAGAGGAGACAGGAAACACTTATGCTCAATGAAACAACCCTTTCAAAAGACACACTGATGAGGACCAAAGAAAAGACTGCCAGGGTGAATCCATGTGTGAAAAGTCAAACCTTGTTAAATGTCACACGCCCAGACCGCAAGGGAAGATGCGCATATATTGAGGCTAGCAGGATGGAAATCCTGTATGTGATAATGGTGGGTCTGAATATTGTAATTGGGGGACGCACAGCGAGTTTAGTTTGATGCTTGAGTTCACTTTTGAATAGCTTTTTTGGCAGGTTGGGTGCTGCAGGCAGGTGGTGTGTCCGTCCGACACACGTATTTTACAAATCTGTTTAGTGTGTCACCATGTTACCTTGGTGACATCCCTGCTTTTTGTGCACACCGTTGGTGTTTAAATGATAAACCTCCGCAATGTGAATAGTTGTCACAATTTATTGGTACGTCATCTTTAGTTCGTAATACATTGTATTCATGTTTTACATTTTAGACGTTTAATTGAAAACTGCTCCAATGCATTTCGGGTAATGTACCCTTCATCTGGGAGCTTCTGTAAACAAAGACAGAACATATAGCACTAAGGGTGGGTTCGTGTGTTCAGCAGTGAATTAGCGTAACATGCAGGTCAGGTAGGTGCGTGGGGTGACCGGCTTAATCACAATGTGTTCGGATCGATGTTAAAAGATGGTGTGCTCAGTACGTGACAAAGGTCGCGGTGACTAGTTGTAAGAATACTGGTGTGCTCGAATGTGATTTAAGTGCTTAAATGCGCTAGTAAACAAAAGAGATTAGTGCATCCTTTTCACTCACGTGCTCTCGGTGCGTGGAGAATCTACAATAGAATGGTAATAACGGGTGTTAGTCTTAGCGAATACATACATTCCCCATTGCGCATCTAGAGCGCCTATGTCGGAAGAGTTAATGGCATCTCAGCGCGTTACCTACTTGGGGTTAATGTGGTCCGTGCTTGCGGGGTATTCCTTCGATGTTCGTCTTTCCCGCGAAACCAGGAAGTGAGTGGGTTGCACCCGGGAACAGTGCGATAAAAATAGAAATAGGACTAGTGTAACGGCCATGTTGGAAAGGTGAAACGTGTGTGTACGGGGGTTCGATTCCGGTGGTGAGGACGTGACGGGAACAATCAAATTAAATAAAAATTAAATAAGAACAAAATCAAATGAAATGAAATAACATAAAATAAAATAAAATAAACTGGTAGCTGCACATCAGGAATATCATGTAGGCGACATAAGGCACCATGGTTAGGTGCTTCATAGGTAACAAGAAAATTCCAGCCGGTCATTCAGTCCCATGGGTTTCATGGACTGTAGTCTAAAAATCCATGCCATTTCTCTTCTGAGTAGTTCTTTGTTGTTGTCTGTGCCTTCACATCTTTCAACAACTTCCAATATCAAAAATTTCAATTGTGAGATATTGTGTCTCGATTCTGTAAAATGTACTGCCACGTTGGATTTGGTATTTTGTGTCCTAATATTGGACTTGTGCTCGTTGATACGAGTTTTGACTTTCCTTTCCGTTTTGCCGATATATATCATGCCACACGGGCATTTGATCAGATAGATGACGTTTTGCGTATCGCATGTCGCGTTCACTTTTAGTCGTATTTCATTCCCTCTCATGGGGTGGTTTATAGACGTGCCCCTGATGATGCAGTTACAATTACCGCAGTTCATGCACGGTTGGGTGCCTCTGTAGTTGCTTTTTTTGTGTATTTTTTTGTTGAGAATCTCTTTTAAGTTTGCGCTGCGGGTGTACGCAAATATAGGAGGATTTGTAAAGGTGGTTCCAAAATCCTGTTCTGCAGTTAGGATTGGCCAATGTCTTAAAACTATTTTCTTGCACGCTATGCTGAGTGTGGAGAATTTGGATACAAGGACCATCCTGTCTTTCTGTGGTTGGGTGACTTTCGTGAGAAGTTTTTCTCTCGGTGTTGTCTGTGCTTTTCTTTTAGCCTCTTGGATTATTCCTTCTGGGTATCCTCTCTCTTGAAATCTTCTTCCCATTTCTTCTAGTCTTGTCTCTATTAGTGAAGGGTTAGAGATGATTCTTCTCACCCGTAGCATTTGTGATGTGGGTAAATGCTGTTTTAGTGATCCTTGATGGAAACTCGTATAAAGAAGAGTATTGTTTCTATCTGTGGATTTGCGGAAAAGATCTGTTTCAATGCCAGTTTCGGTAATTGTAATTTTCACGTCTAGGAAGGTAATAGTTCTGTTGTTCATGTCCCATGTGAATTGGATTCTGTCATTTGCTGATTTCAGGGCTAACAGTGATTGTGTTAGGGTTTCTTCTGTGTTCTTCCAAATGATAAAAACATCATCAATGTACCTGGCGTACATGACAATGTTCTCTGTCCAGATTGGGTTGTTGTAGATGTGATCCTCTTCGAAGGACTTCATGTAGATGTTGGCATAGGTCGGTGCGGCACAATTACCCATAGAGGTCCCAGATAGTTGAAGGTACCAGTTGTCTTCGTTGCGGAAGTAGCTGTGATAGAGCGTAAACACCACAAGTTCCATTAGAAATGTTTGCATCTCTGTCGTTATGTCACTCTCAAGGATTGCCTTTTCGATGGCTTCTATCCCTTCATTATGGGGGATTGACGTGTAAAGGGATCGTACATCCGCTGTACATAAGGTTAGTTGTTGGTCAGTGTTGATTTCAATGCACGCAAGCTTGGTCAAGAAGTCTGTAGTATCCTGAATGTAGCTTTTCATAGTTCTTACAATGGGCTGCAGGTAACGATCTATGAATTTCCCGACTGGCTCATGCAGAGAACCCCTTGTGGAGACGATGGGTCTGCAGGGGAGATCCGTCAAGTTCTTGTGAATCTTGGGAATCATGGTGATGGTGGGGCTTCTTGGAAATGGTTTTATGAGATACTTTTTGGTTCGGTCATCGATGATAGACATTTCATGTGCTTTATTGACAATTTGAATGAGTCTCTCCTTAAATTGGTTGGTTGGGTTGTTCGGAAGTTTCATGTACGTTTGTTCGTCGTGGATATGTTCATCCATTTTAAGTTTGTACATGCTGGAATCCATTATCACCAGTGCGCCTCCCTTGTCGGCCTTGACACATTTGATCTCTGTATTCCTGGCGATTCTCTGTAGGGTGTCATAATCCTTTTGTGTCATGTTTCTGTGTGATGACTTATTGTAATTAAGTTTCGAGATATCTTGCTTTATTAGTGTCTCAAAAAGATCAATGCTTTTGTGGCTTGTGGGAGCTTCAAAAGTGCTAGTGGGTCTGAGTCCCATCAGTTGGTCCGGTTTCCTGGTGGTTGGAGGAGTCACATGATCAAAGAAATATCTCAGTTTGAGCTTTCGTACGAATTTGTATGTACTTATTTGAAGTTCTAGGTGATTGGTTTTTGTGGTGGGTATAAAAGACGTGCCTTTGGACAATAGCCTCATATCATGAGGACTCAAGGTTGTATTAGAGATGTTTATAACTAGGTGTTTCTCTTTTTGTTCTTTTTCGAGCTCCGTGTGTTGGCTTGTGAGGTTTCTTTTGTTTTTTCTAAGGCCCCTCCTGGGTCGTCTTGATGGCCGTGTCCTTCCACTAAAAAAGGAACCGCAGTAGATGGTTCTGTGGGATTGGTTACGTTGTTAGTAGCCTGTGTGGTTTCGTTGGTCCGTAGTTGTTCGTGTGACTTGTCTCTTCTTGGTGGTCGGTTCGATGTGTCGCTTCCTGAGGAAGATGTGTCGGTTTGGGGGTTAACGGGTTTATTGCGTCTCCGTTGGGCATACACGTCTGCCCACGTGTATACCTCCCCTAGTTTGTAGTCCTGTGTGTCTCTCTTGAATTTCCTGATTTTTCGTTCGTTTATTTCTCTGGTGTGTCTATCAATTTGTGTTTTGGTATCTTCCAAAATTTTTGACAGCTCTTCTGGGGTAGCCATGTTTGTTAATTCTAGTTCGACTTCTTTTATCTCCTTGTTCAGTTCTATGAGAATGTTTGATAATTCCTGTACGATAAGAAGGATCAAGTCCAAGCTACATTTATTAAGTACTGCGTTCCATTTTTCCTGGAAGGCTTTTGAGTTCTTGCATAGAGATGGTTTTAACGCTATCCGTAGTCCTCTGGGTATCCGCATAGAGCGATGGTATTTTAGAAGAGTGCTCGCGTGGAGTTTTTGATTTATTTCTCTTTTCGATAAATACAGTAATTGTCGGATACATTGTTCCTTTGTGCGGCTAGCACTGGCATTCGATGAAGGAGAAACAGCACGCATATATGCACTGATCAATGAAGATATAGCCACGAGCACTTCTAGCCGCACAAAGGAACAATGTATCCGACAATTACTGTATTTATCGAAAAGAGAAATAAATCAAAAACTCCACGCGAGCACTCTTCTAAAATACCATCGCTCGATGCGGATACCCAGAGGACTACGGATGTACGATCCCTTTACACATCAATCCCCCATAATGAAGGGATAGAAGCCATCGAAAAGGCAATCCTTGAGAGTGACATAACGACAGAGATGCAAACATTTCTAATGGAACTTGTGGTGTTTACGCTCTATCACAGCTACTTCCGCAACGAAGACAACTGGTACCTTCAACTATCTGGGACCTCTATGGGTAATTGTGCCGCACCGACCTATGCCAACATCTACATGAAGTCCTTCGAAGAGGATCACATCTACAACAACCCAATCTGGACAGAGAACATTGTCATGTACGCCAGGTACATTGATGATGTTTTTATCATTTGGAAGAACACAGAAGAAACCCTAACACAATCGCTGTTAGCCCTGAAATCAGCAAATGACAGAATCAAATTCACATGGGACATGAACAACAGAACTATTACCTTCCTAGACGTGAAAATTACAATTACCAAAACTGGCATTGAAACAGATCTTTTCCGCAAATCCACAGATAGAAACAATACTCTTCTTTATACGAGTTTCCATCAAGGATCACTAAAACAGCATTTACCCACATCACAAATGCTACGGGTGAGAAGAATCATCTCTAACCCTTCGCTAATAGAGACAAGACTCGAAGAAATGGGTTGAAGATTTCAAGAGAGAGGATACCCAGAAGGAATAATCCAAGAGGCTAAAAGAAAAGCACAGACAACACAGAGAGAAAAACTTCTCACGAAAGTCACCCAACCACAGAAAGACAGGATGGTCCTTGTATCCAAATTCTCCACACTCAGCATAGCGTACAAGAAAATAGTTTTAAGACATTGGCCAATCCTAACTGCAGAACAGGATTTTAGAACCACCTTTACAAATCCTCCTATATTTGCGTACACCCGCATCGCAAACTTAAAAGAGATTCTCAACAAAAAAATACACAAAAAAAAAACTACAGAGGCACCCAACCGTGCATGAACTGCGGTAATTGTAACTGCATCATCAGGGGCACGTCTATAAACCACCCCATGAGAGGGAATGAAATACGACTAAAAGTGAACGCGACATGCGATACGCAAAACGTCATCTATCTGATCAAATGCCCGTGTGGCATGATATATATCGGCAAAACGGAAAGGAAAGTCAAAACTCGTATCAACGAGCACAAGTCCAATATTAGGACACAAAATACCAAATCCAACGTGGCAGTACATTTTACAGAATCGAGACACAATATCTCACAATTGAAACTTTTGATATTGGAAGTTGTTGAAAGATGTGAAGGCACAGACAACAACAAAGAACTACTCAGAAGAGAAATGGCATGGATTTTTAGACTACAGCCCATGAAACCCATGGGACTGAATGACCGGCTGGAATTTTCTTGTTACCTATGAAGCACCTAACCATGGTGCCTTATGTCGCCTACATGATATTCCTGATGTGCAGCTACCAGTTTATTTTATTTTATTTTATGTTATTTCATTTCATTTGATTTTGTTCTTATTTAATTTTTATTTAATTTGATTGTTCCCGTCACGTCCTCACCACCGGAATCGAACCCCCGTACACACACGTTTCACCTTTCCAACATGGCCGTTACACTAGTCCTATTTCTATTTTTATCGCACTGTTCCCGGGTGCAACCCACTCACTTCCTGGTTTCGCGGGAAAGACGAACATCGAAGGAATACCCTGCAAGCACGGACCACATTAACCCCAAGTAGGTAACGCGCTGAGATGCCATTAACTCTTCCGACATAGGCGCTCTAGATGCGCAATGGGGAATGTATGTATTCGCTAAGACTAACACCCGTTACTACCATTCTATTGTAGAATTCTCCACGCACCGAGAGCACATGAGTGAAAAGGATGCACTAATCTCTTTTGTTTACTAGCGCATTTAAGCACTTAAATCACATTCGAGCACACCAGTATTCTTACAACTAGTCACCGCGACCTTTGTCACGTACTGAGCACACCATCTTTTAACATCGATCCGAACACATTGTGATTAAGCCGGTCACCCCACGCACCTACCTGACCTGCATGTTACGCTAATTCACTGCTGAACACACGAACCCACCCTTAGTGCTATATGTTCTGTCTTTGTTTACAGAAGCTCCCAGATGAAGGGTACATTACCCGAAATGCATTGGAGCAGTTTTCAATTAAACGTCTAAAAGGTAAAACATGAATACAATGTATTACGAACTAAAGATGACGTACCAATAAATTGTGACAACTATTCACATTGCGGAGGTTTATCATTTAAACACCAACGGTGTGCACAAAAAGCAGGGATGTCACCAAGGTAACATGGTGACACACTAAACATAATGGTGGGTCTCCCACAATGTACAAGGCAAGGGACCCCACACAATACCAGAAAAGATCAACCTTGACAAAGTACGAACAACGCCACCATCCAGCAGAGATACGGATACCACCTTACCATGTGGCAATAAATGCAAGGCAGCACTTCATCTGAGAGTGAAAAGTGTGGTGTGGGCTTCCTCACACACTCAAATGTCAAATACCTTGTCAAGCAAGCACCACCTACTTCTGGTACAAAAGACTATGAAAAATGGGCGCCTCGAGTTAAAAATGCAATCCCGCCAGGCCTTTATCAGCCTCTCCTTTCACACGGAGAATGCTGACCTGCAGAAACCACGGCAGATCCGGCAATGAAGAGAGAATTGTTATAACAGACTGCCAATGGGTTTCTGTCAAATAAGAACACCCTCTTGGTCCTACTAATGTGGTGGGACTATGAGTGCCCAACTACACATACCATTAACCAGAAGACAGCAGAGTGGGAAGATTTTAACCCAGGGTGCTGGGGAGGCTCAATTCAAGTTATCGCCGCCAATCGCTAATTATTTTAATTAATATAATTAATCAGAAATGCCATACCTTCCATATCTGCATTTTTTTCAGGCACGCAGCAAGGAGACTATTAGATTAACAATGCACAGGCTTCATTTACAGTATACGCGCTGTGCATTCATAGTGCTGTCGATCTAGTTACGTCTTTTTCTACGATGCAGGCACTATCAGAATACATTTTTATGTTTTAGTGATTTTTATTGAATTTTGCATTAAATAGGCAAGCAGCGTTACCTATGAAGAGAAGAGAGAATTGTTATAACAGACTGCCAATGGGTTTCTGTCAAATAAGAACACCCTCTTGGTCCTACTAATGTGGTGGGACTATGAGTGCCCAACTACACATACCATTAACCAGAAGACAGCAGAGTGGGAAGATTTTAACCCAGGGTGCTGGGGAGGCTCAATTCAAGTTATCGCCGCCAATCGCTAATTATTTTAATTAATATAATTAATCAGAAATGCCATACCTTCCATATCTGCATTTTTTTCAGGCACGCAGCAAGGAGACTATTAGATTAACAATGCACAGGCTTCATTTACAGTATACGCGCTGTGCATTCATAGTGCTGTCGATCTAGTTACGTCTTTTTCTACGATGCAGGCACTATCAGAATACATTTTTATGTTTTAGTGATTTTTATTGAATTTTGCATTTAATAGGCAAGCAGCGTTACCTATGAGAGCAAAATTTACCAATAGGGGAATCACTATCTTCCAACCCTTTGCCGCCGCCCCACCAAGTCAGTCACATAATGAAACTCTCTGTCCTACACATCGGCCTCAACGATATGAGCCGTGCCAAAGCGAGGCAATAGTGCTCGGTCCAATAGGCCCAACGTGTAGAGTTTCTGTGGTCATGTCTTGCCCTGAAAGTCAGATATAAGGTAGGAAAGAACTTGGTCCCATAGCTTCTGAAAAAGCTGTGATTTGTCCACCAGATCATAGGCGATTCATTCATTGTCCAGCCGATGCCTTTACTTGTGAAGTTAAAGTTTGTATGTGGGAGTAGTGGGGTTCCCCCAAAGTGAAATGATTGTGTGTTTGGGGGCTAGGAATAGGTATGATGTGCGTTTGCCCGCTGTGGAATGGAGCGGGTAGAATCCTTCAGCCAATCTGCCTAGGGACTTGATCATAAGATGTGTATGGGAGTGTCAACGCCACGACATCTATGCAGGGCCAGCGCTGGGCATGGGCAGTGTGGGCCAATGCCCAGGGCCTTGCAGTCAGCCCTCCAACTTGAGGCATCGCACCAATGTGTAACAGTCGGGCCACGGCATAAAAGGGGCCACCTTGCAAGTGCACCACCTTAGGGGGCTCCCTCCCCTGGCCTCACTGCTATGGTGTAGCGAGACGAACCCGGGTTGGGGGGCAGGCCCACTTGCAAGAAGGCACATTCTTCAGTCTTGCCCTGCAATTAGGCCTCCTCCCTCCACCCACGCAGAGGCGCAGCAGCAGGACTGTTGTCCGGCTGTTTAGCCTCCCTGGTTGTCCCATAACTCCCTCTGGAGATAAGCAACCCTCACACCTTCAGCCCTTTGTGAGCTGTTAAGAGGTGCTTGTAGGTGGCTGAGAGGGAGGGGCTGCAGCTTCAGGAGCAGGGGGGCATCTACTGAGATGCGGAGAGCCCTGAATGGGTCAAGTCTATGCAAATTAGAGGGGCCTCGCAGTTCCCCAAAAATCCTAGAACCGGCGATGTGGGGTGAGGAGCAAATGAACCTGGGCGTCAATTCACCAAAATGCCTGGGGTAGCGGAAGTGACTTCACATACTCCTTGACCTTCACTTTTCATTCACACATACAAATGCTTACACATACACACGCATTCATGCTTACACACACACACACACTCACAAATACACACACACTGCCTACAAATGCACACACATTCACACATACACACACTCTCTCTTACGTAAACACACTTAAAACTGCAAGCACACACACAACATACATACATTTAAAAGCATTATTTACTCTCAGCTGTCAGGGAAAGTCATATTCCAACTATTTGTACTCCACTTTTATTAACCTAATAATGAATAATGTGATATTTTTCACTATTATTAGAACAAAAAATGGACGAAAAACGAGGTGAGTGAAGCAGGCCCGGACTGGCCGTTGCGGGCACCGGGCAATCCCCCGGTGTGCCGCAAGGGTGGGGGCCGGTTTTGGGCCCTGAGGGCCGTTTTTGTTACAGGGCCATTTTAGCAGCATAGCTGCAAAATCGGCCCTGTAACAAAATCGGCCGAAACCGGCCCCGGCAAAGAGCTCGGTTGCACCCCCAGGGGGCCAGCCGAGCACTTTGCCAGGGCCGGTTTTGGTTCTCAGTCGGCCCTGGAGTGAAGACCTCCATAAGGACGAGCTGCTTCTGTTCCTGCTACTGATTTTGCCACTGCTGACGCTAGGGGTCTCAGAGGCAGTGTCAGGTGTCACAAGGGCCATGTCAGGGATCGCAGTAGCAACCCCTAAATGACATCCATGCAAATGATACAGAATTTTATAAAGAGTCTCCCTGCCCTGGGCGTGGCGGGTAAAATTGGTGGTGCAGTGAAACATTTCCTGCCATTGTTTAGAGTCGAGGGTAATCTGCAGGTCTTCTTTCCAGCGTAATTGAAACAACACCTTTGTTGCAGACGACCGGCTGTTGAGGAGGCTATAGATATTGGAGACTAAGGGGGGTATTTACTAGAAAATGCCAGAGTGAGGTGTTACATCAAATTTGGAGACACTGTGCTGCAACATTTTCAAAATGCAGGGATGTGCCGTATTTACAAACATTTGGTGCACTCCTGCGTTTCCCCTAGTGCTAGCGCTAAAGAAACACGAAGGCACCCTGCAGCCATGTTGCAAGGGTGCCTGTGCTGTAGGGGCGATTGTTTATGTGCAGGAAGGGAAACCATAATGCAGCACACATAGAAAGAGCAGAAAATGAGGAGAAATATAACAATTGTCCTTGCATCATCATCCTAAGACCAGGTATTAGCTGGCCTCCGGTTTTGCCGCTGCCTCAACCTTGTAAATCTGGGGCAGCATCAAAAAGCAATGGGTGTTGCGGTGGAACACCCACACAAACACCCATTGCCCGTCCCTTTGCCGCACCACACTGCGGTGGAAAGGGGCATATTTACAAGATGGCATTAAACAACTTGAAAATAAGGGGAATGGAGCATCTCCACCAGAGGATCAGAAAAAGTAACTCTCCGGTGGCGTTAGGGGCTTGTAAATGAAGGAGGTGAGGCCTTGGAGGAACTTTTCAATAGGGGTAAGCTCTGTTGCCTGTGTTTCGATGCTGCTGAACGAGAACCAGTGGTGAATCTGAAGGTAGTGGAAATGCTCCTTCTCTGGGATCCCATAGTCAAGTTTGAGCTCCTGAAAAGTCTTCACTCGGTCCCACGCGAAGAAGTCTGGAAGACGAAAGCAACCCTTCTCTCTCTCGAGCTCAAAGGCCCATTTCACGACTCTCAGAGTGAACTCAGGGTTAGAATACATTTTTTAAAGGCAAACTCTATATTGAGTTAGACTGTCTACACCATGGGATCTATGTTAACTATTTTCAAACCAATGTCTCAACAAAAGTCCTGCTAATGGTTAGCAAAGGCACACATTGCAATTTACTATGAGAGCAATTGCATGTGTCACATGCATATCAAGGTACATCCTGAGCAAGCAGGTACCATATGCGTGACACCAGGAGACTTCACCAAGCAATGCAAAACCACCGAAAATCATCAAACATGAGTTTAACTTGATTTGCACCACAGAGAATCGCTAGAAGCAGCACAGAGAAACATGAGAAGGATATGAGAAAGTGAGTTCCATCCGTGGAACAAAAAGAACCTCAAATCCGGCATGTTGTCATGACAACACGTCCAAGGTGTGCTTTTATCAGCAGGTGTAGAAGAGCAAAATGTGTTTATGTCCCTTCTGTCATAATTGTTTGGCTTTGTTAATGTCAGCAAAGCTGTCACTGCATTGTTGGCTTTGGCCTGAATGGGCTGCACTCTTTTCATTGTATCTGCTTGTTATAACTTCCCTGTTGCGTTTCAGGGAAACTGTCGAAGAAAACTTGAGAGGAACAGTCATCTCTGCGTGCTCGTCTGACCCATTTGAATGACGTAAGACGTATCTGGCAGTATCAGGGTCAGCAGTGACGTGAGGCCATCCATGTGTAATTGTATAAGGGAGAGGAACATGATGCTCTTTAGACATCTTCTAGGGCGGCAGGGAGTTTGCATTGCTGCTATTTCTTTTAACTACTGATGCGTTCTGTAAGTTGTCTTCCTGGTTCATTTCTGTTCATCAAGTAAACCTATGCACCTGGAAACAATACCAAACTTCAGGGAAGAGCTTCTCAACACTCACCCCTGCTCTTTGACCCTACTGGACATATCTTCCGGCTTTGATTCCACTGACCATCAGGTGCTAATAAAAAGATTGTCAATCTTGGCCTACATTAGAATGACATTGGCATAGTATACCTCATTCACTCTCCTCAAGTCAAATTGGCCCCACTTCTCCCTAGAACAGCAAATATTAATTGTGGTGTTCCTTAGGATTAAACTTGTAAACATTAATATTCACTGTTTACACGTTCCTTTGCCAGCATCTGAGATACTGCTTTGTATGATGGCAGCCTCGAGGCATCCAGTTGGACACCCCTTTCATTAGTTTGACTTATATTTACCAGTATTATTCTTTTATGATGGATTATTTGTATATTATGTTTGTATTACCCTGACTATTTTAGTACACACCAGATTTATGTATTGCATTTATATTTTAAGAATGTTATCTTGACATGTGTGTGAGGTCCAAATCAGGTACTTTGCACTGTACAGCACTTTATACTTATTTTCTTGCCCCGTTTAGAACATTAGTAAGTCTGTATTTGATTTTGATTTGGAAAGGCTGTGTTTTTATCTTTCTGCTGTATACACACTAGGCTTTCCGTATTGCTTGGTTACGGACAGACTAGTCGGGGGAAGATTGACTGTGCGATGTCTGTTTTCGTAGTTTATCAATTATGCCCTTTGCAGGATACCATGTTTTTATTTATTCATATTTTATATATACACTTGTTATGAGTAATTGTGTTACTATTGTATAATACTGGGATGCTATGTGTAAAATTGATATCATTTTGCTGATACAGACTTTATTTAAAAGTATATTGTTTATGTCTATGAAAGTGTGTCATTTATGTTGCTGACGGGGGTGAGTCACTGGAACTCGACAAAGGCTACAGAGGTAGCTAAAACACCTAGTTCTTGGCAGCAATAAAGCTTTGGTTAATTGGACTATGGTGTGCCGCTGTTTTCTACAACCTTGTTGTAAATCCAGATGATACATACATATATATATATATATTCACGCTCCAAGGTTGTCCACCTTATGAGTAGCACGCGAGCAGCAGCTTTATTTATGTGTAGGTGAGGACGGGGATCCGCTCGTAGACGCCGCTCCGTAATGGATCTGCCCGACGCGTTTCGAAGCTCCATCTGCTTCTCTTCAGGGGCTTTAACGGAAGCGGTGTGCGCACCCGTTACACTTCTCCAATTTCATATAACTCACCCGCCAATGGGAGGCTCCAATGAGACTTCTGGGAAGTGTAGTGCGGAAAGCACACAATCAAGTCCTGTATGGACTCCACGAGTGGGCCCGTCCTCGATCCCATGTACGGCTGCTACTTCACTGCCGTGACCCCCACGTTAACGGGGTGGTGCATACTCTGCGGCTGGACTGCCGCATATAGATTCACGCTCCAAGGTTGTCCACCTTATGAGTAGCACGCGAGCAGCAGCTTTATTTATGTGTAGGTGAGGACGGGGATCCGCTCGTAGACGCCGCTCCGTAATGGATCTGCCCGACGCGTTTCGAAGCTCCATCTGCTTCTCTTCAGGGGCTTTAACGGAAGCGGTGTGCGCACCCGTTACACTTCTCCAATTTCATATAACTCACCCGCCAATGGGAGGCTCCAATGAGACTTCTGGGAAGTGTAGTGCGGAAAGCACACAATCAAGTCCTGTATGGACTCCACGAGTGGGCCCGTCCTCGATCCCATGTACGGCTGCTACTTCACTGCCGTGACCCCCACGTTAACGGGGTGGTGCATACTCTGCGGCTGGACTGCCGCATATAGATTCACGCTCCAAGGTTGTCCACCTTATGAGTAGCACGCGAGCAGCAGCTTTATTTATGTGTAGGTGAGGACGGGGATCCGCTCGTAGACGCCGCTCCGTAATGGATCTGCCCGACGCGTTTCGAAGCTCCATCTGCTTCTCTTCAGGGGCTTTAACGGAAGCGGTGTGCGCACCCGTTACACTTCTCCAATTTCATATAACTCACCCGCCAATGGGAGGCTCCAATGAGACTTCTGGGAAGTGTAGTGCGGAAAGCACACAATCAAGTCCTGTATGGACTCCACGAGTGGGCCCGTCCTCGATCCCATGTACGGCTGCTACTTCACTGCCGTGACCCCCACGTTAACGGGGTGGTGCATACTCTGCGGCTGGACTGCCGCATATAGATTCACGCTCCAAGGTTGTCCACCTTATGAGTAGCACGCGAGCAGCAGCTTTATTTATGTGTAGGTGAGGACGGGGATCCGCTCGTAGACGCCGCTCCGTAATGGATCTGCCCGACGCGTTTCGAAGCTCCATCTGCTTCTCTTCAGGGGCTTTAACGGAAGCGGTGTGCGCACCCGTTACACTTCTCCAATTTCATATAACTCACCCGCCAATGGGAGGCTCCAATGAGACTTCTGGGAAGTGTAGTGCGGAAAGCACACAATCAAGTCCTGTATGGACTCCACGAGTGGGCCCGTCCTCGATCCCATGTACGGCTGCTACTTCACTGCCGTGACCCCCACGTTAACGGGGTGGTGCATACTCTGCGGCTGGACTGCCGCATATAGATTCACGCTCCAAGGTTGTCCACCTTATGAGTAGCACGCGAGCAGCAGCTTTATTTATGTGTAGGTGAGGACGGGGATCCGCTCGTAGACGCCGCTCCGTAATGGATCTGCCCGACGCGTTTCGAAGCTCCATCTGCTTCTCTTCAGGGGCTTTAACGGAAGCGGTGTGCGCACCCGTTACACTTCTCCAATTTCATATAACTCACCCGCCAATGGGAGGCTCCAATGAGACTTCTGGGAAGTGTAGTGCGGAAAGCACACAATCAAGTCCTGTATTGACTCCACGAGTGGGCCCGTCCTCGATCCCATGTACGGCTGCTACTTCACTGCCGTGACCCCCACGTTAACGGGGTGGTGCATACTCTGCGGCTGGACTGCCACATATAGATTCACGCTCCAAGGTTGTCCACCTTATGAGTAGCACGCGAGCAGCAGCTTTATTTATGTGTAGGTGAGGACGGGGATCCGCTCGTAGACGCCGCTCCGTAATGGATCTGCCCGACGCGTTTCGAAGCTCCATCTGCTTCTCTTCAGGGGCTTCAACGGAAGCGGTGTGCGCACCCGTTACACTTCTCCAATTTCATATAACTCACCCGCCAATGGGAGGCTCCAATGAGACTTCTGGGAAGTGTAGTGCGGAAAGCACACAATCAAGTCCTGTATGGACTCCACGGCAGTGAAGTAGCGGCCGTACATGGGATCGAGGACGGGCCAACTCGTGGAGTCCATACAGGACTTGATTGTGTGCTTTCCGCACTACACTTCCCAGAAGTCTCATTGGAGCCTCCCATTGGCGGGTGAGTTATATGAAATTGGAGAAGTGTAACGGGTGCGCACACCGCTTCCGTTAAAGCCCCTGAAGAGAAGCAGATGGAGCTTCAAAACGCGTCGGGCAGATCCATTACGGAGCGGCGTCTACGAGCGGATCCCCGTCCTCACCTACACATAAATAAAGCTGCTGCTCGCGTGCTACTCATAAGGTGGACAACCTTGGAGCGTGAATCTATATGCGGCAGTCCAGCCGCAGAGTATGCACCACCCCGTTAACGTGGGGGTCACGGCAGTGAAGTAGCAGCCGTACATGGGATCGAGGACGGGCCAACTCGTGGAGTCCATACAGGACTTGATTGTGTGCTTTCCGCACTACACTTCCCAGAAGTCTCATTGGAGCCTCCCATTGGCGGGTGAGTTATATGAAATTGGAGAAGTGTAACGGGTGCGCACACCGCTTCCGTTAAAGCCCCTGAAGAGAAGCAGATGGAGCTTCGAAACGCGTCGGGCAGATCCATTACGGAGCTGCGTCTACGAGCGGATCCCCGTCCTCACCTACACATAAATATAGCTGCTGCTCGCGTGCTACTCATAAGGTGGACAACCTTGGAGCGTGAATCTATATGCGGCAGTCCAGCCGCAGAGTATGCACCACCCCGTTAACGTGGGGGTCACGGCAGTGAAGTAGCAGCCGTACGTGGGATCGAGGACGGGCCAACTCGTGGAGTCCATACAGGACTTGATTGTGTGCTTTCCGCACTACACTTCCCAGAAGTCTCATTGGAGCCTCCCATTGGCGGGTGAGTTATATGAAATTGGAGAAGTGTAACGGGTGCGCACACCGCTTCCGTTAAAGCCCCTGAAGAGAAGCAGATGGAGCTTCGAAACGCGTCGGGCAGATCCATTACGGAGCGGCGTCTACGAGCGGATCCCCGTCCTCACCTACACATAAATAAAGCTGCTGCTCGCGTGCTACTCATAAGGTGGACAACCTTGGAGCGTGAATCTATATGCGGCAGTCCAGCCGCAGAGTATGCACCACCCCGTTAACGTGGGGGTCACGGCAGTGAAGTAGCAGCCGTACATGGGATCGAGGACGGGCCAACTCGTGGAGTCCATACAGGACTTGATTGTGTGCTTTCCGCACTACACTTCCCAGAAGTCTCATTGGAGCCTCCCATTGGCGGGTGAGTTATATGAAATTGGAGAAGTGTAACGGGTGCGCACACCGCTTCCGTTAAAGCCCCTGAAGAGAAGCAGATGGAGCTTCGAAACGCGTCGGGCAGATCCATTACGGAGCGGCGTCTACGAGCGGATCCCCGTCCTCACCTACACATAAATAAAGCTGCTGCTCGCGTGCTACTCATAAGGTGGACAACCTTGGAGCGTGAATCTATATGCGGCAGTCCAGCCGCAGAGTATGCACCACCCCGTTAACGTGGGGGTCACGGCAGTGAAGTAGCAGCCGTACATGGGATCGAGGACGGGCCAACTCGTGGAGTCCGTACAGGACTTGATTGTGTGCTTTCCGCACTACACTTCCCAGAAGTCTCATTGGAGCCTCCCATTGGCGGGTGAGTTATATGAAATTGGAGAAGTGTAACGGGTGCGCACACCGCTTCCGTTAAAGCCCCTGAAGAGAAGCAGATGGAGCTTCGAAACGCGTCGGGCAGATCCATTACGGAGCTGCGTCTACGAGCGGATCCCCGTCCTCACCTACACATAAATAAAGCTGCTGCTCGCGTGCTACTCATAAGGTGGACAACCTTGGAGCGTGAATATATATATATATATATATATATATATATAAAATATACATACACACATATACATATAAATTGCAAAAGGTTTTCCCAAAACCATCAATCATCACTTACTGCAGAGCTCCCAATTTACAATCTCTTATTGTGAGAGCTGAACTCTAGCAAGGTATAACAAATTCTAGGAGTTCATTGCTGTAACTCTAAAAGGTGCAGCACATGGGAATACTTGTTACAAATATCAGTAACTAGTTTTGTTACGAGAAGGACCTATGGAATTAGACATCATATTATAAGTCGCTCAACATGCATTGTTTATGTGATTTAGTGCCAATGCAAAGCAGTAAAAAAACAATATGTAAGGCCAAACAGTGAATGACCTCCGTACACAATTCAGGAACCACGAATCAGCAATTAATCAAAAACTTGACCAGTCTGTAGCCAATACTTTTTACCTTGTGGATCATTTACTATCAGATTTGAATATTTTCCCTGTAGAGCATGTTTTAAAGGAAGAACTGCTGGACCACCGAGAAAAATTCTGGAAGTACGGTTTAAAATAACTGCATTCAGATGGACTGAACATCACTGACAATACCACCTGATTACTGCATATCTCAAGAGGTCTCAGGACTTTGATTCCACATTCCAAATGGAATCATCACTCATGATGCTTTCAATAGCAGCTGCTACCGAACGGGTGTGGTGGGAGGAAATATAAGCACTTACCTGGGTAAAACCGTCCACCACCTCTTCTCCTTTCCTCTTCTCTTCTCCTGGCAGCAGAAAGCACAAAGGCTCCCAGAATCCCCTAGCCAATCATGACACTGCTTGACATCAGCACTGTGAGTGGTCTGAGTGCCGTGGTTCGGCGATCAGACAGTTGCAATACAGCCTGATAGAGAACATGCTAAGTGTGCATGACGAATGTATGACGTTACAATGCATACATTTATAACGCATGCCTTTACAACACAGTTTTTACACCGCAACATCCCTTACCACGCATACATTACATCGCATACCATTACAACACATTTTTTAAAACGACATTAAATCGCAATCCATTACATCGCATTATACCTTTACAACGCATACCATTACATTGCACTTAAGGTAAGTGTTGGATAGTGTAGGGGTAAAAATTACTATTCTAACTCCTGGGGGTGCAACAGTAGAGTAAGTGTTGGTTAGTGTAGGGGTAAAAATTACTATTCTAACTCCAGGATGTGCAACAATAGGGTAAGAGTTACTGAAACTCTGCTCAGGCTAAAGGGCAACCATCTGATCCATGAGTAAATTGAAGTACCAAATGTAAAATTGGATGTTCTTATACTGTCACATGTGTACTATGCCTTGGGTTGATGCTCAATAAAATGTGTTTGCTGAACCCCCGAGAAAATTCTGGAAGTGCGGTTTAAAATAACTGCATCCAGATGGACTGAACATAACTGACAATACCACCTGATTACTGCATATCTCAAGAGGTCTCAGAAATTTGATTCCACATTCAAAATGGAATCATCACTCATGATACTTTCAATAGCAGCTGCTACCGAACGGGTGTGGTGGGCGGGGGGAGGATATAGGAAATATAAGCACTTACCTGGGTAAAACCGTCCACCACCTCTCCTCTGTCCTCTTCTCTTCTCCTGGCAGCAGAAAGCACACATGGTCGCAGAATCCATAGCCAATCATGACACTGCTTGACACCAGCACTGTGATTGTTCTTTGTGCTGTGGTTCAGTGCTCAGACAGTTGCAATACAGCTTGATAGAGAACATAGAGAACGTGCTAAGTGTGCATGATGAATGAATGACGTTACAATGCATACATTTACATTGCACGTTACAGTTTTTACACCGCAACATCCCTTACAATGCATACATTTACATTGCATACCATGACAACAAATTGTTTAATACAACATTACATCGCATTATACCTTTACAACGCACACCATTACAATGCATACCATTACATTGCATTTAAGGTAAGTGTTCGATAGTGTAGGGGTAAAAATGACTATTCTAACTCCAGGGGGTGTAACAGTAGGGTAAGTGTTAGTTAGTGTAGGGGTAAAAATTACTATTCTAACTCCAGGGTGTGCAACAATAGGGTAAGTGTTGGAAATTGTAGTGGTAAAAATTACTATTCTAACTCCAGGGGGTGCAACAGTAGGGTAAGTGTTGGATAGTGTAGGGGTACTATGAGTTGTAATGGTATGCGTTGTAATGACATGCGATGTAATGCCTGTGTTGTAGTGACATGCGTTGTAGTGTCATGCGTTGTAATGACATACAATGTAATTGCTGCGTTGTAGTGACATGCGTTATAAAGGATGTTGCGACGTTGACTTTGTTGTAAATGTAGTGCGATGTGATGACTAAGTTGTAACGGTTGTTTCCCGTACATGACTGTTTTGGCCGACCCAAGACAGTCGGTCAAACTGTCATGCGCACTTAGAAAATCCCTACCACTCCGTCCCCAGCTTTGAACATCCAAGCCCACCCCAACTCCCAACCAACTGAGCCAGTACGGTAAAATAAAATTATAATAATGTTGCGTTATTATCATTTTATTTTTCCTTTTTGAACTGCTGAGTGAGCAATATGATGACGCTCTTCTGCCTTAGCAGAGGAGCTGCTGCTGGAAGCTTTTTGAAAATCCAGCCGTGTCATCTGTGCAATCACTGAGCAAACCATAATGTACTATCTGAGGAAGGGAAAACATATCAAAATATATAGATTGCTTCCTGAGACCCTTTGTACAGGGACTTCCCTCATATATACAGGATACAGGGATTTTTTTAGGCTAATAAACAACAAAATGTGGGAGACGAATTTCCTATTAATGTGCTTGGATGTAAATAATCTGTACATCTGTATCCTTGGGTATCCATGATTTGGGGATTTCTGTATGTCAACATTTTCTAAGGGCCCGGCCACTGTCCTATTTAATGCACACAGAGATGCTTTTAGATATGATGTTTGTCTGTTTAACCAATATTTTGTTTGTTCTTGACCAAGTGGTATGTTGGCAAATCCAGGGAACGGCGATGGGGACCTGCTTTGCTCCCAGTTATGCTGGTTTATTCCTAGGCTGGTGGGAAGAGCAAGTTGTCAGTAACATTGGGCTATTTGAACAACATGTCTTCCTCTCGGTTCGATATATCGATGATATTTTTTGTATTTAGAATGGAAGCAGTGAAGAAGCCCACACATTTTTTGGTGTTTTAAATGAAAATAATTTAGATTTGAGTTTCTCGAGTTAGGTGCACTCAGATGAAATTGAATTTCTGGATATTAAAGTGAAAGTTTGTAATAACAAGTTGGAAAGTACCCTAATCCGTAAGAAAACTGCAGGGAATAATTTGCTGCATGCAGGCAGTTGCCATCCGAGAAATTTAGTGGACAGCATACCATATGGAGAATTACTCTGAGCTAGAAGGAATTGTAGCTCAGAGGAAGCATTTTGCAAGGAAATGGCAAAGATGAAACAGAGATTTGAGGAAAAAGGGTATTTCCTAAAGGTGATTGAACAGGCATGCACGAAAGTGAGAAGTCATAAGGGATGATTTATTTGTTCCCAAAGATAAAAATAAGACTGGAGACAAACCAGTAAGACTTATTACTGCATTTAGTACTCAGGCATGTGAGGTCAAAAAGAGTCTCAGGAAATTCTGGTCAGTTCTTAGAACTGATGAGATTGTATCAAAACATATAGGAGACAGCCCCAAGGTCATCTTTAAAAGATGTACATCATTGAAAGATGTCCTAAGCAGTAGCCTGGTACAATCAAAGAACAGTAATAAGATTATACATGGTTTTTATGTATGTGGTGAATGCAAAGCCTGTACACATAGTATGAGCTGTTAACAAATACAATTCTCTAAGACAAAGATGACCGATGTCATCACAAAGCACCTTACTTGCAATTTTGATTTTTCTGTGTATGCACTGAGCTGTCCATGTTCACCATCTATACTCGCAGCACAATTCATAAAGCTAAGAAAAGGATTTTAGAAAACTTACGAGCAATCACAAGAGAAGATTATTTAGTGGGAACAATTGCTTAGTTTGTTTTAGTTGGCATTACGATGGATCCTTTAGAAAGTATCTTCTTGGATATAGAAGAATGGATGACCTCTTAGATACCTGAATCATATTATGAAAAATATGTACCCTCGAACAGATTAACGCTTACTGAAACTCTGCTCAGGCTAAAGGGCAACCATCTGATCCATGAGTAAATTGAAGTACTGAATGTAATGTTGGATGTTATTATACTGTCACATTTGTACTATGCCTTGGGTTGATGCTCAATAAAATTTGTTTAAAAAAAAAAAAAAGACAAGAATATTTACTTTTTTTTGTACTGGACAGAATTCTTACATCAGAAAGAAGAGG